>NC_141696.1:814229892-814379892 GCF_964263255.1 Lissotriton vulgaris | reverse complement strand
AGGGACGAGCCCTAATGCTGCTAACCCAAAGTCTCTCCCAAAGCAAGAGGATTTTCGACAGTTCACGAGAAACAAGCCTCTCGTGCACGAGCTCACATTCCATCATCAAATGCAGCCCAGCCTGCCCAGCCTCCCTCACACAAGCTTCTCCCAGCCATATGGTCGGTCAAGTTGCCCACCCCCTCCCTCTCCAGCGCCTGCCTTCCACATTCGATCATCAGAGGCAGCCCAGCCCAGCAGGCAGCCCACCACCCTCCCTCCCTCTCCATATGGGCAGCCCACCCCCTCCCTCTCCAGCGCCTGCCTTCTCTCTCGCATCTCCTCACTGGCCGTGTCTCTCACACTACCAGACATCAAAGGCTGCTGCTCCCTTGCCCACCCACCCCCCACAGCAATGCCCATATGCTCTCGCCTCCTGTCTCTCCCCCCTCTCTCTCACGCTCTCTTCTTCCTCTTTAAATTGACATGGTTGGCAGTGCCTGAAATCTTACTTATAAACAGCGAAGACACCCCAAAAAGAGCAGGCGAGGCTCCTCTTTCTCACCACACAGCTAGGCAGAAGTAATCAGTACCCCCCATCAAAATATTTATTCCTGGTAGGCCGCACTGTGGTCTTAGGTATAAGTGGTCCGAGTCCTTGGATTATTACAAATGCCTGCCCATGAAAATACACACCCATGAAAATACACAGGGAATACAGGGCCGAAGCCTACATGTCCATCCACGGCATGTTACCACACAGATACGCCAAATTCAGGTCCCTCCTTCCCAACTGCCTGTTATGGGCGTCGATTCACTAAAATGCCACGGGTAGCGAAAGTGACATTGTATACACTTTGACCTTATAATAGTATATAATAATATAATGATAGAAGAGGTGGCTGGGCTCTGAGAGCGAAGACAGACTGACACTTATGTGGATGCACAGTTCGTGACAAGAAACCATCTGGTGGTCGAGCTGAGGTGTTTTAACAGATTGAGTGGCCCGCAGCTTCTCTGAGGCGCGCATGCTTTTCTCCTCAGAGATGGCCGCGCAGCTGCTCGCTTTTGTCATGGAAACGTGATATATAAGTGCGCTCCCCTTGAAGCCATGCTCCTCCCTCATCATTTGGACAGTCAGCTACTCTGGTGCATCGAAGCATGACAGGATTAGGGCAGGGAGGCCTAGGGCCAACAACGAGATGTATTGTCTCCTGCGGGGGATCAGTTGTTTGCGTCTGGCAGTTCAGGGTATTTTTTCAGTGCCACACGCCACTGAAGTGCTTTGAAGCTAGCCCCAATAAATAGCATTCCTTTCAAGACTGTTTGTTTTAGTCGCTGTGAAGTTGTCTCGATGCAAAGAAGCCAACACGTCTGCTTGTTTCAAAGCCAGCATGGCAATATTTTTCATCGATAAACATATTTGCACTTAAACACATGGCCTGTTTAGTTTCGGATGAGTCATTACAAACAAAGGGATTGACTTTCACTTTCTTGGCACGAGCACACTCGGACTGCGTGTAAGCGTGGAGAATTAAAACAACAATGTCCCGAGCCTCCCTTCTGCTTTAGTGAGAGGTTTGGCTTATTGTGTAACCTTTCATATTACCATTCACTGGTGGTTGGTTTGCTCCCACTCTTTAACTCCATTAGAGCTGTTTTTTTGTGTGCAAATTCTCTGTACAAGTAATTGCAGCCATCCGTTTGTGTGTCCAAAACCTAAGCTAAACTTTAATGAGAATGACAACGCTTTAAAAACTTGTTGCTTGACTAGCAACATTGGGCAGCCATGCTTTGACTGTACGGGCTCTGATGTTTGACCTGAGCTCCCTAGGGGCAAATTGCAGTCTTTGAACAACCACACACACAACCACAACTACACACACAACCACACACACACACATACCCAACCACACACATACCCACAACGACATACATACCCACAACCACACACAGCCACACACATACACACAACCACACACATACACACAACCACACACAACCACACACACAACCACACCCACAGCCACACACGCACCCACACAAGAACCACACACACACAACCACACACACACACACACACACCCACACACACACACCCACACACACAACCACATTGTCAGTGCACACTTTCACCAGGCACTAACACCATCAATCGTCAGTGCATGCTTTCACCGGACACAAACAGCACCTGTCGTCAGTGCACGCTTCCACTGGGCACAAACACCTCCAGCCGTCAGTGTTCGCTTCCACCAGGCACACACCACCAGCCGTCAGTGCACGCTTTCACCAGGCACATACACACCACCAGACGTCACTGCACGCTTTCACCAGCCGCACACACACACCACCAGCCATCAGTGCACAATTTCTACAGGCACACACACAACCAGTCATCAGTGCACACATCAATTGTTAACGCATCAGCAATTAACTATTGTAGCAATCGCAGTATGGCGCACTTTCCTTTTAAACATATTAATCTAAAGCGCAGCATGCCACAAACATAAATGCACATTTTTTGACCTACAATTTATACTTTTGTTGCAATTGGTGTTGCAATATTTAGCAATGCCAATAGCTCAAACTTAATTAATGCGAGACCTATTGCATTGCAAATGCTTGTTACATGTGAAATTTCCTGTGCTTACGCTTGTACCTCCAATACCCACACCGTCTGAACATTACCACTTTACACTGTCACCGTTAGATGAAAGGCATAGACTCTCCTACAAGAATAATTCATTTATTCAAATGTTACATTACACTCATAGCATTGCTAATATTTCTAATTGGTGGGTTTGAGGATTGTTACCTGAACACCAGGGTGCAGGGGGAACTCCTCTCATCCCGCTCCCGTTCTCCTAAAATGGTCCTTGTCGTGCTTGGTTTGCACTTTTGTGGGCTGCAGCTATTAGGGGCGTTTAGTGCTGATGTAGGGGGTCTAAATAAAAATTTGAATACTGTATGTTATCCAGACGAGGATGGTAATCCGCAAGCAAAGGGCTCGGAATGGGAAACTGAGGAATATGCTAGAGGTACCTCTGCCACAAGATATGTCTTTGCAAGGATACAGACCAAACAAGAGAAAGGATTCCCTTTTATAACAGTAACAGACACACGAGCTCCCCTATGTGTAAAAAGTTTTGGTCCCATTTTTGTAGGTAATAGTGATTGTAACACTGTATTGACTATAACAGGTCCGACTCTTAGTAGTTTTCGCGCATCCCATAATACATATTTTATTTGTGGGAATAAGGGTTATTGCTATCTATCTCCAGGATAGTCAGGAATATGTTATGTATCTTTCCTCCTCCCCTCAGTCTATTTAGCTCCAACTTCTTATCATAAGACTGGACTATCTCCCCTCAATCCTTTATTAGCTCGGACCAAGAAAATGATAGATATTGAGGCAGTGGATCAGACTGACACCTCATTGCAAGAATATGTTGACGTGAACTTGGGTATGTTTTTCTTCGTTGGTCCACCTCTTAATAGTAGGAACATACGAAGACTCACTAGAGTAGTTGAGGCAGTAGTTAATCAGACTACGACATCTCTTGGTAACATCCCTGAGGAACTCCAGCCGGTAAGATTCGCAGTTTTGCAGAACAGTATAGTTCTAGATGTTATTCTTGCAGATCATGGAGGTGCATGCTGAATTATCGGTGCCAGTTGCTCTGTTTATATACCAGACAACGCACCTTCCGTTTATAAGGCCATTTTCAAATGAAATAAGATAGCGGCCGAGATACACCAAGACACTGGAACATGGACCTGGTCTAGTTGGTTCTGGAGCATTGTTATGTCGTGGGGATGGAAATTACTTATAATCGCAGCCAGTATAATAGGCGCTATTCTAGGGTGTAGCCTTTGTAATCAATGTATGCCCATTATATGCCCCCTCTGTACTTCTTTATGCATGTCCTGTATCCCTAAGAAAGTGGATATTCGTGATGCTAATAAGCAGCTTATGCTTCAGCAACAAATACATTAATTTATGAAAATAGATACAGAAAGCTTGAACGATGCAGATAGAGCACCTTCAACTGTTGCCGTATAATTTTGATTTGATTTTTTATTCTTCATATATTCCGTATTCGCAAAGGTTTTTATGTAGATACGTTTAAAATAGACTCTTAATTGGACAACATTTATTTAGCAGACGCTAAAAGGAGGGACTGTTAAATGGTAAAAATTGTATTTTTTTAAATTAGCTTCTGCTCTCAGCCATTTTGCCTATCATCCCCATTTTGTGTTTCTGCGGGGACTTTCATAAAGTCAGAAGTTACGTGTTCACTGAAAGCTGGTTGTACTGATTTTTTTTTTTAAAGACCTTTATTGTACAGTTTGTAAATGACACAGCATATAGCCTACAACCTCCTTAGGCCGGCTGCATTGAGTGTGGTGTTTGTATAACGGTATCGGGATAACACAGCCATTTAGCCAACAACCCTGGGGTCCGGCGGAGGGATAGAGTAAAACTTGTACACATCATGCATTGCATATCACAGAAAATATACAGGTCTATGGCTTTTATGTTTTAATGTGTTGATGTTACTTAGGTATCGCATATATGTTATCAGCAGTCCTTAATCATAGACATCTATGGGTAGTAGCCATGGCAACAATAAACAGCAAAAACTGGAATATGAAAATCATACATCAGTCGCATTCGACACATTGTTATAGCGAATAGTTAGGTTAATGGTGAGTTGCACCAAGACAAAGGAGTAGGTGCGTGTATTAATGTTACCAGGAAGAGACCGTTATAGTCGCAGCTGGTGTGCCTGGTGTCTCGTGAAAGCTGGTTGTACTGATAATGCTCGCGTGCCACAGTAAGGAGTCCTGCCCTGCCAAAGTTCACAGATGTCTAATCTGTTAGCCCACCAACGCCTGTAACCTCTGTTGCCTATTTATGAAAGTGACTTGGGTAGGGGTTTATCAGGATTCCACAGTTCAGCATGTAAGCATTGTGTAAGGGGATGCGTAAGGTGTTGTGTAATGGGTTGTGTAAGCTTTATGAAAAAATGCCACAAGAGGGTTATGTAAAGTGTGATGTAACCATGACAAAGGGGTTTTTGGTGAAATCCTATGGTACCCAAAATGTATAAAAGGCAGGTCTCGGACTGTTCTAGTTTGTTCCCTCTCAGGCACTTGTAGTGTCTGTATCACAGAGCCATCTCATGAGATATAATAAACTTGTGTTTTATCCACTCCAGTGTCGATCTTCATTTACTGAACCTGTAGACAAGGGTTGTCATTGCACCAGTGAGACTGACAGGAATCTCACTACTACAATTGGCGCCGGCAACGTGGGGCCCCATTGAAGAAAACAGCTGGACCAGAAGTGGAATCTCACTGATACACCAGGACAGATGCAGTATAATACCCGACTGTTGTAGGTGAGTTTTGCAGAACTAAGTAAAACTGGATTTACTGTCACACTAGTTCTGTTGCACAATCATGTACACTACATGTTTGTTTGTCCCTGTTGCTGTAGTTCAACCATGCTGTACCTTACCATTTTTTAATGCGCAGTGTGTGGTTTTTCGTTTCACCACAGATTTTATCAGTGAATCTGCTGAACTGCCGGATCACTGGTTCAGTATTACACACCAAAGTTTCCTTTAACTATATTTTTTAATTTTCATCACTCACTATTGTGTTCACTCACGTATAGCAGTAGCTAGTAAGAGATCTTGATGACTGCAACGCTTATATAGGTCTAGAGACCGAAACATGTTGCTCACTTCCTAGTACAACGGCCTCTAATTTTGGTGGTTACACTACTCATTATCTCATTTTAATCCTGGCACAAGGTAGCAATAATAAACCTTGCCTGGCTAACCTCGTAGCTAGTTTGAACTACTTTTTCCTAAGCACTGCACTCCGTACATCACACTCACATTGGGTTTTTTGAATACCTCCTACTTGAAAACATCCGTAAGCTCCTCCCTCGCAGCGAGAGGTTTGTAGCCCGCATCATGACTATGCTTGTGACGCGAGGAGGTATCCCTATGATGAAGCACAACACTTCTGGTGTGCAGGGATGTGGAATTCCTATAGCCCGACGCCCAGGACATATTGTTTGGGGTCAAGGGCAACAAGTTTTCATGCGTATTTTGTCCTTGGGACAAGTAGGCCCAGCCCCCTGCAGCAGAAACCCTTTGGCTGCCAGTTTGCAATACCAAATTATGGATCAGGGAAGGGCGCTGTCTGCAGTTTAGGTAATATTGGTGTCCATGTTCTAATGCTGTTCAAACTTGTATTTATGGTTCATTATTTGAGAGCGCTTATTATTAGGGTGAGTGCTCTAAAGAATGTTGTAAGCTCTGACTGCATTACTGACAGTGGTTCCAGTATTAAAATGTGTACACAAGTGTTCAAAGTTTAGCAATATGAGGCTATTATAATGCTCCCAGAATGCTCTCTGATTTGATGCAAATATTTGCAGAAGCTTGAAAGCAAGATTGCTGATTCTTTGCTTTCAAAATATAATGTTCATTAAAAAAAATGAAAGCAGAAAAAAACATTTCTCTAAACCGCTATAAAATTGTAGGTACAATTTCTTTGCAGCATAATTTAGTAACATGTTGATGCATGCTAGTATTTCCCAAAAATATTCATAAGGGAAAATCAGTGTAACCAGTTTCAATAAGATTATAGGAAACAAAAATAAACAAGCATTGGCAAAGCCAGTAGGTCTGAAATTGGTGGTCAGCTTTTTAGTTTTGTCAATGTGTGACTTGTTTTGGTATGGTTTTTGTAAAACCTCACTGGTGTAGGAGCTGTTCGGCCCTCACCATTATAACAAGCATTGGCAAAAGCAAAAGTTGTTTTTGGTCTCAAAAAGCACACAGCCACAGTAGTTGCCGGCACTGAACAAAACTACTTTGTGTGCCGATATGCTCCTTGTGAAAGAGCAGAATGCTGTCACTCACAGTGAAGCCAGACGATACAGTGAGAGAGACAGTATTTTAATAAACTCAAAACGTCATGGTCAACGCCAGACCAAATTAGGGGCCCAATTATTGAAGAAAGTCTCCAAAGTGCATCCATGGTATATGTCCTTGAATTAAGTGCAGCTATATGGCTTTTGTGAATTCCCAAGAATTTAGAGAAGTAGGACAAGAAATAGTACTCCTAGAAAATATTTGTAAACTGCATTTTAGCATGAGCAAAAGTGTTTGCATGTTCACTTTCCCTCCAACCACTTTTTTTCCCAACTCTAGAGGAAGGTTTACGTCTGCCGATGTCAGGAGTAAACTGCCAACATTTCTCAGTATGAGAACAGATTAGAAAAGAGTTGTTGAAAACCCTTAAAACATCTAAGTTAGTAGGTTTGGACAGACTCAAAAGGGCATTCAAACCCTGGAACTATTGCTTACCACTTCATTTCAGCCCTAGTATGTAGATCTGTGGAAAGGTGGCAACATAAGGGGATTGCAAGTATTCAAACACTACTATTGTATGAACCATGGCATAATCAGAGAGGCTATATCAGAGTTCTTATATAATGAGATTACCTCCATAATTGATCGCCACAGTACATGGCACCAAAGGGACAAGTGCATTTTGTTACAGGACAAGTAGATTTATGAAGTAACCTGCCCCATGGACAAGTAGATGTTTTATTAAATTCCACACCCCTGGGTGTGTGAGGGAAACCGCCCTTAAAAGGGATCCCCCCTTACAGCATAGTTGTTTCTTTATACACGCTCGCCCAGCTTGACTGTGGACCCGAGGGCTTCTTTTGTGACAGATATTAGTAGGATTGGGGAGTTTGCCCCCGCTGGTCCTTAAATCTCCTCAAGCCCCCCCTTGTGAGAATTCCACATACACTCCACCTTGGGAGGTAATGCTCTGACATCTATATATTCTAATGTGAGGATTATGTAATTAGAAGTATCCATTAGAAAACCGTACCTTCTGTACCTCTCTTTCGGGTGAATACTTTTAAACTCAGATTCTACGCTGTCCTCCCACCTTTACTATCTGTGGAGTTGCCTTTTTTTTTTCAGAACAAATTTTATTTAAGTACCGACAAAACACCAAGAGGGACACTGTCCCGCACCATATCGCAGGACCAGTGAGCTCAGACATAAAAGAGGATATACAGTCAGTACAAGCAAAAGGAAATTATACACCCGCCCCCCCAAACCCCAACTCCCCACTCCCCTCCCCGAGTCCCACCCCTTACCCTATACAGTGTCTGCAGATCTCAAGGCATATAGCATAAAAGTACAATAGGATGCGCGCTCCCGGTCGCCCAGGGGCCAACATTCAAAGATCTTCTCCAATGTCTTGGGGCATTGGTGGCTCCAGCCACAGTCCTCTATAGTCCGCCCATCTTTTCCATATCTTAAAATGTTTCCTAGGGCATTCCCTGGCCTCAAAGACAGGACGCTCCAGCCCCATACAAAAGTCCAACCCCCGTTTCCAAACTTCCAGCAAGGGGGCCCTGGGGTCCTTCCACGCCCTGGCAATATCTCGTTTAGCTACAGTGAGGCCCAGGACCAGTAGATGGCGTTTGTAAATATTGCCCCCCACTTGTTCCATGACATGCAACAGGCCGAGCTGCGGCGTACGGGGAAGGTCCCATCCCAAGACCTCCGCCAAACAGTCCCAGACACCCCTCCAGTATCTCTCTAGGTTTGCACACGACCACACAGTGTGAACAAATGTCCCAGTCTCTCATCCGCACCTCAGGCACTCAGGGGAGGCAATCAGGCCCGCTTTCCACAATCGTTCTCTGGTAAAATAGACCCTATGCAAATACTTAAATTGGATGAAGCGCAGCCGCATCGCAATGGCCGCCCCCTGTGGGGCCTCCAGGGCCTCCCTCCAATCCTCCTCCTCAAGGGCTCCCACATCCCCCTCCCACGCGGAGCGCAGTCTATCCAGGGAGGAGGAGCAGTGTGTGACCAGGGTCTGATATATAGTCGAAAACTTCTTTGCCTCCAGTTCCCCCATGAACACCTTAGCCTCCAGGGGGCTGAACTCTGGCAGAGATTCCAAGCCCACCAAGGAGGGGGACAGTGCGTGACGCAGTTGCAGGTATTTAAAGAATTGGGTTTTAGGCATGGCGTATTCCGCACTTAAGGTCTGGAAGGACTTAAGGGTAGTGCCCTTCATGATGTGGCCTAGCGTTGAGATGCCGATTGCGTCCCAGCCCCTAAATCCCCGTAAGGATGCCAGCGCCGGCAGTCGTCCATTCTGCCACAGCGGGGTTTCCTGCGTTAACTTGTTCCACCACCCCATGCGGCGCAGCGCTGCCCGCCACACTCGAAAGACCACCTGGGTGACCACGGGAAGCCGCTTCCTGATAGTCGCCGAGTACAGAATAGTGTGTACCGTGTCCGGGTCCATCAGGTATCTCTCCAGGGCGTAAGTCGGGTCGCCCCGGTCCCCATACCACCAGTCATTAAGCACCAGTAAGTGCGCCGCCTGGTAATATGATAGAATATCTGAGGTGGCCAGGCCCCCGCAGTACGTGGACAAGAAGCAGGTGCGAAGAGCCACTCTCGCCACCCCCCCAGCCCAGAGGAATTGGCTCAGCGCAGCATTCACCTTACGAAACCACTGCGGTGCTATTGGGCACGGGTGGTTCTGGAGCTGGTAAAGGAGGCGCGGGAGGGCCACCATTTTAAAAATCGCCGATCGGCCATAGATGTTCAGTGGCATTCTGGACCAAGTTCTCATGTCCGTTCGTACGCTATCCCAAACGGGCACTACGTTGTGCTCCCATACCACATTAGGAACGTCTGTAATAAAGACGCCCAGGTACTTGAGCCCACCTGCTGCCGTCTGTAGCGTCGACGCCCATGGACCCAATCCCTCGCTATTCCCCAGCACCCATAGCTTAGACTTCTGTACGTTGAGATGCAAGCCCGAGACTTCCCCGAAGATTTGCATTATCTCCAGGACTCTGGGCCCTGACCTATTGAGGACCGTGAGGAAGAAGAGGACGTCATCGGCATACAATGGAATGCGATCGGACGGGCCCATCTCCCATTCCAGACCCCACAGCTGCGCGTCCATCCGTACCCACGTTGCCAAGGGTTCCATGGCCAACGCGAAGAGGTAGTGCGAGAGAGGGCAACCCTGCCTGGTGCCCTGCGCAATGGGAAAGGGTTTTGACACTGCTCCCGCCACTCTCACCGACGCCGTCAGATCTGTATAGAGCAAGTTTAGATAAGAAAGGAAGACTGGCCCAAGATTAAGGCGGGGCAAAAGCGCTCGAAGGTATATCCAACTGAGAGAGTCGAAAGCCCGATCCATGTCAGCCAGGAGAAGTGCCGTCTGGATCCCGGCGGCTCGGGCCGTCTCCACCACAACCTGAGCCCGGCGGATATTGTGTTGTGTCGCCCTATGGGGCATAAACCCCGCTTGATCAGGGTGGATCAAGTCGGTGATGTAAGGTAGGAGGCGATTGGCTAGGACCTTAGCCAGCACCTTCGCCTTGAAGTTTAAAAGGGAAATTGGCCTGTAAGACGAGTGAAGTTCAGGGGGTCTCCCGGGCTTGCAAAAAACTACAATTTCAGCGTGCCGCCAGTCCGCCGGGAGGCGACCGCACTCCCTGGCGGCCTCCAATGCCTGCCTGTATCGCCCCTTGAGTTGGAGATGAAAGGTTTTCATGAATTCACAGGGGAATCCATTGGGTCCCGGGGCCTTACCAGTATTCAGTCCCCCAAGTGCCGTGCCCAGCTCCTCCAAAGATAGGGGAAGTTCCAGCTGGTCACGGCTCTCATCCGAGAGCACGCGCGTTGGGAGCTCCGCCAAGAATTTGTCAACGTCCTCAGCAGGGAGAATCTCCCGGGGGGCATAAAGGTCCGCGTAGTACCGAGCGAAGCTGGCCGCTATGTCTTCAGGAGCTGACATCTGAACCCCCCGTTCGTCCCGAATACCAGGCAGGGTCTGAGCCTGGTAGGTGTGTTGGCAGAGTCTATAGAGCATGGTGCTGGACTTGTCCCCCCATTGATATATTCTGCTCTGTGTGGCCAACCAAAGCTGGGGTGCCTCACCGAGTGCCAGGGATGAGTACTCCTGCTGCGCTAGGAGGAGCCGCCCCACAGCCTCATCTGTGTCGCCCATCGTACAGTCCCTCTCCAGGTCTCTAACCCATCCCGCCGCCTCCTCCACTTCTCTGCGACGGCACGCCAAGCAATGTCCACCCCCCGGAGCACCGGCTTCAGTGCCTCCCACTGGGTGGCGGCGTCCACCTCCGGTCCGTCGTTCTCCGCCCAATAGTTAGAAATGGCCTCTCTTAGGTGCGTGCGATAGCCATCCTGCTGCTGGTGCCACGCCGACTGGCGCCACCGGAAGGGCTGTCGCCTCTTGTCTAACCGCAGGTCTAAGGACACGGGGGAATGGTCCGAGAGACCACGAGGATGCACAGCTCTGGAGACAACCCTCGATAGCCAGGGGAGGGGAATGAACACGTAATCCAATCTGGAGAAGGACCTGTGTACTCCCGAGACATATGAATATTCGCGACTCAAAGGGTGCTGATACCGCCAGGAGTCGATCCAACCCATACCCTGCGCAAGGCCATTAAGTTTCGTTCGTGCCGCCACCTGGGGTTCCCTACCGGGCCTATAGCGATCCATACGGGCATCCATAACGTCATTCCAGTCTCCCCCCACAATCGCCAGGACATCCGGGACATCAGCCCACACCTCAAACAACTTTTCAATAAGTGCCTCCTGCAGCGGGGGCGGAGCATACACACTGCCAAAGACCATCGGCTCATCTCCAACCATACCTTTAATAAACACGTACCTACCATGGGCATCTATCCAGTGCTTCTCGTGTACGTAAGAGAGCCTGCGATGTATCAGCACCGCCACCCCCCGGGACCCCCTAGCAAAGCCTGCATGATATACTTGTTGGTAGCCATACCTCTGTAAACTAAGGGTCTTGGTGCCCTGGAGGTGCGTCTCCTGAAGGAGGAGAACGTCAGCCCCTTCCCTTTTCCCCTGCCGCAGAACCGCCCCACGCTTTATTTTATCCAGCATCCCACGGACATTCCAACTCACTACTCGTAGCATCGCCTGCGGGAGGCCTGGCCTTTGGGCATCAACCATTGTCAATGGGAAGAGGATGTAGTAGCCTGGGCTCACGGAGCCACACACCCAAACAATACACTTGCCAAATTAGCGCAGACACTGTGTCAACCTTATCCACCTCCCCCCTTCCCCTCCACCCCCCCACTGTCATCCCAGCCTCCCCCGTCCCAAGCCTCTGTCCCCTCCCGTCCCCCAAACAAGACCCACAACTGCCTACCCCCCCCCCCCCCCCCAATACCTCATAGAACACTGAAGTATCTGTCGCGGCATGGGCAGCCTCGGGTCCAGAACAGAGTACCCAAGGCCAACCATCCCAATGGATCCCCAACACCCACTAACCAAAGAACTCCCCCTATCCCCCGGACATCTCCCACTCGAGTAGGAGGCAGGTAGCCCCTGTATCGGAGCACCCCGAACCCATCACATTGTTTCAGCAAACACTGGAATAACCAAACTTGTGTGACAGTTTATGCAGCGTTCAAATGTCAATGGCGTGTAGCACAGAAGAGTCTCTTCCCTCAGCCCGGGCAACTAGGATCCGTAGGTGGGCAGGACCACCCATAACCCTTCAGCCATCGCCACCCAAGTGGTCTGAGTCAGTGGGTGCAGCAGTTCGAGACCCAGTGCCAGAGGCGGCACGCTTTCGGGATCTGGACTTTCTATTCCGTTTGCTTCGGGCCTGTTGATCACTCTGGGTTTGCGATGAATCACTCGTGCGGCCCGGATCAAGGCCCGGTTGGGCGTGGGGCCTGATCCTCACTGTTTCGTCCGTCCACCTGAAGACATCCTCCAGCGTATCGAAGAAGTGTGTCCGGGATTGAAATACTCCTCGCAGACGGGCCGGGTAGAGCAACGAGTACTGAATCTTAAGGCCCCGGAGTTTCGCCTTGGCAGCCAGGAAGGAGTGCCGCTGCTATTGCACCATCTTGGTGTAGTCGGGGAAGATCATGATCCTGTGGTTTTCAAATAAGAGGGAATCCTTGACCCTCGCCTCCCGCAGTATGGTGTCTCTATCGTGGAAGTTCAGGATTCGGGCGATCACCGGTCTGGGCCACTCTCCCACTGGCGGCCTTCTGAGTCAGGGCCTGGTGGGCGCGCTCAATCACAAAGCAGCAGGATAAGTTATCCGGGGGGAGCCAGCTCTCCAGCCATTGGGAAAGAAAGTGTTCCATATTGCCCTTCTTGCAGCCCTCTGAAAAACCTACGAAGTGGAGGTTATTCCTGCGCGCCCGCCCTTCGGCATCCTCCACCCGTAGCGCCAGGCCTTTTTGAATGCTCTCCATTGCCGCCATTTTCTGCTTCAGGGTTCCGACATCGTCTTCCACCACTGAGATCCTAGACTCGGTCTCTGTGATGCGCGCCACTGCGTTGCGGAGGTCTTGTCTCAGGAGGGTCACGTCCGCCCCAACGGCCCCAATCTTGGCATCCAGCATGTCCCTGGACTGGGTTATCGCCGCCATGAGCGCCGCATTGTCCGGCCCCGACCCCTGACCGCCCTGTGCTCCGGGGCCGCCATTCGGTTCCGTGAACTTGTCGATGGGCCCCTGCCTAGCAGGCCCACCCCCCCCTCTGGTCATGGCCAGGACCCGCTCCGGTATTGCCGCACCAAAAGCGCCAGCAGA
This sequence comes from Lissotriton vulgaris, assembly GCF_964263255.1. Classification (NCBI taxonomy): domain Eukaryota; kingdom Metazoa; phylum Chordata; class Amphibia; order Caudata; family Salamandridae; genus Lissotriton; species Lissotriton vulgaris. Next base: position 814,366,220 of record NC_141696.1, on the reverse strand, counting down.
TCCTTTGGAAAGGTAGCGCACACCCCCAGCAGCAGCCAAGGAAAGGTCAATGTTGAGGCACTGCTACAGCCGATGTACGCCACACACGCACCGGGCGGAGAGGGAAGGGGGTCAATCCACGGGTCCCCGCCACCTCAGTAGGTCCCACGACAGACCGGGGGCACCCTAGGCCCGCAGGTAGATCCGGCAGCTTGCCCAGGAACCCAATGCAGTGTCAACCCGGTCCCGCCGGGCCCCTCCGCCCTCCAGCCGTCCCCACGATGCAAGGGGGGGTGTCCTCCAGGGGGGGGGGGCACTCACTGTTCGTCGATCGCCTCCACAGGGTCAGCGCTAGGTCCACACCAGGGCTGCAGGCATGCCCCTCCCGGCACGGACACAAACCTCTCCTGGCAGTCCCTCTGGCCCCCAGGCCACCGCTCCGGTGCACACAGCTACGGTGGGCGCTGCAGTCCGATGCGGGCACACCACTGGCCTCGTCGCTCCCCGGGCCTCACTGCCACTGCACTCCAGCCACGAGAACAGAAGCTGGTGTAGCCGGGCAGGCGCCACCAAACTCAAGGCCCCTGCTTCACCAAGGCCAGGTAGGCCGCTGCTCCTTCTCTGCGGCCCCCGGGCACCAGCCCCAGCCACCACCACTACAGGGGCACCCAGGGATCACCCCGGTACTTCGTTAATGCCAGGCCGTCCAGGGCTCGGGCAGAAAGGTGGGGCCTCCGGCCCACGCACGAGCTCTCCGGTCCGGGTGCGCCAAACTCGAGGCCCCGGCGCTGGTGCTCGGGTCTAGGCCGCTCTCCGCTCCGGCCGGTTCCGCCGCCCTGAATGTTCCGGGAGCGCCGCTTCCAGGGTCGGATGGCTCCCAGCACTGTCCGCCACCGTCACCCCACGTTTGGCACAGAATTTGGGTCCGGGGGCCAGGATAATGAGACGGATAATCGCCGGGCTAGCGGGAGCTCTAGAGAGCCACGTCCGCCATCAGCGCCCGCTAAGCCACGCCCCCGGAGTTGCCTCTTTTTAACATATAAAAAACTACCAAATTAGAAAACATCACATTGGTACCAACAGTTGTTAACACTCCGAATCAGGGAGCACAGAAAGGGAAAAATAAGAAACTGATATCAGCATAGAATGGTGGCGCCTACATGTGGCTCTGCTCCGTCACTTCTGGGGTGGTATGATGCAGTGCAGAGCCAAACTGCACCATCTAATGGCACACAGGAGCATCGCTGGAAAGTTTCTTGATCCAGTGTGGTACCTGGGGAGTATATTAACGTGAGGAATCTGTGGTTAGGTATAAAAAGAGTAGTAACTTGTTCTTTAGGGCAGTAAAGAGGGGGATGCATGTCCTACTTTATTGGAACAAATGGAGAAACAGATTGAATTTTTCTGACATTTCATTTGATGTTATATGTACATTGGCACAGGTAGACAGGGCCAGCATTGCAGCAAAATGCCGTCTATTTCTGAAAGAGTGGCAAACAGATTCTTCCAAGTCCTCTTTTCATCAACCGTCTAGGTGGTTGCAACAAAAACAGTTTGGCCACTCCAGAAAACAGAAATATAAGAATTTCGGGAAATCAGTCTGAACAGAGGAAAAAATCTCCCCCTTCTAAATACCAAAGTTGCTGCCTATGCGGAGGAGGATCTTTTACTGTGACAGCTTGATTTGAGAATTTCATGACAGCCTGGGCAGACTCCATTTCCAACATCTGGATCCTGAAAAGGTTACCAGATCAAGTGCCATTAAATGCCTCCAGAAACTGGGACCATAACTACTCATTGCCCCAAGAACCTAGCCAAGTTGGTAGCAATGAGTTAATCAATGCAAGTATTCCTACCCCTCTTTGGAGACTCAATCCAAGTGGTTGGAGTTACCAGCCAGCAGACCAGAATCCCAATTACAAAGCCTATGGAGGTACAAATTGGAACCTTCAAAGATATGCATACGTTTGTAGTATGCTATTCAAGTCCAGTGAATTTGTTAGGCAGAGACCGTTTGTGCAAAATGAATTGCACAATTTATTGCACACCGAATGGTGTTGCTTTGCAAACCCTTGACAAAGATATGGTTTATAAAATAATGCTAGCTATGCAAGGTACTTAAGTTGACGAGGTGTATTCATTAATGACAGAAAATGACTTACCAGAAGAGTTGAAGACTACAGTAAATCCAGAAGTATGGGATTTCACTGGAAAAGAAAAAGGTCTAATGGCGAATGTAGACCCAGTGAAAGTGACCGTGAAAGAAGGTGCAGTTAATCCAAACTCCCGATAATACAAAATGAGTCCAGAAGTTAAAGCAGGAGTAGCTTCTAAAATTGATTGAATGATTAAATGTAAATGTAAATGTTTTTGTACTTTTATAGCGCACAGCTACCCGCTGTGGGTTTCCCGGCGCTTGTACAAATACCGCAAGGGAACCCTTCCTGGCTTTCCCTGTGAAGTGTCCACTCCTGGGCACCCCCATGGTGCAGACCAGGCATCCCTCTCGTTGTGGGGGCCATTGTGGAGACTAAGCAAGCTATTGCCCAGAGTTGCAGCGTGGGACCCATGATCAGAATAGGCACTGAGGCGAGAATATCCGGTCAGGGGAATTAATGAGCCCAAGACCCGCCGGGGCAGGAATCGAACCCTGGTCCCTGGTCCCTGGTCCCTGGCCAGAGCTCTGCATCGAGGTCTGCCCGCTCTAACCATTGAGCCACACTTCTCCACAAAGCAAGGCATTCTAAAAGAAATAATGAGCAGTCCTTGTAACTTGCCTATAATAGGTCTCAAAAAGCTTAGTGTGAAGCACAGGATAGTGCAAGGATAAGGAAAATCAATAAAACTGTAGTACCATGTTGTCCAGTGGTGCCAAATACAGCAGTGATTTTTTTATCTGATACCTTGGAATGCTGGCTGGTTTACTGTAATTGATTTGTGTCAAGCATTTTTCTTGATTCCTTTACACCCTGATAGCCAGTATCTTTTTGCTTTTAAGTTTGAGGATCGTATTTTAGCATGGAATCGTGTTCCTCAAGGGTATACTGAAAGTCCATCTATTTTATTTCGATTTTGAAAAAGTGTGTAGAAAAGTTAGTTATGCCCCGAAATTCAGTCTTAGTTCAGTACATTGATGACCTGCTTCTGGCATCAAAGTGTAGAGATGATTGTGCCACTGATTCAATTGCACTATTAAATCATTTGGCTGACGGAGGATACAAGGTATCTCCAGAAAAATACAACTTTTGCAAACGAGGAGTTACATTTTTGGGACATCAAATAGAAAGGGGGGTCAGGAAAGTGACCACAGAAAGAATCAGATAAATTCTTTCTGACAAATGCAACTAACCCATACACAGAGAGAAATCAGAATGTTTCTAGGAGTGGTAGGATACTGTAGACAGTGGATTGTTGAATTCTCCAAATGACACGGAAAAGAGCGAAAGATCCAATAGTTTGGGATGATGAAAGCTCAGAAGCCTTTGTGAAATTACGAAGCTGTTTATATGACGGCCCAGCCCTAGGAATGCCAGATTATTCAAAAGGGTTTGCACTGTTCTGTTGTGAGCGAGAAGGTTGTGCACTATCAGTCTTAACACAGAGACGTGGATTAAGCCGACGTCCAGTAGTCTATTTTTCAGCTACTTTAGATCCTGTGGCTTCAGTATTACCAGGCTGCTTAAAAGCAGTTGCTGCTGCTTGTATTAGCATATACTGTATTTATTTGTTTCCTTAGCCCTTGTCTCTCCTCCCCCCTTTGTTCTTTATCCCACCTGATACTACTGTAAAGCGCTCCGATACCCTCACGGGACTGGTTCGCGCTCTATAAAACCTAAATAAATAGAAATAAAAATAAAATAGAACAGAGTGAGTCAATTGTGATGGGACATCCAGTGAATGTATATGTTCCACATTCAGTAGAGATTTTGTTAACAAGAACTCCAACACAGCATCTTACCCATTGTCAGATGACGGAGTATGAAAAAATAATTCTAGGAGCAGAAAATGTGACAGTGATTAGATGTACAATGATGAACTCAGCTACACCATTACCAAATCCTAGCTGTGAAGTGAAAGATGATGCAGAACATGACTGCTTAGACGTTACTGAAATGTGCACCAAACCAGGTCCTGACATACAAGAACCACTGAAAGAACCAGAACACAAATTAGTTGTTGATGGTTCCTGTCTGAGGCTTGAGGAAGGTGGGCTAAGTGTAGCCTAGGCTGTATGCAAATTAACTGGGGTTAAAGAGACATCTTGTTATCCTGGAGTAAAATCTGCACAAGTAGCCGAATTGATTGCTTTAATCAAAGCTTGAAAAATTTGGAAAAATTGGAGAGTGACCATGTTTATTGATAGCCAATATGGTTAAGTGGTTGTGCATGATTTTGGCCAATTATGGTCGCAAAGGGTATACATGACCTCCTCATGATCCCCTATTAGAAATGGAAAATTTGTGAAAGAATTATTAGAAGCAATACAATTGCCAAAAGAAATAGCAGTGGTCAAGTGTGCTGCTCACCTGTCAGGAAATGATAAAGTGACAGTTGGTAATCGTTACGCTGACCAGGTTGCTCAATATTGTGCTAGAAACAACATGTCCATAAACAGAAAAATTAAGACTGGTGGAATCAGCTGCCAACTTATGTCATTTTCAGTTTTTGAAACATGGGAGGAGGTGAGACAGTTGCAGGAAGAAGTGGAAGAAAGTGAAAAGGAAAATTGGATAAAACAGGGTTGTGAACAAAGAGAAGCAGATGGTGTGTGGGTGTACTATGATGGCAGACCAGCTATGCCAGATTGTTTGCTCTCAGAAATGGCAAGAATGTACCATGGAGACACACATGTTGGCAGGGATGCAATGATTCGACTATTCAGACAAGATTGGTACAATCCAAGATTTAGGGCAGTCGCAGAGAGTCTTTGCCAGAGATGTTTAACCTATCAGCAGATACACCCAGGAAGAAACACAGTGGTTAGTTGGGGAAAATTTGGAAAAGCAGAAGGACCATTTATGAGGTTACAGCTAGATTTTATAGCACTACCACCATGCAAGGGGTTGAGGTACGTCCTTGTGATTGTTTGTTTGTTTTCACGGTGGGTGGAGGCATACCCCACAAAAAGAAACAACAGCATAACTGTTGCCAGATTATTGTTGAGGGAGCTCATTCCTAGATTTGGTTTTCCAGTAACGCTGGTGGAATCAGACAGAGAAACTCACTTTAACAATGAAATAGTTAGAGTAATCTGTGAAGCATTCAAGATTGAACAAAAACTGCACTGTGAATACCCCCCAGAGGCTTCTGGAGTGGTGATACAATTGAATGGCACAATAAAGTCAAGGTTGGCAAAGATGTGTACATCCACTTCAATGAGTTGGCCAGATGCATTGCCTCTTGTTCTGATGGGACTCAAAAGTATTCCTGACAGGAACACAGGAATGAGTCCCCATGAAATTATCATGGGAAGAGCAATGAGACTAGCATTTATACCAGGACATAGATTATGGAGTATAACTGATAATCTGGTATTGGATTTTTGCAAAGGATTGGCTGAACTAGTGCGTTCTATCTCTTACCAGGCTGGAGAAGACGCAGTGACTAGACAACCGGATCAAGCTCATGATTTGAGTCCTGGAGATTGGGTGGTGATAAAGGTTCACACCAGAGAGTCGTGCCTAGTACCAAGGTGGGATGAGCCACGAAAAGTCATACTGATCACTAGCACAGCAGTGAAGTGTGCAGGTTTGCATTACTGGGTACATGCTAGTCATACAAAAAGGGTGCCAGCCCCTGATGAGGAAAGGCCACAACTGACGCAAACAGTTGAAGCTGCTGAAGGTTGTACAGTCGAAGATCCTGGAGCAAAAGACTCTAGAGACTTTGACAACGAACAACTGAGCACAAGTCAGGAGGACTGGGTACCAATAGTTGACATACCTGAAGTCTTCATCAAAACATGGAGTAGAGCAAAATTAGAAGAACGGGAGAATAGTGAGGACCAGATAGGGACAGAAGAACATACTCAGGCAAGTAAAGAAATCGAAAGACCTGAGCAGGGACAGACAGGTGTAGAAGAATAGGTTCAGGCAGCAAAAGACATGGGTGCAACAAGACCTGAACAAGACCAGTTAGGAATAGAAGAACAAGTTCTGGAAGAAGAAGAAAAAGAACAATCTGACAGAATACCAGAACAGGAACAGGTAGAAACAGAAGAACAAGTTTAGGCCAAAAAAGCCACACAGACAAGTCCTGAACAAGGAAAGGTAGAGTGTGAAAATCAGGTTGTGCCACAACATAATGAAAATAAAAGGGCTCCTGAAAGGGACCAAGAAAGTGAAAGTGCAGTGCACGCCAAAAGGGTCAGAAAAGGTGACAATAGGCCAAGTGGGGTCAAAAGGGTAAAATGGTGTTTAAAAACAATAAATGAAGATCCAGAACAAGTAAACAAAGTTACAAGTCAAACTCAGGGTGAACAGTCAATTGCTAAAAAATGTAATAGAAGTCCAAGATTGAAAGTATTAAATAATAAGTTCAAAGGACCTGAGTGGACCTATGTGATTCTTGAAGAGTTTGATACTCTTGACATAAATGAAGAATCTAAAGAAGTAAATATTGAGAAAATTTACGAAATGGGAAGTGAGACCTCCTTGAAGTACTTAAAAGAATCTGATTCCAAATTAAAAGAAAGAAGAGAAATCTTCTTGAATCAAAATGGCTGAAACCAGATTACAGAAAGACCAAAAAGAAATTGTATAAAAAGATGTTGTAGAATTTGTATATGTAGTCTGTTGTTAGTAATATTAGTTTGGTTACTTTTAACAATATCAGTCCCTTATTTGTTAATAACAGATAAAAAGAATGATACTAACGTTAATAAGAAAACAGCTAACATGAAAGGAGATAGAGTGGAACTAGAAGCATCAGATGAGATAGATTTACATCACACAGTAACTGACAATGATACCTCTTTAAATGTATTCACAAAGTTATTATTTCAGTATGTAGACACGATGGAGATAAGTGATTGTTATGTTTGTATGAAATTACCTACTTCATTACCTGAAGGAGTGACATAGCATCATTTGCCTTTAACATATGGTATATCTTGTAGTGTACTGTCAAGTTTATTTTATAGAACAGGAAAATTACAGTATTATTATTCTAATATAGATGTAGTGTTTACAGAAATTCCTGTTCGAAAGACTATGAATCCAGTGAAAACTAGTTTAGATGCACAGTTTATGGGCAAATTTTTCCTAACAATGAAGTCACTAGATATAGAAAAGGCACATAAAGATAAGCTAACATGTTCATTACGTGAAGAAGAGAAAATGTTTTTGAATTTAGTTGAGGAAAGGAGGCAAGATTTCCAAAGAAAAGCTGCTGAACAGAAACATCATATTCCATCATGGGCAGAAAAAAAGGAATTTATACAGCCGGCAAAGAACATGCTGCGATGGCTCTAGATTTTGTGAAGACAGGGAAAATATGCCTCCATACATTAAAGACAGATTATAATAACGTATTTATTGGTTCCAGTGAATGTGAACATAACTTCCTAATTTTGGGAGGTTGGGGACTAAAAGGGGGAACTGATCCTGTCTTTTCCTGGAGTTTACTACTTGTGTGGGAACAAGGCTTATTATAAGCTGCCTGCCAGGTGGTGTGGGAGTTGCTATTTTGGAATTGTTTTTCCAAAGATCTACCATGTATAAAGAATCACTGGAAGCAATGAAAATGCTAAATTCTTTTAGAATCTGTCAATTGTCAACAGTACTTGATCGTCTATCGACTGATACTGCTGAAGGCTTCTTGATGATTAATACAGAAATGGTTGCGATTAGGTCTATGGTTTTGCAAACTCGACTTGCGCTTGATATACTATTAGCTAAAGAGGGCGAGTCTGACTTATATTCCAGTTAAAAGTACTGAAATTAAAAGGCTATATAAAGAATATTACAAAAATGCAAGAAGAACTGAAACCACTGGAAGTTGATAATGTATGGGAAAAACTAACAAAAAGTATATCTTCAGTAGGGAGTTGGTTTTCAAATATAGGAAAAAGTTTCTTAGGACAAGTAGTATTCCCTATAGTAGGCGCTTGTTTTATTAGATCTGAGCGCCGCCTTTGACACCGTCTTGCACAGGATTCTTCTTCAGCGCTTGGAGGAAGCTGGCGTCGTTGATCCTGCCCTTCAGTGGTTCCGCTCTTTTCTTGCCGATCGATCCTTCTGCGTGGCCATTCCGCCCCATCAGTCAAAATCTTATCCTCTGGACCTTGGGGTCCCTCAGGGATCCTCGCTGAGACCCACGTTTTTCAATCTATACGTGAGGCCGCTGGCTGATGTCGTCAAGCAGTGGGGCATGACCATGGTGTCATACGCTGACGACACTCAGCTGGCGGTCACGCTCAGCGGGGACTCTTGTTCGGATGCCCCAAGATTCCAGAATGGACTTCGGGCGGTTGCCAGCTGGATGAATTCCAACTGTCTCCAGTTGAACGCAAAAAAAACAGAGATCATGATCATCGGCAAGCAAGCAGAACTCTGGGGCGATATGTGGTGGCCTCCAGAACTTGGGCCCACCCCGACTCCGGTTTCGGAGATAAAAAGCCTCGGGGTGTGGTTAGATCCTGCCCTTAGCTTTGTCTGCCACACTAAGAGAATTGCTGCATGCTGCTTCGGCATCCTGCGTGGCCTAAGACCAGTGTTAAAATTCTTTGACACCCCGACCAGGCAGCTTGTGGTGCAGGCGACGGTGATTTCCCGGCTTGATTATGCCAGCTCCCTCTTGGTAGGGATAAACCAGGCTGAAATCACTCGTCTACAGCGTGTGCAAAATGCGGCAGCTAGAGCAGTGGTGGGTCTACCCAGGTTCTGTTCCGCTGCCAATACTCTGCGCTCCCTTCATTGGCTACCGGTTAAGCAGAGTATCCAATTTAAAGTGCTCTGTCTCTCTCATAAGATCCTTAAGGGCTCCCCTGCCCAGATTCTTTTGAATCTTCTGTCCCCTTATGTTCCTGCTCGCTCTTTACGTTCGCTGGGCCATGAACTTGCAGTAGGCCCCCGGTTCAAGCGTAGTCGGGCTGGTGGGCGCTCATTTCGAGTACGCGCTGCGGCCTTGTGGAACTCCCTTCCTTTGAAGATCCGTGCCCTTGATGAACTTCTCTCATTTCATAGGGCCGTTAAGACCTTTTTATTTTCTTAAATTGTTGCTCTTCTTAGTCTGTTGCCTCTTTTAGCTGTGTTATGTTGTTACCTTGTCAAGCGCAAGGACGCTCCTTTGCTGGAGCAGCTGTGCGCGTTATAAATTTTCATAACATAACATAACATAACATAATAATATGGTGTAAGTGTTGTACTAATAAAATGAGAAGGAGAAGATATGAAATAAATGGAAAGGCAAATAAGAGAAATTATGAGGAAATTCAGTTGGAGGAAATGAAAGGCAAGTTATATGAGCAAATGAAAGGATTAAAGAACAAAGATGAGAACAGGAGTGGTAAAAGAAAAGAAATTGAAAAATGCTAAAGTTGCCATCTGATGAGGGATGGGAAAATGTTGTGATGGCTTTAAAATGCCATCAGAGAGGGGATTGATGGAGCAAGGACTCGTGAAAAAGAGACTTGCTTAAATGCAATCTTCTCCTGTAACCACTAACCCTGTTTTAAACTTGTATTGTGAAATAACATGCATTACACAACATTTAAGTATAAGATTTAGCTTGCCTATGTGTTTTACTAACCAGTAACCAGAGTATAGTCTAAAAATGGCTGCTAACCAAAATTCTTTAGTGCGCATGCGTCTACTGCATTTACATAGTATGACGTATCTTTGCGTGGAGGGAAACTTTCTGCACTTGCGCAGTAACTAACAAAATGGCTGCTTCAAACTCACCTGCTTGCCACCTGCTTGCTGAAAAACTAAACGCAGCTATTATACTAATACTAATGCGTGAAGAATGATAATGAGTAAATGGGATTAGAGTAGAGATAGGTGGTATACAGTGAAACCATTTATTTTTTATTTTAACATTTGTCTTTTTGACTCTTTCAATAGTGCTCGTTATGGGCCTAAAGTTCCGAACCACAGTCTATTCCCTCTCGTTCTATCGCACATGCGCAGTGAATCCAAACTGGAAGACGCAATATCAACTTGAACATCGGCCAAGGCTGTAAATGGTTACTTTCATGGGAACCAGAACGACAGTCCACTGAAATGCATGAGAACTCGTTTTTTTCTCTAATATGTGACAATTACATTGTGAAAACAAAGAACTGAAAGAAAATAATGGGAAATAAGCATGGTGTGATGATCACCTCCCCTTGCCTGTCCAATCAGAGTTAGGAGTTTCAGAATTTTGAAAGATTAATGTGTGGTACAAACATACAGAAAGGTAGAATTGAGGTAGTTCTTAGTTAGTGAGACTGGAGACAGAGATGCTGAAGTCCTGACCGGGATGCTGTTGGAGTGACGAGTGATGCTGAAGAAGAATCGAACTACTGAACCAATTATCCTAAGCAAATTAATTTAGAAGATCGCAGAAGAATCTCGAGGAGGAAGAGAGTGTCAGAGAGATGTACTATGCAAGTGTCTGTGATAGAGAGGTCATCTGTCCTGTTCCTGTCCTAAATTCCTGTACTCAAGTCTTTGTTCGTCAGACCTTTCCTGGGGGACCCTTTCCAACTCCTAGGCCTGGGAGTTGGTTTACACACCATACTTGGTCATTATATCTGTGTATGTGCTTATGTGCTTTGTTCTCTATCCTCTCCCTTTCATGTAGTGTTATTGCAAACTATAGATGAATGTATCTTGATTGATAATTTGAATCTTCCTTCCTGTGAGAGACGGAGTTTGTTCTGTACTGTGTAAGTGGTTCACATGAATTTGATCTAAGATAAAAAAAAAATAGAGACATCCCGACTCTGTGATCATTTCCAATAGGTAAGTATATTGATTAGTTAGGGACTAAAGAAAACGAATCTAGAGAATAACAAAAACATGATCCCAGCGGTTATTGACAGTGTGTTGTGAATGAATTTATGGGCCCAGGCGAGTATGTGGTGTTAGATTACCTGTTGCTGGTAACCAGCTGGATCACTGACTTCTTTTCAAATCAGAATGAGTATAACCACTCTTGATAAGTAATAGTATCCTGTGTTGTGCTCATTTTTTATACACCGTGTGTGTGGGCCAGCTTGTGACTTTTACTAATATCATGCCGAGCAGTTCACTATAAGCAGGGCAACTTGAATGAAGTGATTCTGTAGCTGCTGGAGTAGTCACATAATCCTTCATCTGATGCGTAATCTTCAGAAATGTATTCTAGCTTGATGAAGCGAGTTTCAGAAATGAATTATGTTTTTGACTCGCGAAGTTAAAGTTCCATAATAATTAATCATATTAATGAGTTTATGCACGAAAATGTACTAATCAACCTAGATTAAGATGCATTCACGACATATGGGTTTAACATTATGTGCTCTTTGTTGCATTTGCAAGTACGTTGAAAATAATGAACTAACCTTGTTTATTTGTTTTGTCAAAATTAATTGCGGCAGTTTAATTAATGGCATGTGCTTATTTAAATGTGCTTTTGTCTATGTCATGTCTTATATGTGGCAAAGGCTTGTGGAGAATCCTGGAGGCCTATAAGAAGAAGGGTTTATAAATGCTGCATTCATGTGCTTAAAGCTAGATAACATAAACTAATGGGTTAATATTTAGCAAGGGGGTGGGTAACAGAATAATCTTCATTACTCAAATTAATTAATGTTTTGTGTTTCTTTGCATACTAGCTTTCGAGAAAGAGGCCTGAGGCTTAGCTTTTAAAAGGGTGTTTGGAATCCTGTTGTGATGAGCCGAGCACAGCTAAGAAAGTGTGGAAAAGTTTTGCCACAATGATATCCGTCAGTAAATAAATAAATGGAACTGTGCAAGATGTGCTCTGAGTTGTATAACTTCCAAGGACAGGAAACAGCAGATCAGCCAAGCTGAGGAAGCAGCAAACTGTTATTTAATAAGATGTTGCAAAATCCTCGGAAGCTAATGTCGCCTGTAGACAAAGGACAAAGACGTTTTAGAAAGGCACAATTTTGGATTGAAAAGGTTATGATCTCATATGGACTGACGGCTGTCAGCCAATAGAAATGCTGAATGACGGAGAAAAAGTATTCTTTTAGTGTGAATTAGTAAGGTTTATCTAGAGAAAAGGTATAAAACCTGACCCCTTGGGAGGAGCTGGTTGGCTCGTTCCTGATTCCTGAAGGGTGTGAAGTGATGTCGGACTTTTGACTCACGTAAGGATAACTGAACTAATGTCTTTTCCTTTTAGGTTTAATTGAGTTTAATCAGGGTAATAGATTTTAGGGAATGAGATCTTTTCTACATTAATTCTCTACAAGCTGATCTGTTTTGAAGTGTCAGTCTAATGTGCCTTTACTTTGATTAAATGATGCTTTCAAAATTGCTAATAAAAAGATTTCTAATTCTAAGAATGCTCTTCGATTGAAAATAAAATTAATGAAATAGATTTTGAAATGACAAGCTGGTCTTGTTTATTCTTAGTCTAGTTACCATCAGTTGATCCATTACCTAAGTGACTTAATTAAATGTTTCCGTTATATTTTCATGATAATTAAAAATTATAAACTGCAGTTGTATATAATTTGTAAATAATTTGTGATCAGTTCTAATTAATTAGGTCACATGATTCAGTTGCCCAATATTTGTCTCGGTTACTTATGGGCCTTGTGAAGAGTTTATGACTAATGGTGAGTATAATTGTGTTGTGTTGTGTTGTTGAGACAGATTTTCTGTAGGGGCGCTGGATCAATTTTCTGGTAGCAGAGTTACGGTTACTATGGTAACGGACATGCTACATGGTAGTTACATAGGATCCATGTCTAAAACAAGTTAAGTTTGTTCTCTTGTTATATGTAGTCGAAAGGTTTTTTCCAACAGTGTGAAAATTCCTGGTTGCCGGCAAAAGAGTAGTGTAACAGGTGAAGTTACACAGTGCATTTGTTCTGTTTCAAAATAGTGGTATTGACATATCACTAGTGTTGTGGACGTACAGCACAAGTTTAGGGATTTTAGGTGTGATAGGTAAAATGTATAGTGAGGATTGCCTATGAAATCGTAGCTTTGAGTATAGGGACTAAGGGCCCGATGTAGGTAAATCCCATTTACCGATTTTGAAATACCGAATGCTACCGATTCGGTATTTCAAAATCGGTAAATGGGATGTAGGTCCCAACATCTGGAATCGTTACCGATTCCTTACAAATTCGGTATTTACCGATTTGGTAAATACCGAATCGGTATTTGCTATTGAATCCTATGGGCCTTTGAAGCCCATAGGATTCAATTCAAATACCGAATCGGTATTTACTGAATCGGTAAATACCGATTTTGTCAAGGGTGCAGGGGGTGTCACTTTGACACCCTCTAGCACCCCCAAAACGGGCATGTGTGCAATGTGGCACACAGACATGCCCTAAGGGCACGTCTGTCTGTCACATGGCACATGTGTACATGCACAGATGTGCATGTACACAGGAATCGGTATTTTACCATGGATTTGTATTCCATGGTAAAATACCGATTCTGTCAGCCATGTGCCAAAGGTAAATAGCCTACCTACATTGCATTTTCGGTAATTTTACCGAATCAGTAAATATTACCGAATCGGTAATTATTTTACCGATTCGGTACATATTACCGAATCGGTAAATTTACCGATTCGGTAATGATACCGATTCGGTCAAATTACCGAAAATGTGCCCCTACATCTCGATAGCCCTTTACCGATCGGAAACGGCCGAAAATCGGTATTTTCGGCCCATTCCGATCGGTAAAGGGCTACCTACATCTGGCCCTAAGAGCCTGTTTTAAAACTCACTGTGAAAAGAGTATTAGGATTTATCCAAGCTTGAGTGAAGGGTAAGGAAGCGTCGTCTATTCTTACTGGCGAATAAGGATTTTCTATTGGCAGGTTAAAGTCCTACCAAAGATTTCACGTATACATGGTTAGGGTTTTCCGTATGAATGTGTATAAATGATTTTGTGAGAATAGCGTTGTCTATTTCACGAGAAAGAATACTCGAATGATTGAGAAAACTATTGCTTTATTTAGTGAATCAGACAAATGGTTTGTTTTTCTGTAGTTACTAATTAAATTTCATTGAAAACAATTGTTAAAATGGCGCTGTGAAAATATTTTGTAAAGGAGGTGTGAGTTTACGGAGTGCAGACAGCGAAGCTGCAGCGGCAGTATACGTCACAGGGTTCGCGCTGTGATTGGTTAACATTGTAGTGTAGTTCCTATTTTCCCTATAGGCCCTGCGCATTGGAATAACATAAACAGCAGTTTAGACGTAGGACTGAGGTCTTCTAGGTCTTTACTGACTATGTTAGACTTAATTTAGGTTTGCGCCAGCTAGCTCAGAGGTCACTGGTAACTTTCTTGACTGAATAGGAAGTGATCAGCTTCCCTGGCTCAGACAAGAAGGGATTCAGCTTCCGACAACTGCATAAACATGACAACAAACATGACAACTTTGCTCCCTCAGAATAAGAGTCAATCTCTAGAGTCGTGTGAAACAATAGACAGCTATTTCACTCAGTCAGTTGTGCATATTTAATTTCACCAGGGTGCAGAGAATAGAGAGACGGGAGTTTTCAATAAAAGGTATTATTTATTGAGCAGTCTTCCTTCTCATGCAAGAGAAATGAATTGCCACAATTGCAATACTTATTGTGAAGTAAAGTACGTACAGTAAAAGGAGTATTATAAAATAATACTGTAAAAGTATTGATATGGTTTCTTAGCCATAAGACACTTTAAAATGGATAAAACATATATGCATATATACATAGGCTAACGTGCTCAACTAGTGCTTCTAAAATATGCCTACCCCGGTGTACCTGACCTAAGCCTAATACGTGGGAAGGAGTAAGTAAGTAGCAGTTTAAGTTAAGTAGGTTTGTTGCCAAGGATCTGTTCAAGAATTCTCTCTAAGGGTTTAGTCAGCACTGTACCTTGGGAATAGATTGTAGGAGATCTCGTATCTCCCTCTCAGGACCCGATATCCCAGTCACCCGCAAGGGTAGGCTGGAAACGCCGGAGCTGGATTTTCTCGGCAGGAGAAAAGACAGCTTCTCTCTCAGTGCGTCAAAGAGGAGGGGCAGCGTCCGTGGGTTTCTCGCTTCTGCTGGGCTCTCGGAAAGTAGATTAGCTGCTTTGCTCCAGAATCACCACCGTGTGTTTGCTTAAGGTAACGTTGGTATATTTATACCTGAAAGGTGCCGAGTTTGACGTAAGGTTTGGACATAAGACGTCAATAAAGATGTCACTAAGAACTGGCCGTTCTTACAGTGCTCGCAGGAGTTCTATTACAAATCAAAACAAAGCAAGCGGGGCTTTCCCAGGTTGCTGGAGGTTTGGTGTGTCGAAAGAACTCGGTGTGCTCTCTAGGAATCTAAGGAAGTAGCTTCTGCCATGCCTTGGGCTGCAGGGGCGATTTACTGAAATATGGATCTGATTATTATGCCATTATAGGGATATTATTGATTATAGCCGTATAGGGGCATAAAGTCACAATATTGAATCTGGTTCCTAGATAAAACACATCACCCACTCCATGGTTTTATGTCCATCAATTACTAAAAACTTAAGCAATAAAGATGCATGTGTATTCAAACCCACCCCAAAATACATTTTGCATTTGAAATGGTGTATGCGAAATACACGGAACGTTAAGGTATTGTACGTTTTTAAGCAGTGTAATCATTCAAAAATTGCATATATATTCAGTTGAACGATTTGCGAAAATTACACATGAAATGTCTCTTAATTACAGAAAAGAAGGTCGAGACTATTTCATCACATATAAATGAAATTGCTTGTGAGAGTGCTGGAGGCTGCGGTAATATACTGTCTCTAGATTTGCTAAAAATAGAAGCTCTGTTCTTTATGAATAGTTCTACTGTAAGCAGAGTACGTGTACCAAAAAAAGGTAAATATTTAGAAATTTTCGAAAAAAATAATTTTGTTTCAGGGGAAAATATAGTTCCAAATGTTTTCAGTAGCTTTTGTTTTTCAAAGCTGAAGGCCGAATTTAGAGTTCAGGGGAACACTGTGTGCCGGTTGGCTTAAAAGTTATTCTTTTGGTTCAGGGGAGAACATGACTTCAGATAGATGTGCAAAAAAACAGTCTACAGCTTCAGGTGAAAGTTCGACCAAGGATGATAATGCTGTAACCGGGCAGTCGTGAGAATGATTGCTATCATTGATTTCGGGATCAGCAATGCTCACAGAAGGTCATACCTGGGTGATGTTGCTCTCATTTCTTGCTTCACTGCCACCACCTAATCGTAGTGCAGAAGTCTCAACGAATGCCGTCATCAGGATTGGTAACCACTGGGGACAACACGATGCATGAGCCATTACTGGACTTAGTAAAGTATCGACATCCATTGGCACTGCTGATTGTAGTGTAAGACAGGTGTCTAACACACATTCTTCTCCTCATAGCATACATCGAAGCACAGGTAAAATGCAGTTCTGCCATATAGGTCTGAATTAAAGAAACCAGGTCATATTCAGATCTCTTGGCCGGGCCAATCCAAGGACTTTAGTTATGCGGTCCCGGTAGCGTATTGCTAGGATCGTTTCTTCCATTGTTGCCGGAGTCATGTCTGCGTTTTGGCTTGCCATATCGGAGCAGAAGAGTCAAAAATAAGATTCCTGCTACGAGTCCCAAAACTATAGGTAGGCCACCAAAAACCGAATGGACAAAATTGGGAAACATGCCCAGGACTGCTTCGAAGGGTGTTAACAGTCCAGAAAAAACTGTCTTAAATACATTTGAGATACCACTGGCATCTGACATATTTAGGATTTGGCTTAGCATTTCTACGAAATGCACGGGGCAATTAGTTGATAAAAGTGTATGTATCTCTGCCGTTGTCCTTGCAACTTGAAGATCATACGTTTCTTTTGATGACGTGATGGGCACTGTTGTCTGTAAAAGCACAGACTTCATTCTGCTTAAAGAATCAATTCGTATAGAAGAGATATTCAACTGAGGCCAAATCGTCGCCTCTGAGTCTCCAGGGCCGTTTGGATACAATGCTTGCATACAGCAAGTGACCATGGAACTAACGCTTAAGAGATATGCTTTCCCTGGCACCATGCCACAACAGCTGTGGTCCGTTATTAGAACGTAACTCCTGTTAGAAAGTTGTCTAAAGAATGGCTCTATCTGTGTTGCAGGTGTGCCATACTGGTGGCATGAAAGGTTATTTGAAGTCCCCTCACAGGCCCCATGTAAATTAATACCTTGACACAGAAGTATACCGCTTAGTGATTGTTTACAATTATTACCACTAAGAAATACATTCTGGTTTTTGTCACTATAACATGTGTGTGTATAAGGTAATTTCCATGATGACTTAATGTACCCTTTACCCAACCTTTCATACTGGCCTGCTGGTATATACTGTAGGCATTTTTTAAATTGGAAAGTTGTTATCGGGATTGTGATAATCCCGTGTATTATCCATTCAATGACAGGTCTTTCTGACATTGTCAATGGTAATCTCTCAAGTTTTTCAATGCTCAGAATCGTATAATCTGCTCTTTTCTGTGCCAAACTGATTTGTTTATCAGTAAGGTTAAAGATAGAGAACAATGACGTAATGTTGATTAAACGCCAAGGCACATAGCCTGAACGCAGGTTTTGCAACGTCCAGCCTAGCTGTACAATAGAACGTAATTGGGACTGACCATGTTGTAACATTAGCAAGTCCTGATCTATTATATCTATAGCAGATGATACAATACTGTCCAGTGAATATATTCTGGAGGACACAGTCATTAACCCGTTGTCCACAACAGAAAGTGATTTTTCCAAATTAATACGATCAATTTCTCGTATTTTCTCTGCTGTCTCAATTTGAGTCACTTTCCATGCCTCGTTGTAAGCAGCGTATATACTGGCCGCTATGAAACGTTTTTGACGCTGTTTGCGTGGTCCCATTATGAAATTGCGCAAGTCAGCACCATCTTTAAGTAAAGATAAGTGTTGCTTAATTTCTGCCAGTGTGGATGTGTGTAGCCATTCAAGGCATAGTTTCCCTACACTGTATGTTGTTACTATCCCTGGATGTTGTCTCCGGGAGTATCTAAGGTCTGGTCTGGTCATTTTTAACCCCTGTATTTTGTTCAGGAATCTATCTTGACATTTATTTGTGTTTGTTGGCCAGATTAACCACTTTTTCCAATCAGGATGTGTTCTATTTTCATGTAAAACTTTGGATACGTCTATCTCAATATCTGTGGTTATGTTATCAGGTATTGGCTTTGGAATAGACGGTTTGTTTAAGTCTTTGATTTTGGCTAGGCCAAAACAGGTAGTTTGTTGAATGGTGTCATTCAAGAACATTATTTGTTCTGGTATCATGCAGGCTCGAAATAATGCTTCTAGGCCTTGTACCTGCCATTCTTTTGTACCCCAGATGGTTTTTGTTTCAATGTTGTTTTTCCAGAAATCAAAATCAAATGTAATAATTTTTTCATAAAATGTTTCCGAATAGATCAATTTAGTATTTGTCAGCATGGTTTTTGTCCCTGTTTTATCTAACAATTTATAATAAAATGTTTCTGCATCACTTGTGTTAAACCCTGAGAAGTATTGGAATTTCTCATAGAATGTTTTTGAACTGCTTTTAGGTGGAGTTGCACAATGTTCCCATTGATTATATTTAAAAAAAATTCTAGGTTGAGCAGATTTATGCAAATAGTGGTCTGCATAGTGGGTATAGCAATACATCTGTTCATAATTCGATGAACCTTGCAAATAATCATGTTCTGTAAATTTTGCTGATAATACTAAGTCTGACATCATATTATTTATGCTTTCAAAGTCTCAATCATCAGAGAATGTACTTGGTGTTACAAAGTCACTTAATGAAACCTTAAACTGATGAGGATATTTCAAGAGTTCGACCGGTCTATATATTTCGTAATCTGTTTTGTCCCAAACTACCCCGCCGGGTATTGGAATTGCTGTGACATTCACTGATGATAGTTCTCTTTTCTCGATGTGAGATGACTTGTGTGGCTTCAGAACTAAGTTGATGTTCTGACTTCTTGTGTCCATTGTATTGTAATACATTTTCATAAAATTAAAACTAAAATTAGGCAGAGTAGGAGTAGGAGTACCCCTGATACAATCCAATATTCAATCGAAGGTGCATTTAGATATGCTTCTTAGAGTTGATGAAAGAGTACTATTGCTTTATCTTTAAAAGTCTTTGTTGCTGGCGTTACTTCAGGCTCACTTTGATCTTCAGAAAAGTTATTGAAATTGATGAAGTAGCCAGATGCAGTTCTGTCAATTGTTGGAATTGTTTTTTCAATTTGTCTTTCATTAGCACATTCTGATGCTACATCATTGTAGACTGGTGTTTCTTGACGAACTGTTTCAATTTGGGTTTCAAGAGGCACAAGTTCCATGGCATTTCTGCATAGTCCTTTTTTATTCACTGTAGGTTTATCAAATGTGATTAGTCTCTCAGTTTGAACCTCTTGGATTGTAGCAAATTTTGGTATTCTGCTATTTCTTGGGAGTCCACTTGGCCTACTACTTATTATTGGCCACATGATTGGGTTTTACCAGGTCGATGGATACCACTCGGTTCTTCTTTTTACCAGCAAGGGGCGGTAGTACAACTGATCTTGTTCCGTTGATTGCTAAGACAGGTACTGCTTTTCTGTAAGAAGGCCCAAATTCCTTCTTCACCGCTTTTTTCTCTCTGACCAGATCCCCAATCTTTGGAATCCAGACAGGTCTTGGTGGGACAGGTGGTGTGTCTTCAGTGGTTGTTGGGTGCTGTTTTAACTTTATGTTGCTCAGGGCTTTTCTTGTTTCATTTAAGTCCTGTAAAACAGCCAAATGATCTTTGATGTCAAAGCATTTTTTCTTATCTTCTACCACTGAAGCATGACTATCTAAGTCCTGAACATACATTCTAGTTCCGAACAATAGTTCGTACGGGCTGAAACCTTTTAGAGAATTTCGTGGCAGATTATTAAGACTACGTTGGACACTTGTTAAATGCTGGACCCACCCATCACCCGAACCTAATACCTTTGCCGTTATAGATTACTTTATGTCTCGGTTTTTTCTTTCCGCAACCCCGTTTCCCTCAGGATGGAAGGGACAAGAGAACAGCAACCCAATGCCCATGTTGGTCATGGCCTCCTTATAAGCTCGAGAGCTAAAAGCAGGACCCTGGTCAGAATGAAGCATGGCAATTGCGTATATGCCGATAAAGACTCGCAAATCTTTTATAACAGTTCTGGCGTCAGCCGAGCGCTGGGGCCACATTATTAAGTGAATTTAGTCTTAAAATGAATTAACAGGACCCTGGATTTTATGTATAGATAGCCTTATGCTAACTACAGAAATGGCCATGGCAATACTCCGGTTGGCTCGTTACTGCGGTCTCTGTTGCAGTCTGGACAGCTGTTCACAAATTTATAATGTTGCAAGCTCATCCCCGGCCACCAGTATTCCGATTGTAATTCAGTCAGGGATTCCTTCATCTGTTTGTGCCTTGGACCATCACCCATGTGTGCGTCTGCTATTAATAAGACTCTCTGGTTCATGTTTGGAATTACCCTATCCCCCACTCCAGGGATTCGAGCAAAAGGAACGGAGTTTGCATCAATTACGTATGTATAATTAAGTGAATAATTCACGGGTAGTGCTGCACAGTTGCCTTTTGAAGACGTTTTTACCGGCAGCATGGTTTCCCCGTCTATGTATTTTTCTGAACGCTTTTTTGTGGCTACGGAAGCCGTTTGAGTTGCTTCCGCTGTGGCTGTATTAGCCAATTAATTCCCTGCAACGTGAACGCCATCACGTTGATGACTCAGAGTGTGCATCACATGAGTCTTTTGTAGTTGTTTCTGTAAAAGAATTACCCGTTTCCAAAGCATTTTATGCTTGGTTGTGGCACCTGTGTCGTCTTTGTAATCATTTTGAACCCAGTTCTGCAAGTCATTATTGTAAGATTTGACGCAGAAATGCGAATCGCACACTATTAGTGTCGGGAATTCACGTTCGGCATTTTCAAGCACCATCTTTAAAGATCTGATTTCAGCTGGCTGAGCCGAACAGTTTCTCAGTGATTCAGTTTTTGTTATTTTCGGTCTGAATTTACCGCAGAGCCAGTGACCTTTAACAATCGAGCAGGCTGCATTGTAGGATTTATCATCTACATTGTAATGCTGTACAAATCTGTCTGTATAGATTATACAAGAGTACTGTTGGAGAGGCAGAATTTCGATTGGCAGAAGATAGTCTTCTTCATATTTTAAATCATTCAGTTTTTTCATGTTCGGGACAAAATAGTATGTCACGTCTTCTGCAGCAAGAGAATTTTCCCACTGTATCCATTTCGGATCTAGTGCCACTGTTTTTAGATTTACTGGGCTGAATAGCGCCTCGAAGGCTGATTCTGCTGTGAAAACAGTTATTCTTTTGCCTTGTGCTTGTGCTCGTTCTCTTGCTACAGCAGTTTGAACTGCCTTTACAGTATTTTCTGTGAGACTGAATGTTTTTTCTGCTTGTGTGTACAAATGTGATTTGTAAGCTATTGGTACCGTTTCTCCCTCATTAGAGGTCAGGTACGTGATTCCGCATCTTCCTGGGATGACTCGGATTACAAGGTTCCGTGTATTGGCACGTGTTTCTAATTTTGTTTTAGCTAACATGTCTGTTTGCAGTGATCTCAAAATTTTTGTGTGTTTTTGAGTCCAGTTGATTGGTTTAAAATCAGGTTTTATTCATTCGTAGAGAGGTTTAACTCTCTCTGCATAATTTAAAATGTAAGTTCTTCCGAAATTCAGGAAGCCTAGAATCGATTGTAAGTTCTTCAGCGTTTATGGTGCTTGGAGTACAGCGCACTTCTCTTAGAAGCTGTCTGCTAGACTTTTGCCTTCACTTGATAATTCGTATCCTAAAAATAGGACAGTTAGATGGGCAATTCGTGACTTTTTAAAGTTGAATTTGTAACCCTCTGCTGCGAACCCAAGTATTATGGTGTTCACTCTTTTCAAGTGAGTATCCAAGTCGTCGTCTGTGAGATAGAGGTCATCGACATAAGATAATGCCTCATTATCATACATTTGTAGTAACTCTGTTACTCTGGCTGAGAATAATCCTGGGCTGTTCTTGAATCCCTGTGGGAGTCTACAGAAATTTTTCTGTGACCCCATTATTGAGAAAGCGGTCAAGTACCTGCTTTCCGGTGCAATATTTTGACAAAAGAATCCATTAGAAATGTCTAATGTTGTTTTGTATTTTTTGCGAACTATGTTATTCATTAGTGCCGCACTGTGCGAATTTTGTACCGCAAATGTTTTGCAACATGAGTTAAGGTGTCTGTAGGCCAAGACTAGACGATACGAATCGTCTGGTTTGGAGACAGGAAACAAAGGATTGTTCATTTGAGAGGTGCATGTTTCAATCACCCCTTGGTATTCAAGTTGATCTAAAATCTCCTTGACTTGTTTTTTAGCTTCTTGCTTAATCGGGTACTGCCTTTGTGCAGTAGGTTGACATTTTAACTGGATTTTGTGAGGAGGAGAGTCCTCATCCCATCCTACATGATTCTTATATAATGCAGGTGCTTGAGCTACTGCCCATTTTCTTGCACATATATATTTTCTGTGAATTGGAATATGATTTGAGAAGGCAGGCATAATCATTTCTTCACCATGAGGGCACTCCCTGACAAACTCTGGTGGCCAGTCTTTCTCGGCTAACAGAATGTCATAGCCTTTTGAGAGGTTATCCCAAAACAGACCCCTTATTTTCCTAGTCTTATCTCCCTCTATACGCAATGGTATTTCGTATATCTTATGAGGTTCGCTAACTCTGGTATCTACAGTTTCCACTTGAATGTATTCATTCGTGTCCACTGTCTCCAGATGATTCATCAGGTTCTTGCGAGCTATGCTGATTTCTGCTGCGCTGTCTAGCATTGTCTGTGCCCACTCTCCGTTTTTCAGCTGTGTCCTCAGTATCCTTGGCATGTTTGATTATTTTAATACTGGCTACCTTCTTTTTTGGAATTTGTGATTTTTTACTTTGAGCAGGTTCCTTGTCTTTGGACTTGGCGTGCTCTTCCCTTTGTTCTGACCGTCCTCTTCTTTCCGATTTCTGCGAAAAAGATCGAGAGGGACGTGTATCAATATCTTGATATCTATCAGGCTTTTTCAAATTATCCCTATTTCTAAGGTTGTATCTTTTTTCAGAGGGCTCCCTTTGGGGAGACTGGTGTTCTCGATTCGGAGTTTTTTCTCTCCGCCGAGGAGACCTTCCTCTGGACTGGAAACCTTTTTCTTTGGGAGTGGATTGTTTATTTCCATCCCAGTTCTTTTTAGGAGTGTTTAGATTATTTTTAATAAATAATTTTTCAGGATTTTCAAGTAGTTGGGGTTTTACTGGTTTCCCACCCAAACTATCTCTACCTAGTTCTTCATAGCATTTTTCTATGATTCTGGCAAGCTCAATTGGTTGATCTGTTATATCTGTTTCTTTCAACTTTTGGCGGATCGCCACAGATGCTGCTTCTCCTTTTATGTTGGCTAATAATATAGCCGAGACCTGCTTGAAGTATTTCAGTAATTTCATACCAAGAGTTAAAGCAGGTTCTGGACCGTATTCATTCTGAATTTGTTTTAGCACATCTGGTATTACCGCCAAAGACGGAACACTGTGTGTTTTTGTGTAAATGGAAGCAAAGACTGTGCCCCAAGTGTCACAGTCCTCCACATGTGGTGCGACCCCCATTGGAAGGCAGATGGTAGGAAATCTGTGTTTCTCAATAGGGGTAGTATTTGGGAATACTGCCTCTATTTGAGTTATTTTCTGTGCTAGCAAGAATAGAATCGGTTCCTGTTTTGTGGGTGTTTTTCCCAGACATGATTGTATGTTCTGTGGTGTAATTTTATTTGTGTTCCCCTGATGAGGGGTCAGCTGTGGAATATTAACAGCTGGTTGGACTGTTGCAGTCCACATTACAAATTGGACTAACTGTCTGTGAATTTTAATTAGTAATTTTAGCTGTGCTAAAAGTTCTTCTCTTGACATTTTTTCAATGTCTGGATGTGGTGTGTAGCTGGCTAGAACCGGCCACGTTGCTCCTGGTCTACCTAGTGGACCGAGCCTGGTGATGTGATCATTATATTTTAGGGCGCCTTTAAACCAGAGCAGGTGCTCTTGGTAATTTAGTGGTATTTCAATATCCTCAAAAGGAGTATATTCATCCGGTGGTTCCTCTATTCTGTAATAGTGGAATTTGTGTGTTGTAGCGTTTGCCGCTGGAAAGTTTATCCATGAATAGAATACCTCTGTCATCCGATATTCGTGTGCCTCTATAACGAAAATGACTGTACCACCTCGTGATGTCAGTCCGTGTTCTATAAGCTTTAAAGTTATAGTTTTCCTTATGTTGACCGGAATGAGGATAGCATTCTGGTCATTCTGTAGGAGACTCGTGTCATCCTCTAATAGTCGGCTGCTAATCTAGCTGCTTCCCTTTCGTCTTCACTATCTGGCATTTTGCTGTCAGAAAGGTTTCTTGTTGCATATCAAGTTTCAAGGAGACAAAAGATTAGGTGCACAATATTTTGGAACACTGTATCCTTCAATGTTGACTAAACCAGAAACTCTACATAGGAATCTCTTCCTACTAAGTTCCGGCGGATTTTAACCTTTCACCCACTCCAGACGTCTATTGGAGTATTTACGGGAGAAAGGGTCTGTGTAAAAAAGCACGACTGAGTTACTCTAACGTCTTGCGTTAGTTTTATCGCCTTACCAAATGTTGGGCGCCATGTAGTGTAGTTCCTATTTTCCCTATAGGCCCTGCGCATTGGAATAACATAAACAGCAGTTTAGACGTAGGACTGAGGTCTTCTAGGTCTCTACTGACTATGTTAGACTTAATTTAGGTTTGCACCAGCTAGCTCAGAGGTCACTGGAAACTTTCTTGACTGAATAGGAAGTGATCAGCTTCCCTGGCTCAGACAAGAAGGGATTCAGCTTCCGACAACCGCATAAACATGACAACTTTGCTCCCTCAGAATAAGAGTCAATCTCTAGAGTCGTGTGAAACAATAGACAGCTATTTCACTCAGTCAGTTGTGCATATGTATTTTCGCCAGGATGCAGAGAATAGAGAGACGGGCGTTTTCAATAAAAGGTATTATTTATTGAGCAGTCTTCCTTCTCATGCAAGACAAATGAATTGCCACAATTGCAATACTTATTGTGAAGTAAAGTACGTACAGTAAAAGGAGTATTATGAAATAATACTGTAAAAGCATTGATATGGTTTCTTAGCCATAAGACACTTTAAAATGGATAAAACATATATACATATATACATAGGCTAACGTGCTCAACTGGTGCTTCTAAAATACGCCTACCCCAGTGTACCTGACCTGGGCCTAATACGTGGGAAGGAGTAAGTAAGTAGCAGTTTAAGTTAAGTAGGTTTGTTGCCAAGGATCTGTTCAAGAATTCTCTCTAAGGGTTTAGTCAGCACTGTACCTTGGGAATAGCATGTAGGAGGTCTGGTATCTCCCTCTCAGGACCCGATATCCCAGTCACCCGCAAGGGTAGGCTGGAAACGCCGGAGCTGGATTTTCTCGGCAGGAGAAAAGACAGCGTCTTTCTCAGCGCGTCAAAGAGGAGGAGCAGCGTCCGTGGGCTTCTCGCTTCTGCTGGGCTCTCAGAAAGTACATTAGCTGCTCTGCTCCAGAATCACCACCGTGTGTTTGCTTAAGGCAACGTTGGTATATTTATACCTGAAAGGTGCCGAGTTTGACGTAAGGTTTGGACATAAGACGTCAATAAAGATGTCACTAAGAACTGGCCGTTCTTACAGTGCTCGCAGGACTTCTATTACAAATCAAAACAAAGCAAGCGGGGCTTTCCCAGGTTGCTGGAGGTTTGGTGTGTCAAAAGAACTCGATGTTCTCTCTAGGAATCTAAGGAAGTAGCTTCTGCCATGCCTTGGGCTGCAGGGGCGATTTACTGAAATATGGATCTGATGATTATGCCATTATAGGGCTATTATTGATTATAGCCGATAAGGGGCATAAAGTCACAATATTGCATCGGGTTCCTAGATAAAACACATCAACATAAAAGTCACAGCAAGCGCACTGGTTGGTTCATGTGACCAAAATGAGCTGATAGCTGATTGGTCCTTTCTGAAAAGAGTACTTCTATTGGTTGAGCAAGGTAGTGACATAGCTTAACCTGATTGGCTTGTTGGTGAGTTTCGCGCACGGATTGGCTAGAGTAGCGGAACAACAAGAAATACTTACGATCTTTTTAAAACATGAGTTAGTGGTACGGAAAGGAGGAAAAGAAGCCAAAATGGTTTCAGAAATTGAAAAATATATTCAGCCCCGATAAGAAAATTGAAACGTGAGGTGGAAAATTACTTCATACGTATAAAACACCTGCAGCATATATGGAAGGTGAATATGGTTATCATACTGTCCTTTGGTTTGAAAATTGGATACAATATACCAAAGATGATGGTGTATTAGCGTGGCCAGAAGATGGGTCATTTAATATTAAAGTTTTGAAAAACTTGAGAGAAAAAATGACGGCTCTTGTGCCAAAGCCTAGACCTACTCAATTTGACGCTTTAGTTGAATGGGAGGTTGAAATGTTTGAACTTGAACGAGAAACCAGAGGTATAACAAGAGGCCCAAAATTAGATATTAATAGGGATACTCATGAAGATAGAGTACGACGTTGGAGAAAAGCAGACATGTGTGATGGTTTGTACCCATTAAGAGTGATGATTACTGAAACACCAGGTCAAAAGAATACCCGAAAGAAAAATAATATTGATGAAGAATTAGATGATGCGGTTTTAGAAGAAATTTATACTACAAATCGTAACCCGCCACCCTATCAACCAGATTGTTCACAGTCTACCCCGAGAGTTTCTTCAGGAACCTCTCCAAGTGCACCTCCCAGAGAAATTGATGAAAATTCACCTAGATTTTTAAGATTACCTGAAAGAGTGGGGACAAGAAGTAATTCTAGTACTCCAAGAGTAAACAGAAATTATCCTGAGATTCCAGAACAGAGAAATGAATTCCCAAGGAATGTAAAAAGAACAGAGAGACTTGGGAATATACCAGAAGTTTCGGAATATTTAAGAGCAAAAGAGGAATTAATACAGCAATTAACGAAAGGGATGGAAGCAGTAACAGTACCAGTAACAATTGGTCCTGCTGTACCAGTTTTTGACCAAAGAGAAAATAGACACTCAGCTCCGACTGTTCCATTAAATGCGGAAATTCAGAAAGTAGCTGAAAATATTTATTCAGATTTATCAGAAATACATCGAGAAAAAACAATGCCAGATTTAACTTTTAATCAAAGTTTGTCAAATGTTCAGACACCAACTGTTGCAGGATCTGATTCTGGATCTCCAGAAAAGAGCATGAATAAAACAGATTTAACACAGACTCCACAGACCCCACAAGTCCCTGAAGTTAAACAACTTGATGTTGCAAAATTGAAAGCAGATTTGGAAGAATTAATTATTGGCACAATTGGAACTGACAGTTTAAAGCAATATCAGGATGATGAATTACTGTTTATTTGCAAAAGCATACAATGGAAAACAAAAAATAAGTATGATCAATTCGAGGAAGTGGCTGCTGAACTAGAAATAGATTTGACTAGACAGAAACAACTGCAAAAGCATTACAGAGTGGATTTTTCTGAAAAAGATATTGAAAATGTGAACACCACAGGTAGGATAACTCATGTAAAAGAATTAATTGTGTTTCTAAAAAGATTAGGTGAATTAAGTAAATGGAGAGTGAAATGGACAAAGAAAAGAGAACAAGAAAAAAGAGAAAAAGGGGAAGTTGCAAATGAGTTTCCAATGAGAGAAATAGCTGGCGGAGGGTACGTCCATGTCCCTTGGACAAGACAGGACATTTTACTGTTTACAAATGATTTTCCTCGGATGAGAGAAAAGCCAGTAGAATTGTATCGCCAAGTAGACAGATTCATTAAAGTTTCAAAAGTTCTGTGGATTGATCTTGATTGAGTCTTTGACATTGTTGTCCCATCAGATCTTTGGACAGAATGTAAAATTTCTGTAAGTTGGCCCAAAGAAGAACGAGCTCGAGATAAAATAACAGGTGCTACTTCAGCAGATGTCATGGATTTATATGACAAAGTAATTGTGTGGTTGAAAAACAAAATTGCTCCAAAAGAAGTAGATTGGGTTAAAATTGACAGAACAAATCAAGAACCAAAAGAGTCAGAACATTCATTTTATGAAAGATTACTGCTGGTATTTAAACAATACAGTGGCTACGAAAAATTAAGTGAGAAAGACATGAGCCACTTCATATACAGGTTTGTTTATGGCTTGAGACCTGAAATTGGTGAAATGATTAGAAATGGAATTGTCGGCTGGCAATCATTAACAGTCGACGACCTTCTGAGAAAGGCAAAATACTGCAGTGATGAGATAGATGCCAAGCAAAAGAAGCTTAAGGAAAAAGCAATGTGGGCACAGGTGAAGGTAGCTGAACAGCACATAGCGGCCGTAGAAAATAAAAATGTTCACCAGAATTATGGCAAATTTAAAGGAAATTTTAACAAGCCAAAATTTAATGTAAATATTGAAGAGCTCAAGCAAAAGCTCCCATGTTTTAATTGCGGCGAAATTGGACACTGGAAGCGTGAATGTAAGAATCCGCCCAGAAATTTAAAAATACATCATTAAATCCACAGATGCAGAATGAGATAAATCAGCAGCAACAGCTACAGCGACAGTTAGTGAATCAGCAGAGTCAAATTCCACAACCGCCACTTCCAAACTGTGTGAATGGGCAAAGATTCAGTCCTGAAACAGAGGAGGTGATCATGTAAACAGACCGCCAAGAGTGAATGTGTCAAATGTTTCTCAACAATTTTGGTTAAAAGAAAATGAAGGGAGTGATTCAGAGCATTACTCATGACGGTGCCTGAGAGAGGAAGAAGAGTGTGTGCTTGGAGCCACTCTTGAGGTAGATCAGTCCGGTCCATTTGTAAATGGTAAAGTGAATGATGTAGAAATCACTTTTCTTGTGGACACTGGTGCTACCCGTTCTACTGTTAGATCAGTGGAAATAGAAAACCTTCCTCTCTCCATCCAAGTAGTTGGTGTAGCAAATCAACATATTAAAACAGATTTAACAGAACCAGTTAAAATTGAGATTGGAAATTTCAAAGAAAAACACAGATTTGTAGTCTGTAACAGCAGTCCTGTAAACCTGTTAGGGAGGGACATTTTGTGCAAGATGAATTGCAAAATATATTGCTCACCGGATGGTATTGAGCTGCAAACTTTAGAAGAAGATGGTCTGTACAAGCTAACAATGCTAATGGTTGAAAAAGAAAATAAATTATTTCCTGCTTTTGATAAAAATAATTTACCTAAAGAACTGAAAGAGACAGTTAATGCAAAAATCAGGGATTTAACTGGAGATGAAATGGGTTTAATGAAACATGTAGACCCAGTGCAAATTACTGTAAAACAAGGAGTAGATTTCCCAAATATTCCTCAGTATAAAATGAAAGCTGAAACTATTGAAGGTGTCATTCCTGTGATTGAGAAATTTATAAAACAAGGTGTTTTAAGAGAAATTGAGAGCAGCCCATGTAATTCACCGATTATGGGGATCAAAAAGCCAAATGGAACTTACAGAATAGTTCAGGACCTGAGAAAGGTTAACAAAATCGCTGTTCCTTGCTGTCCAGTTGTACCAAACCCAGCGGTAATTCTATATCAGATTCCGCATGATGCAGAATGGTATATGGTCAAAGACCTATGTAATGCTTTCTTTACAGTTCCACTGCATCCAGAGAGCCAACAAATGTTTGCGTTCAGATACCAAGATCGTATCTTAGCATGGTGTCGTATCCCTCAAGGGTATACTGAGAGTACATCTATTTTTAATCAGTTGTTAAAGAAATCTTTGGAAGATCTAGATTTACCTCGAAAATCAACATTGGTCCAGTACATTGATGACCTTCTAGTGGCTGCAAAAACACAAGAAAATTGTGTAACAGACACCATTACGCTTTTGAATCGTTTGGCAGATGAGGGACATAAAGTGTCACCAGCAAAATTACAGTTTTGCAAACAAGAAGTAAAATATCTTGGTCACAGAATTGCAAAGGGAATCAGACAAGTGACAGTTGAGAGAATAAAAATGATTTGAGCAATACAACCTCCAACAACACAGAGACAAGTCAGAATGATTCTAGGAATGGTAGGTTGTTGTCGCCAATGGATTAGTGGATTTTCAGTAATTGCAAAACCACTACAGAGACTGACAAAAGCAGACATAAAAGATCCGATCACCCTAACAAAAACTGAGTTAGAGGCTTTTGAGCAGTTAAAAAAAGAGTTTATGTGAAGCTCCAGCATTGGGAATGCCAAACTATGACAAGGAATTTGAGCTGTACTGCAGTGAAAGGGAAGGTTGTGCATTATCAGTTCTGATTCAGAGACATGGAAAACTGGGAAAGCCAATAGCTTATTTCTCAGCTGTTCTTGATCCTGTTGCAAAAGCATTGCCAGGTTGCTTAAAAGCAGAGCTGCAACAAATGTGTAAACCTTGAGCAGAGTGAAGGAATCATAATGTGGTTTCCTGTAAAAGTGTATGTACCTCATTCAGTTGAAATTCTTCTTACCAGAAGTAAAACACAGCATCTAACGAGTAACAGGTTGACAAAATATGAAAAAGTTATTCTGGGATCAGATAATGTCTCAATTGCAAGATGTGTGAATTTAAATCCTTCCACGTTGTTGCCTGATGGTGCTATTACTGAAATCAAACATGAGACTGATGTTGACCACGAGTGCTTGGATGTTTTAGATTACTGAACTAAACCTAGGAAAGACATAAAAGATGTACCCTTACCAGAATCAGACTTTGTTTACTTTGTTGATGGCTCCTGCTTAATAACAGATGAGGCATTCTGAGAGCAGCTTACTCTGTCTGTACAGTTGCAGGAGTAGTTGAGGGTTCCTCTCTTGAAGGAATTCGTTCAGCTCAAGTGGCAGAATTAATTGCTTTAATTCGTGCATGTTAAAGAGCAAAAGGAAAAAAGGTTACCATAGTGACTGATAGTCAGTATGGATATGGCGTAGTCCATGACTATGGCCAGCTTTGGTCTCAAAGAGGTTAGTTGACTACTGCGGGAACACCGATCAGGAATGCAAAATTGATCAAGAGATTGATTGACGCCATTCAGTTACCAGAGAAAATTGCTGTTGTAAAATGTGCAGCACATACAAAGGCCGAGGACTACATTACCAAAGGTAATTCCTTTGCTGATGAGATTGCACAATACTGTGCGAAAAACAATTTTTCAATTAATCTAGAAAAAGACAATGATCATGTTTTGAACTCACTCATGCTAATATCTGTAGTTGAGAAATAGCAAGGAGTTAAAGATCTACAAGATGAGGCAGATGATGAGGAAAAAGACACATGGCTAAAAGCAGGTTGCAGACAGCGGGGGGAAGATGAGGTTTGGGTTGACAAAGATGACAGACCTGTAATGCCAAATTGCATGAATGCTGATATGGCACGGATGTATCATGGTCCAGGACATTTAGGAAGAGACTCTATGATCAGGTTGTTTAGGCATGTGTTTTGGAAAAAGGGGACCCCTATATACTACTATTACACTTGCTATACATAGGGAAGAAATGAGTTTAGAGAAGGTCTATAGCCAAGTGACACAATTAACAAGCAATTTTGTGATTATATAAAGTTCATAGTTAACACAACCCAGATCATAAAGTCCAACTGTATGCAAAAACATCAAACATTAAATATTTCAGATTTTATTTTATTGGTATACCTGCTGAAAATAGCAGAATGCTTCTGGCTCCCGGTATCCCAAAATAGCAAAAAAGCTGACTGCCTGCGAGCAGGAACGCTGTTTACAAGCAACTGCCTCGTGAAACGAAACCGCCTTATATCCTTCAGGTGTTAATGATAAAGTTAAGGAATGATACGCACGTTTCGGCTCTTGAGCCTTCTTCAGGTAACCGTCTATTGCTAACAATTGATATGGACCCAGACCTGATAAGTGGCGCAGATGTAATAGGTCAGTCGAAAATGAGGGCTTCTTGATATCTTTCGAACGTAGGTAGATGAAAGAGATGTTGAGGACATATGTTGTAGCCGTAGAGAGACGTAGTTGATATCTAAAAATCAATAGTTGTGATCCTGTCGGATGTTTGTCGCGATATTAACACTGAGGGTTGTATAAAAAGTTCTGACTTAGCTGGAATATTTAATGATATCTCCACAATTGAGTTTCACTCCAAGTAATGGAAGATGATGAACGATGGTAAAATCGAAAGATCTATTGGCAGTCTAAAGATAGACTGTGAATAACTTCCCAGGAGCAAGGTTCTGTGTGGTACATGATTTTCACACTTCCATATCTGCTGAAAATAGCAGAATGCTTCTGGCTCCCGGTATCCCAAAATAGCAAAAAAGCCGACTACCGCTTTGCCTTCAACAATTTGTACAGTTTCATGTCTATTGATGATGTACTTTTTCTAGTATGATTTTAATTGAATGTTGTCATATTGAAAAAATAATCATAAGAAAAGAAAACAAAACAGAAGAGAAAAAAAGAAAAATATATAAATATTTGTACCTTTAAAGAAATAATGAATACATATATTATATACCAATAAAATCAAAGCTGAAATATTTAATGTTTGATGTTTTTGCATACAGTTGGACTTTATGATCTGGGTTATGTTAACTATGAACTTTATATAATCACAAAATTGCTTGTTAATTGTGTCACTTGGCTATAGACCTTCTCTAAACTCAGGTTGTTTAGGCAAGTCCTCATGACATTCTTATGGGCAGAGTAATGAGACAAGCATTTGTACCAGTTGAAAAAGTTCTTAGCATTAATGAAAGTGCGATTATGGAATATTGCAAGAACTTGTCTGATGTGGTGACTTCTGTCTTCCATCAGGTGGGAACTGATGTGATTTCAAAAGAAAAGGAGCAAGCTCATGATCTGTTGCCAGGAGACTGGGTGAGAACAAAAGTACACCAGAGAAGAAACTGTTTAGTACCCCGGCGGCAAAAAGCAAGACAGGTGATATTAGTCACAACAAATGCAGTTAAATACAAAGGTTTGAAAAGGTGGGTGCATGCAAGTCATACCATTCGTGTACCACCTCCTGATAATCCTGATGAGGATAGTGACATGACAACTGATTCAGATTCTGAAGAAGAACCTGAAGAGAATCCAGATTCTGACGATCGACAAGAAGGTCGACATCTGGAAGATTCAGATGCGGATCAGGCATTGAATGAAAAAGATCTAGAGGTTGTGATTCTAGATTCAGAAAATGATGAAGATTTGCTAGAAAAAGAAGCAGGAAAAGAATCTGAGTCAGAAGAGAATCAAAATCAG
This sequence comes from Lissotriton vulgaris, assembly GCF_964263255.1. Taxonomy (NCBI): domain Eukaryota; kingdom Metazoa; phylum Chordata; class Amphibia; order Caudata; family Salamandridae; genus Lissotriton; species Lissotriton vulgaris. Next base: position 814,332,652 of record NC_141696.1, on the reverse strand, counting down.
GAGAGTATTGAAAAGCAGAATAAAAGCTCTGAAAACATGAACAAGAATTCTGAAACTGGGAAGTAAGAAGTAATTCCAGAAGAAGAAGAAGAAGAATTACCGAGTACCAGCTACAAGGATGATGTTCCTAACGGAGTGAAACTGCAGAGTAAAGAAGATCCTAAATATAAATTCAAAGTCTTTGAGACTGATTCAGATGAGAGTGATGAAGATTCTCAAATAAGAAAATTCAGAAAAAGAACTTGGAAAACTGAATGTAACGAAACTGAGCCAAAGAAGAAATTCATAAGGAAAGGAGATAATTGGGCAGGAAAGAAAATTGAAGTCATTAGCAGTAGGGGAAAAAGACCATTAAAGCCAAACCAGAAGTACAAGTCCCCTGAGTGGACCTACATAATAATTCCACCAGTAGTGGAAATCAGTAGCAGTAGTCAGGAAGATATAGAAGAAACCAGTGACAATGATTAAAGTTGTTTTCTTTTTAGGTTGAGATTTATTTTTGGCATAAGGCTGAAGAAATTGTGTTAGGTGACACAAGGTCGAAGAAATTGTGTTAGCTGGAAAAACACATTGATGTAAGAAGCAAGGTCGAAGAAAAGCTGTTAGAGGCTAACTAAAAAAAAAAAAAAATTAAAAGAGGAGGTGTATATAAAAATATTGGTTTTGTTTTAAGTAAAACTCTTGTAAAAAAAAAAAAAAGATGCATAATACTGACAATTCAAGGTGTGCTATTTTTAGAAGATGCTGTAAAAGGTCTTCTATTTGTGTGATCCTAATAATTCTGGTTTGGTTGATTTTGGCAGTCATCTTTCCTTTTGGAATTGACAAAGAAGATTATAAAGCTAACATGACTAGTAAAGCTGAAACTAAAAAAGCTGTTCATGATGTAGCAGGCAAAACTAATAGAGTTATTGAGCACAAACCAGAGATCCACCAAGATAGATCTGTTGGTGATTTTTCTACTAATTCTTTCTCAAGATTATTGTCAGAATATGTAAAAGGTATGGATGTGAAGGACTTATGTCTGTGTGAAGCTTCCTGCTTCTGTTTCAGAGGGGGTTAAATATAACTAGGGCTCCCGGTTTTATGGTATTTATTTTTTTGCCATTTCCGTCTGTATTTATCCAGATTTATTTAAATTGACAAGGGACACCTGCGCCCGGTTGTTATTTGTCAACACAATACATTCATCTGAAAACTTTGCCATTGTAGTACAAGCATATGTGCATTTCAAGAAACTTTGAGTACTTTGAGGCTCTTTCTGGTTTGTTAATGAAGTGCACTGGTTTCCTTATTGTTCTGGATTTCCTCTGAGTTAAAAAAAGCTTTATTTTAGGTTTCAAATTCTAATTTTTCCAGTGGGGAGACAGCTAGACAAATGGTGTTTTTATGTTTTATGATGTGTTTTTTCTTTGAACAGTTACCCTCACAGTAGGCATACACCATACAGACTTAAAACTAGGTGTTTATCGACCAGATAAGGATGAAAGGCCAAGTGGGCCCACTGAATCAAAATTGACAACCTCTCTTTTAAACAGTGTGCTAATACTAATAATAATTTCATGGCATTTGGTGCTATATTTCAGAGTGAAATGTGTCCTTACATAGTTTGGTTATGAGAACACATTTCGCACTAAAGAATAGTGCAAAAAAACACAAGTGCCATAACCAGCAGCCCTCAGCATTCTGGCCGTTCTCATTGTTCCCGAGTGCTTTATTTTGTTTCGAGCAGCGCATAACTAAACAATGTGGAGTACTAGAATAATTTCTGAAATGTAATATGTGTGATATGAAAGTACGCAAGATTACGCAGAAGAAATGGAAATGTCATCCATGCCCAACTCTTAAACCCCTGCCCTTGGAGTTTAAAATCTTGGATCTACGCAAATGAACCAACATAGTACCCTTTTCCTGAGTTTTGCTTCACTCCTACTTCGTAATTTGAGATGTTGCTCCACTGATGTAACTCATGGCATGTCTGGAGGCATAGGGAAACGTGTTCTCCCGTGCATGCCACATTCCAATGCTACACTCCAACTTCTGTACTAGGACCACCTCTAATGAAACCGAAGAACTATCCAAAAGAAAATCTACTGGCACAAGAAAAAATGTAGCAGCAGTATTTATCCAGTAGAAGCGCAGCAACAAGAGTGAGAATAAGATGTTGAGATTACACTTAATATTGTTATAATTCACTTCCAAAATATGCATGTGAGAAATGCTAAGAGAAACCCAGTACAGCTGCAAAATAAACTGGAATCTCCTTGCTAATTTACTGGCCTTAGATCAGATGTACCGGCCTGTGTGGCTTTGGCAGGCCAATAAGCTCCACTCTGTCACAAAGAGCTCACTCAACTTTCTGAACAGCTGACTCTACTTCACCTTATCTGTGCATAAAGGCCAGCTCAACAACCACCCACTCAGTTTACATTGGATGCATCATTAAACCAATTCCAATGACATGCACTTGGAGTGCCGTAAGGATAAGAAGTATTTACCCCATTTGTTGGTACGATGTGCACAGTGAGAGAGTCTGATTTACATCTGGCTACAGCAACAGGCATATAATGAAGAAACTGGGCACGTGCTTTGCCATTGCTTAGTCAAGACACGAACAATGCATTTTTGTATGAAATGAAGCTGAGGAATTGTGCTGAACTATTCCATGGCTGTGGCCATGCCCGATATGTGAAAGAGCATCTGTGTGTACCATGTGGCAGTCCAACATGTATTTTCCAAATCATAACATAATGCAATAGATAACACATAATGTGCTTTTTTTCCAGCAGGGGTTACGGTGCGGCAGCCAAGCAGAGCACAAGAAAAAATAAGAAAAGAAACACGAGGATGCGAACAGAGAGAGGCTGTTTAGAGAGGCCAGTGATTAAGCCCCAGAATTAGGGGGCTGTACTCGTGTGTGCTGGGAGACCTAGACCCCTTGCCCCCCCTCCACACACACCTACTCGCATACTTTTGCCCAACCTCGGGTAGAACTCTGAAAATTCTCCAGCGAAGAGTGCTTTTTTTCCAGAAGGGGTTACAGTGTGGAAGCCAAACAGCGCACAAGAAAAAAACTAAAATGAACACGAGGATGCGAACAGCTGCTTGCACCACTTCATACGTGGGGAGGGGGAGGGAGGGCATGAGCCCGAGGCTGCAGAGGGATAGAGAGAGGCAGGAGCGGCTTTAAAGGCAGGGCTGGAGGTATTAGCACGCCCACACTGTGACGCTTCAAAACAACCAGGATTGGCTCAGGGTCACTTCAGGGCCCTGAACCACAGTACGTCACTGGAAGGAATTCCCAGCACAGGAACAGGGGCGTGGCACAGCAACTCAGTACCAAGGCAGCGCGGCAAAATGTACTTGTATGTTGCCGTTTTTACATATAAATACAGACAAAGGAAAAATACTTTTCCGTCTGTATTTATATGTAAAAATCCGTAAAAACGGCAAACCGGGAGCCCTAAATATAACATGCTACCCCTTACTTATGGCATTACATGCAGTGTTATAGCTAGTTTGTTCTATCAAACAGGTCGTCTGGAGTACTATTACTCAGATTATGACGACATTTTTGCAAATTTGAAAGTTGTAAATAGCTTGAACAAAGTAAAACCTGCTAAGCAGATGAGGGAATTCTTTTTAGTAACTAATGAACTCACCTATGAGTACGCTTTTAAAAAACAATTTAACCTGCAAAATGAGAACTGAAGTGAAATCTTTTCTAAATTTGGTTGTGGAGAGAAGGGCGATTTACAAGAGAAATGAGATGCTGAAACAAACCAAATCCAAGTTTTGGCAAGTAGAGGCTGTAAAGCTAAATGGTAGAAATGGATACACTGCTATTCACATAGATGAACCTGTTAGTGGAAAATTCTGTTTTAGGAGAGACAATACTTTATATGATAATTTCTTTGTGGGTGCAAGTCAATGTGAAGATACTTATCGTATCATAGGGGGATGGGGATTTAAAGGTGGCAAAGACCCAATTTTTCCTGGAATTTATTTTGTCTGTGGGAACAAAGCTTACTTTAGCCTCCCAGACCATTGGTATGGGACGTGCTATCTTGGTTTGGTTTTTCCCAAAAAAATTCATGTGGACAGAAATGCAGAAGGTTCATTCGAAATTGGCAAAAACCTGAACAGGTACAGGAGGGAAAGTTTTTCAGAAATCATGGGTGACCTATTTGGTGCAATAATTCCTATGGTGGGAAAAACCCTGAATGCAGTCAAAATCAGAAAAGTTTCCACAATTGTAGATAGATTGTCCACAGACACCGCAAGTGGTTTCCAATTAGTTAACACAGAACTTGTTGCCACAAGAAGCATGGTAATGCAGAACCGTCTTGCATTAGACATTCTGATAGCAAAAGAAGGAGGAGTTTGTGGGATTTTACATGTCCAGCATTGCTGTACTTATATCCCAGATGTGAGAAGGTGGCCTGATATGCAGTGCTCACTATTCTAGTGAACACTATGTATCAGTCCAACAACCCTTATTGATGATTGGTTGTAAGTCAACCTTATAGACCAGCTATCCTAGTAGCGTGGATACGAGCAGTCTAAGGCTAAAGACTCGAGAGGGCGTGTTAAGCCAGCTGTTATACCATCATATATACCCCTTGAACACCAAGTGAAAGGATACCACACAAGTGTTATGAAAATAAACAGTGTATTTATTAGAATCACAACAGCCCTGTACTCTTTATGAGGACAGGGTACTAAGCACAAAACAAAACTCTTACGAAAATACTTAAGTTAGCACAGTATATACAAATGCCCGAGGTGCACGGAAAACCATATACTCTGAAAGTGGAATGCGAAATTACTAGCAGGTAAGTACAGTACTAATAGGCTTTGGAATCGCTAGGACTTGACTATAGAATAGTTAGATTACTTCTAGGAGACCCAGGGGACTCTGGTGCAGAGTGTGCACTCTCACGCGTGATGCGGGACAAAGTCTATGGTAGCTAGTAAAGACAAAGTTAGTGTTCTCGGGCGAACCCGACCTGGTAGGAGGAAAACGAAAGTGGATTCTGACCCTTGGATAGTGAGGCTATGCTGGGGCACCGAAATGCCGAAGTTACCTAGCCCAGGGGCTGCAGCTGCATAGGTCTCAAAAGACGTCGGGAATCCTCGTAGACGGACCAGGAGCCTGGAAGAAAGATGCTGGCAGGCGACCAGTGAAGAGAGTTTGAAGTGATCCAAGCCTGGATCTTGAAGAGAGATGACACCTGAAAGCAGAGGGGACCAAGTTCGTGACTACTAGCCAGTAGTCAGGTGGCACCAGGAGGGCACCGGATGGTAGTCACCTCGACTAGGTGAGTGGGCGACGCTGGGCTCTGCAGATCTCACGGACCAGGAGGCGTTGTCGGCGACCAGGATGGAGGAGCAAGCTGTCCCACGATGGATGAAGCTGTCGGCGTCGCTGGACCCAGGATTGGGCAACAAAGCCTTGGCTAATTCAAGCCCACGCGGTGGACCTAAAATGGCGTCTTGAGTGGACCAGGAGGGTCCAGGGTGCTCCTCTTTTGGAAGGGAGCAAGGGCCAGTCTGGAGCAACCAGACCAGCAGCAGTGATGTCGTCGGGCGTCGTTCAGAAGGCCACAAGCCAGCGGGCTAGTAGCCAAACAACGCAGTGAGCAGCAAAAAGCAGAAGGGCCCCCGCAGATCGTGGAGATGCTGGGAGGCTGTACTTCGGTGCTGGAGCTGCTCAGGGTCGGGGCTTCTCGGACCCCAAAGCACTGACCAGAGGATCCCTCGGCGGTCGTGCTGGAAAGAAGTCGTGCAGTCTTGAAGATGGCCGGTCCCTCGAGGTCTCGTCGCACTCACGGTTCTCAGCTTTGCTGTAGAGGTGAGTAGAGGTCATAGGTGCCAGGAAAGCCGGTTCTCGTCGAGCTGGGCAGTCGGATTCCGGAGGAAGGACTTGCAGCAGACCGCTGTGTTCTTAAGATGGTGCCTGCGGATGCAGAGTGACTACTCCTTAGTCACAAGGGAGAATCTTGAAGAAGAAATCTTGAAGTCCTTTCGAAGAAAGTCGTGTCTTGATTCCAAAGATGATCTAATTTGGAAGGGGGCCCGCTCCTAACTTTATACTAGGAAAAGGGGCTGACCCGGTGACTAGGTCCTGCCTATGGGTGGGACTAGGAGGGGGGTGGTTACACCCCTCTCCCATGCCGGACTTTCCCCAGGCCAGGGGCTGGTGTGCCCCTGGAACTGGTTCTGACCGGCCTATGCGTAGTGAGCACCGGGGTGCCACTCAGCAGTCACCTTCCTGTAAAGCCCTGCCTACCCAGGATACACAAAACCCTGTCTGGGATGGTGCTAGCACCGCCCCGGACAGGAAACCCTTTGTCCAAGCTCTCCTCGCTGGAAGGACTCCCAGCAGCAGGAGGTCAGACTCGTGTCTGTGGGGGCAGCATCCATTTTGTGGAGCTGAGGCTTCGTTTAACTTTAACCGGGTGTTTCACAGTTACATACATGTCGTGTCCCTCTAGAAGGGTGGAATGCTAACCCCGTCGCCAGAATTGGCGAGGGGTTAGTATTCCAATTCGTATGACACCTTACTCGACATGTTTTGATAAAGCAATACCAGAGATGGCATATAACCGCGAGGATTATAATGCACTTAAGAGTATATGGTATGCGTTATCATGGAACAGCTATTAGGACTTGGTTCTGCAAGCTGCAAACTGGCTCAGCTCATGCCAGAGCACCATTTCACACGATTCCATGCACTCTGCCTTCAGGATTGTTAAGGCCTGCCATAGGAGTGACTGATAGGAATCTGTGTGTCCATTTTTAGGGTTAGATATAGGTATACTATATCTACAGCAAAGGGTGATTACACGACTTTGCCCCAGCTGTCATGCAGCCAGTTGTGTCAGAATTAGGAGGCTAGCCAGGGGTGGCATAATACATGCTTCAGCCCCTGGCAGCCCTGGGTACACCTATGCCCTGAGTTACAGGGTCTGATAAGGTGGCCCAGTACCATTTGGAAATGTACCTAAGGTACATGGAATCCATTTTACAGAGAGAGCAGTAGGCCTGGGGTCCTGATTGGCAGGGTCCCAGGTCAACTATGTCAAAAACCAGCTAAAACACAGGGCAAAAAGTTGGGGGCAACCATAGTCAGGAGGTACCTTCCTACACCAGATAAGAGCCAGAATATAGAGATGCTTATTAAAAACATCACTGAATTTCATTCTGAAATAGAACCCCTGGAAGATGACAATTTTACAAAACGTTTGAGCAAAAGATTTGCAGCAATTGGAAACTGGTTTCGAGAGATTGGCAGTTCAATCATTGGCAAAATACTTTATCCTGTAATAATCATAGTCATAGTGACACTTTTGTTAAAAATCAGTTGCATGATACACAAGAGAAAGAAGCATGTGAGGGAAAAGAAAAGGATTTATAAACTCAGAAAAGAACAGAAGGAGATAGAATTGGAAGAGTTTCGAAGAGCACAATATGAGAGTTGTAGACAAACTGCTGAGACAGGAGTTTAGAAATACTAACACAGAGAGTGTTCAAAACATGTTGTCTTCAAAAGTAACATTTTGGTAAACATTGTGGGTATTGTTTGGTGATTTTGAAATCACCAGATGAGGGATTGATGAAGCGAGTTTCAGAAATTAATTATGTTTTTGACTCGCGAAGTTAAACTTCCATAATAATTAATCATATTAATGAGTTTATGCACGAAAATGTACTAATCAACCTAGATTAAGATGCATTCACAACATATGTGTTTAACATTATGTGCTCTTTGTTGCATTTGCAAGTACGTTGAAAATAATGAACTAACCTTGTCTATTTGTTTTGTCAACATTAATTGCGGCTGTTTAATTAATGGCATGTGCTTATTTAAATGTGCTTTTGTCTATGTCATGTCTTATATGTGGCAAAGGCTTGTGGAGAATCCTGGAGGCCTATGAGAAGGTTTTTATAAATGCTGCATTCATGTGCTTAAAGCTAGATAACATAAACTAATGGGTTAATATTTAGCAAGGGGGTGGGTAACAGAATAATCTTCATTACTCAAATTAATTAATGTTTTGTGTTTCTTTGCATACTAGCTTTCGAGAAAGAGGCCTGAGGCTAGCTTTTAAAAGGGTATTTGGAATCCTGTTGTGATAAGCCGAGCACAGCTAAGAAAGTGTGGAAAAGTTTTGCCACAATAATATCCGTCAGTAAATACATAAATGGAACTGTGCAAGATGTGCTCTGAGTTGAATAACTTCAAGGACAAGAAACGGCAGATCAGCCAAGCTGAGGAAGCAGCAAACTGTTATTTAATAAGATGTTGCAAAATCCTCGGAAGCTAATGTCGCCTGTGGACAAAGGACAAAGACGTTTTAGAAAAGCACAATTTTGGATTGAAAAGGTTATGATCTCATATGGACTGACTGTTGTCAGCCAATAGAAATGCTGAATGACGGAGAAAAAGTATTCTTTTAGTGTGAATTAGTACGTTTTAGCTAGAGAAAAGGTATAAAACCTGACCCCTTGGGAGGAGCTGGTTGGCTCGTTCCTGATTCCTGAAGGGCGTGAAGTGCTGTCGGACTTTTAAAAAAAATATATATATATTTTTGGTTTATTAGAAGGAACAAAGTGAGAAAAACAGCGGCAAACCCGCACATCGTCCCACGCAGGGGGCATTAGTATAGGCAATGCACAATGATACGAAGCAACAGCTGTCCGCTAACGAGCAGAAGAGAAAGGCAGAGGAGGAGGACCAGGAAAGAAGCAGTAGCAAGCACAGTGCAAAAGGTCCGTCAAGCCAGCCAGATCTCTGTAAAAAGGGCAGCCGCCTGTGCCCATAGTCTTATATGTCCAGCCACAGTAGCCCACCGCTTCTGAGTGGGTGCCACAAAACAGGAAATAAACAAAGGCAAAAACCCCCCCAACCCTCCCACCCCCCTCCCACAGTGGTGGTGGCAACTATCTTCAACAAGCATGCAGCACATTCACACTATTAAACCTGAAAGAGATGGAGAGCGCGTATGGAGGATGGAAAAACCGCAGATGGCAATCCTTTGGAAAGGAAACGGATCAAGGGGCCCCAACGGAATTGGAAGTTCTTGAAGTTGCCCAGGAAGATGTCCACCACTCTTTCCATGCTAAGTAATTTCCACAGCTTTGCATGCCAGAGGGAAATCGCCGGAGCCTCCGGTTTTTTCCAGGCTGAGGCCAGGGTAAGTTTGGCGGCTCCTAGACAGAGCCATAAGATTTGCTTATCCACACGTGTCTGGTGTTCGAGGGCGGGGTCCCGGAGGCCCAACAGCACATAAGCCATGGAATCCTCCACCGGGTAGCTAAGGATCTCTTTAATATGGGAAAGGATCTCTTCCCAGTACGGACGAATGATTGGGCAATCCCACCATATGTGGCGGAAGTCCCCAAGCAATCCGCAGCCCCTCCAACATCTGTCAGAGGTCGTCGGGAAAATTCGATGGAGCTTGGCCGGGTACAAGTACCAGTCCATGAGCGTCTTAAGGTGGGCCTCTCTCAAGTCCAATGAGTGGTTATGCGCTGCAATATCGCGCCAAAGAACTGACCATTCCTTGTCCGAGACGTCCCTTCCCGGGAGCTCTTCCCATTGCCCCATGTATCGGGGGCACGGAGATACTGCTGAGGCAAGCAGTAGTTGATAAAGAAAGGAAATCGCACCTTTCATAACTGATGTCCGGAGAATAAACGCCTCAAATGGCGAGGGAGGCCTCGTGGCTGCCTCGAGGACCCCTGGCGACGTGGCCCAATGAAGCATCTGAACGTGTTGATACCGTTCTGACAATGGAACGCCATAATCCCTCATGCAGTTATCAAATGTAAGCGGAGAATCACCGTGGAAGAGATGGGTTAGGGCTCTACATCCCCCCTCTCTCCACACTTTGAAGGGGCCCTCCTGCAGTGCCAGCGGGAATTCCGGGTTAAAGTGAATAGGTGTGAATGGGGATGGAAAGGTAGTCCAGCGGTCATCAGCGGCTAACGTGTCCCAGACTTTTAAGGTGGCACTGGTGGAGGTGCTAATGTAGGCGTTCTGGGGCCTGTCGTTCTTGGGCTTCCAGGCCAGATCCCAGATTGATCGGCCCGCGACACTCCTATCCATGTGTAGCCAGTGTTTCTCCGAGGTCTGTTGAGACCATTCCAACAGTACCCGCAATTGTGCCGCTTTATAGTACAAGTGCATGTCCGGGAGACCCACTCCTCCCTATAAGTATAAGTACTTGGGGAGGAGGACCAGGATCCATAATAGACAGTAGCACATCATCCACGAATAGGGAGATCTTGTGCTGTTCCCCAGTAAAGGGAAGGCCCCGTATCTCCTCGTGTTCCCACACCGCCAACGCCAATGGTTCAATGCTCAAGGCAAAGAGTAGGGGGGAAAGAGGACAGCCCTGCCTAGTGCCGCGGGAGTGCGAGAAAAAGGCAGAGAGGTGACCGTTCACTGGCACTCTAGAGCGGGGGATGCTATAATTGTCTTTCACCATTGAGAGGAACTTATCCGAAAAACCAAAGGCAGTCAAAGTATGAAATAAAAATTCCCAATTCACCCGGTCGAAAGCTTTCTCTGCATCGAGGCCTACTAGGACTGCCGGGATCCGAAATCTATTGGCTTTTTCTATTAAGTGGACCACTCGTCTAGTGTTGTCGTGGGTTTGACGACCCTTAATAAACCCAGATTGATCCGGATGGATAAGGGCCGGCATCAGGTCCTGGAGCCTAGTAGCAATAATTGAGGACTAAAGCTTAGCATCGATGTTGAGAAGGGCTATTGGGCGGTACGAAGAGCACAGAGTAGGGTCCTTTTCGGGTTTGGGAATGATGGAGATGACAGCCTCAGCCAGCGAGCCAGAGGTGGTGCCGGCTTCAGCCATATTATTGAAAAGAGAGACCAGGAAGTCGCACACTTCCGTGGCAAATGTCTTATAGAAGAGGGCAGTGTAGCCATCCGGCCCCGGTGCCTTGTGCAGTTTTAGGAGTTTGATGACCTCAAGTACTTCTTCGCGAGTGAACGGAGCAGCCAAGAGTTCGTTCCACTCCTTAGACACCTGCGGTATGGGCAGACCCCGTAAATATTCCCGCTGGGCGTCAGAATCAAGCGTGTCTCCCGTATATAGAGCTGCGTAGAAGCGGCCAAATAGATCTGCCTTGATCTCATCACGATGCTGAGGTTCTCCCAGCGAGTCCTGGATACCTCCTACATAATCCCGTTCCCTCTTTTCACTGAGTTGTCGAGCTAGGTGTCTCCCCACTTTGTTCCCTTGGAAGTATGAAAGGTGCCGTACTCGTAGCAGGGTGAACTCTGCTCTGTTTTTGTAGTTGGCCCTTAATTTCCCCCTGACCGCCGTCAAGGGGCTTAGGGTCAACCTAGAAGGATTACTTTTGTGGGCCTGCTCAAGTGCAGCCAATTCCGCCTCCAAACCCTCACGTTCCTTTCGGCGCAGCTTATTGAGATTGGAATTGAGGGTCAGGCAGGTACCCCTGATGGACGCTTTTTAGGGCGTCCCACGTGGTGGATATGGACCTGTCAGACACAGGGTTGAGCTCAAAAAAGTCCCTGATAGCCTTTCGTAGTTCTTTGCATGACGTGTCATCCCTAACAACGGCCGCCGGGAAGTACCACTTTCTCAGACCATCACCCCTCGGGGACCAGCGAAGCCCAAGCACTAGCAAGCTGTGGTCAGACACAGATAATGGGAAAATACTAGAGTCGCGGACATCTCCCCTGAGGGCTTGACTCAGGAATATGTCATCCAGGCGGGAATAGGAATGGTGAACATGGGAGAAGAAGGTGTAATCTCGGGAGAGGGGATGCAATGCGTGCCAACCATCAATTAAGCCCAGGTCACCAATAAGCCTCTGCGTCTCAGCAGAGAACAACCCTGCCTCAGCCCTGTGGGTGCCGGAGCTATCCATCTCCCTACTCCACACCAAGTTAAAGTCCCCTAGCAAGAAGAGGTGTCCCTCAACAAATTCTGATATTTTGTGCAGCAGTCCCTGGATGAAGCTATTTTGTCCCGCATTGGGAGCATACACTACTACGAAGGTGCTCAGCCTGCCATGGACCAGACCCTTCACCATCAGCCAACGGCCCTCTTTGTCTCTGTTCACACCTATAGGCTGAAAATGAAGGGCCGCCCGGAAGAGAAGGGCCACCCCCCTGTGCAATCCATTTGGTTTTATCTGAAATTCAGACAGTTCAGTTTAACCCTCTGTGCACCAGCTGTGCACTATGGAGCAACCTTTCATTATGACTAGTGGGCTCATTTTATTTGCAAGCAGGTGAAAGGCAGAAATTAATATAAACTACGGTTCATTTTAATGTGTTCATTCAACAAAGGGCCAACTAATTTTTCATCTTTTACAGAAGATATATAAATTAGAGGGAAGAGCTTGTGCTTAAGGCGCAGTTCATCCTTACGCGTCAGGTACATCTCCTGGAGGCCCACTATATCGAGTTGGTGGTCATGCAAATACTTCCACACCCTCTGACGTTTTTGTGGGGAATTCAGGCCCTTGACATTCCACGACCCAATACTAATAGGCATCATTAGGTAACAATCCCGCTAACGCTAGTCCCACACCGCCCCTTCTCTGCCCTCCAAAGCCATCCCCGGTGTTCATGGATAATATAGTAAGAGCACTGGCCAAAGCATATCTCAACCTCCCCCCCCGCTGACCGGAGGCCCCCCATCAGACAGGCCCACACACCGTCCCCACTCCCTACGCCCCTGCAGGGAGAAGGAACTCCCAGAAACCACCCCAGCTTATCACAATAACAGCACAGATCCCTAAAGACCCAGAAGCCAGATACAAGTCGTCCTGAACCACCACACGCATACACCACAATACAAAAAAGTCAGTCATCCATACATACCTCCCCCCCCCAGAGAACACCCGGAACAGTATTCAAACCAATAAAACAATAGACAGCAGCAAGTTGAAGGAGGAAACCAAGGAGTAGCAAGGCACTTAACAATCCTGATGCACAACAGTTTGTGGATTCCTCCAGGGGCAGAGGATGGGGCACCACATGGTGTGCCCCAAAGGCCACTAACCGGGGTGTCTTCCCAAAAAGTACAAGTGTACCCACGGTACCTGGAGTTACGTGTCCCTCCGGCGCCACTCCTTCTTTAATGCAGAACTCAGGCCGCCCGGAGCTATGCTGTGAGGCTGACTCCGTCACTGAGGCCACGGATGCCAGCGCTGCGCCCCTTTCCTGTAAACTGGTGGCACGATCCGGTCTTCCCCGATCTGCCTCTCGGCCCACTCTCTGCCATGAGGAGGACCGTCGTCTTCTCCGTCCTGGGGAACTTCCGCCCCCAGGGGAAGGGGCCGTGTCGTCGAGGCCCAGAAGGTCCTTTGCTGCCTGGAGAGAACGGATCTGCGGCAGTCTATTCTGCCACCTGAAAATGATGCGAAAGGGATGGCCCAAGGAATAGGAGATGTTGTGTTCACGCAGATAGGTTGTCACAGGCCGAAACTCACGTCGCTTCTGGAGCGTCGAGGCGGCCAAGTCCTGGTACAGCTGGGGGTGGTGATCCCGGAAGTGCAATAATGTGGATTCTCGCACCTTCCGTAATATGCGTTCTTTCAGCTGAAAGTCATGGACACAGACCAAAATGTCGGGCGGCGCCCCCCCCCCACGCCTAGGCAAGCCGACCCTATGAACTCTGTCCATTTTAATGTCTTGGATATCCTCATCATCCAGGATTTGCAAAAAGAGAGCAAGAACATAGCCTCGTTAATCACCAGCTTCTCCGTCCCATGGCACAGCCCGTATGCGGATGTTGTTCCGACGGGAACGGTTCTCCAAATCCTCTGCGTGCGCCTGGAGGTCCAAGTTCTGCTCCACGAGCCGAATCATATCTTGCTGCAGTTGATGGACATCATTCGCCATGCTTAGATCGTGGTCCTCCAGAGTGGCCACCCTCTCTCCGATGCCATCCACGTCCCTCCTCACCTCTCGAAGGTCTGAGGCCAGTTGGGAACATAGCTCCGATATGTCCTCCTTGATAGAAGCAAAGAGCTCCATCATAAAAGCTTTAGTCGCAGGAGCCTCATCCTCCTTTGGCTTGGGCGATACACTAGGCCCGGGAGACGCCGGTTGCTGGGATCCCCTCGAGGGGCCATCCTTACCGGGCTTCCCCTTACGTTGTGTGGAGGACATGGCGACGCCCTTGCTCGTTCGGGTATGCAGGTTGAGGCACACTGGTCACAGCCGCTGGTTCGATGGAGGCCCAGCCGTAGTGAGTTACAGTCTAAGTCTTGTCGCAACAAACAAGCAGAGGCAGCAATCTTGCTCTCCATGTGGCTCTGGATTCCCACACACCAGTGGCGAAGGATAGTCCTGGCCTGCTAGATTGACGCGCTGTAGGCCTGTACTGTAGAGGGTGGCACACCGCCGCGGGTTTAGCCGGCTCCAGCCCAGAGATCAGTCAAACTACCACCTCGGCCTCTGGTCTCTCGGGCCTATTCTCAAGGGGCCGACCCTGCTCTGTCCATCGGCCCCAGGCGTCGATACGAGACGTAAGGGCCTCGCGGTTTGCCGGTCACCCGTGGCGCAGTCCGTCTGCCACCACTCACTCTGCCTAGGTGCCCACGCAAGTCCACCTCATCAAATGCGCCTCCAGACCACTGCGCCGTAGTCGGATCAAGCACTGTCGCCAGTGGGTGCCGCAGAGAGTTCAGATCCACAGCGTGGGTCCGAGCCCACCGTCGGGACTCTGCAGGTCGATGGGCACAGCACGATCAGGGGCACCCCACCGCAGACAGCACCATTCTCCACGGACCTGGAAGTCTGCCCATGGTGGTGCAAGTGAACAAAGTAGGCCTCCCTGCCTGCCAGATCCTAGAGTCCGGGCTCACCTTTACAGCAAACGTCGGCAGCCAGGTCTCTTGCTCCTGCAGTCATGCACCACACAAGACCCCCGCATGGCAAGTCCCCGGGGGTGTTCCCGGCGTTGCGGGGGCCGCCGCCGCTTTGCAACGCCAGGCAGAGTCTCCTTCCTCACCTCCCACGGTATAGGCGTGCACAGGCCAGGCCTCACAATGGCGGCTCACCACCGTGTTACGCAGCTTCCCAGCCGGGGTTTTAGGGACCCGGGGGCTCACCGCCGCAAGGCAACCCCAACCGCCAGTCCAGGGCAGGAAATGGGGGGGAGGCGGAGGGCAATCACAGCACTTCACCTCAAGCATCCCCCTACCGGCCGCAATGCAGGCCCTCGGCGAGGCCTCCCTTCTCCGGGGTCCCTGCGCAGCACATCCCGGCAGGAGGCGAGTCGATAGCCGAGTGCGCCGAAGTCTCTGCAGTGCGCGGGCCTCCGCCAGAGTCCGCCCCTCTCCTCGCGTCTCAAGATGTCCGGCCCCCTTCGCTACTCGAGGCCGGGGATCGCAGGGCCTCAGAGCGCCGCCACGCTCTAGTCTACCTCCAAGCCTCTTCGAGGCGAGATCGCGTTACCGGAGCCGGCCCCCCCGCCTCGGGGGCCACAGCAGGCAGTGGGGGTGCCGATAGCTCGCTGCTCCGGGGGCTGTACAACGCTTAGCTGAGTTCGGCCACGGAGGGACTCTGAAAGACGTCTCACACCGTCGCCATCTTGGCCACGCCCCTCGTGCTGTCGGACTTTTGACTCACGTAAGGATAACTGAACTAATGACTTTTCCTTTAGGTTTAATTGAGTTTAGTCAGGGTAATAGATTTTAGGGAATGAGATCTTTTCTACATTAATTCTCTACAAGCTGATCTGTTTTGAAGTGTCAGTCTAATGTGCCTTTACTTTGATTAAATGATGCTTTCAAAATTGCTAATAAAAAGATTTCTAATTCTAAGAATGCTCTTTGATTGAAAATAAAATTAATAAAATAGATTTTGAAATGACAAGCTGGTCTTGTTTATTCTTAGTCTAGTTACCATCAGTTGATCCATTACCTAAGTGACTTAATTAAATGTTTCCGTTATATTTTCATGATAATTAAAATGATAAACTGCAGTTGTATATAATTTGTAAATAGTTTGTGATTAGTTCCAATTAATTAGGTCACATGATTCAGTTGCCCAATATTTGTCTCGGTTACTTATGGGCCTTGTGAAGAGTTTATGATTAATGGTGAGTATCATGGTATTGGGTTGTGTTGTTGAGACAGATTTTCTGTAGGGGCGCTGGATCATGCTCAAATGGTTGAAAAGTTACTAAAACTGCAGCAACGCGATTAGCAGAATAGTGGAAACCCATTCGCAAGCTTACCGGTCAACCTTTCAGTTGCCTTTTCTGGTATTTAGCTGTTAAACTAGTACAAATGATGTGCAACTTTCCCAGTGCTAATATTTCTAAAAATGTAAAAATATGTAATATCGTTAAAACATTTAACCATTATGCCACCCAAGTTGCCTTATAGTGCTGCATAATTTAGTCAACCCAGCCACACAGTCTCTGCCATGTACCACCAGTGGCCCTAAACGTTGGCAATAACTGCATGTGTAATATAATGCAAATACCTTAAGTGAAAAATAAATTAAAGATTAACTAATCAGAGAAATGCATTGTTCTGGTAAGCACACTTAGTTGTTCAAAATGATTACTTCAGAAATCTGTGTGTATAACTGGTTGATGCACTAGGGACAAGAGACTAGTGTGTTTATAGACCTAAGCGATCCCAGTGTGGGAGAAAAAGCATTGCGCATATATATGTCAATTAAAAAAAAAAGCATTAAGCTGTTCAAAGTATACAACAGGCTCACACAATATGCGCAAAAAGTGACACAAACGAAAAAAATGAATTTGTCCATCTGTAATGCAACTGTAATGTAACTGGTGCTCACGTAAAGCCTTCTGTTACCATCGGGTCGAGTTTGTGTTACATAAAACTCCAACAAAAAAAACACAAGAAAAGAGTTGCGCAGGGATTTACTTTCCAATACTAATGTTGATTTGCTTTGGAAAGTGGCCTAACCTAAACCAAAGTAGAGTTATGTGCTACTTTGCAGTGTTGTGTTCTATCTAGGACCCCGATCAATATTGTGACCTTAGGCCCCTGCACGGCTATAATCAATACATATCCCTCTAATGGCATAAACGATCAGAGCCATATTTCAGTAACTCATCTCTGCAGCTCATTACAGTACATGACACAGCAGAAGCCACTTCCTTAGATTCCTAGATAACACACCGAGTTCTTTCGACAGCTCAAACCCCCCAGCAACCTGGGAAAGCCCCGCTTGCTTTGTTTTGAATACTAATAGAACTCCTGCGAGCACTGTAAGAACGACCAGTTCTTAGTGACATCTTTATTGACGTCTTATGTCAAAAAACTTACGTCAAACTCGGCACCTTTCAGGTATAAATAATACCGACGTTGCCTTAAGCAAACACGACCGTGGTGGTGAATACTGGAGCAGAACAGCTGTCCCTTGCAGAGAGCCCAGCAGATGCGAGAAGCCCAAGGACGCTGCCCCTCCTCCTTGACGCGCTGAGAAAGACGCTGTCTTTTCTCCTGCCGAGAAAATCCAGCTCCGGCGTTTCCAGCCTACCCTTGCGGGTGACTGAAATATCGAGTCCTGAGAGGAGATACCAGACCTCCAACATTCTAATCCAGAGGTACGGTGCTGACTAAACCCTTAGAGAGAATTCTTGAAGCAAACCCTTGGCAAAACCAACTTAACTTAAACTGCTACTTACTTACTCCCTCCCACGTATTAGGCTTAGGTCAGGTACATTGGGGTAGGCGTAGTTAGAAGCACCAGTTGAGGATGTTAGCCAAATGTATATATGAATGTATATATTTTATTCATTTTAACAATCGTATGGCTAAGAAACCATATCAATGCTTTTACAGTATTATTTCGTAATACTACTTTTACTGTACGCACTTTTTATAATAACAAGTCTTGCAATTGTGGCAATTCATTTCTCTTGCATGAGAAGGAAGACTGTTCAATAAATAATACCTTTTATTAAAAACGCCCGTCTCTCTATTCTCTGCATAATGGTGAAAGTAATTCTGCACAACTGACTGAGTGAAATAGCCGTCTATTGTTTCACATGACTCTAGAGATTGACTCTTATTCTGAGGAGCAAAGTTGTCATGTTAATGCGGTTGTTGGAAAACTGAATCCCTTCTTGTCTGAGCCAGGGAAGCTGATCACTTCCTATTCAGTCAAGAAAGTTTCCAGTGACCTCTGAGCTAGCTGGTACAAACCCAATTAAGTCTAACCTAGTCAGTAGAGACCTAGAAGACCGCAGTCCTACGTCTACACTGCTGTTTATGTTATTCCAATGCGCAGGGCCTATAGGGAAAATAGGAACTACACTACATGGCGCCCAACATTTGGTAAGGCGATAAAACTAACGCAAGACGTTAGAGTAAGTCAGTCGTGCTTTTTCACACAGACCCTTTCTCCCGTAAATACTCCAATAGACGTCTGGAGTGGGTGAAAGGTTAAAATCCGCCTGAACTTAGTAGGAAGAGATTCCTATGTAGAGCTTCTGGTTTATTCAACGTTGAAGGATACAGTGTTCCAAAATATTGTGCACCTAATCTTTGTTTCCTTGGAAACCTGCTCTGCAAACCTTCATTAATACAATGTCAGAAAATGGCAATAACAACGGAACCAATGAAGTTGCAGTAGATGCGAATCAACAGGGTCCCGATGTTACAGGGATTAATTAACCGGGTGCGATTATCATCCCGGCAAACATAAGAAAATCTATAACTTCAAAACTTATAGAAAACGGACTGACATCACGAGGTGGTACAGTCAATTTCGTGATAGAGGCACACGAATATCGGCAGACAGGGGTATTCTATTCTTGGATAAACTTTCCAGCGGCAAACGCTACAACACATGAATTCCACTATTACAAAATAGAGGAACCACCGGAAGAGTACGCTCCTTTTGAGGAGATTGAAATACCATTAAAATACCAAGAGCACCTGCTCTGGTTTAAAGGCGCCCTAAAACATAATGATCACATCAACAGGCTCGGTCCACTAGGTAGACCAGGAGCAACGTGGCCGGTTCTAGCCAGCTACACACCACATCCGGACATTGAAAAAATGTCTCGCGAAGAGCTTTTAGCACAGCTAAAAACATTAATTAAAATACATAGACAGTTAGTCCAATATGTAATGCGGACTGCAACAGTCCAAACAGCTGTTAATATTCCACAGCTAACTCCCCACCAGGGGAACACAAATAAAATTACACCACAAAACATACAATCATGACTTGGTAAAACACCCATAAAACTGGAACAAATCCCTTTCTGGTTAGCACAGAAAATTACTCAAATAAAGGCAGTGTTCCCGAATACTACCCCTATTGAGAAACACAGAATTCTGACTATCTGCCTTCCAATGGGGGTCGCACCACATGTGGAGGACTGTGACACTTGGGGCACAGTCTTTGCTTCCATCCACACAAAAACACATGGTGTTCCGTCCATGGCGGTAATACCAGATGTGCTGAAACAAATTCAGAATGAATACGGTCCAGAACCTGCTTTAACTCTTGGTATGAAATTACTGAAAGACTTCAAGCAGGTCTCAGCTATATTACTAGCCAACATAAAAGGAGAAGCAGCATCTGTGGCGATCCGCCAGAAATTGAAAGAAACAGATGTAACAGATCAACCAATTGAGCTTGCCAGAATTATAGAAAAATGCTATGAAGAATTAGGTAGAGATAGTTTGGGTGGGAAACCTGTAAAACCCCAACTACTCGAAAATCCTGAAAAATTATTTATTACAAATAATCTAAACACTCCTAAAAAGAGCTGGGATGGAAATAAACAATCCACTCCCAAAGAAAAAGTTTTCCAGTCCAGAGGAAGGTCTCCTCGGCGGAGGGAAAGAACTCCGACTCGAGAACACCAGTCTCCCCAGAGGGAGCACTCTGAGAAAAGATATAACCTTAGAAATAGGGATAACTTGAAAAAGCCTGATAGATATCAAAGTATTGATACACGTCCCTCTCGATCTTTTTCGCAGAAATCGGAAAGAAGAGGACGGTCAGACCCAGGAGAGCACACCAAGTCCAAAGACAAGGAACCTGCTCAAAGTAAAAAATTACAATTTCCAAGAAAGAAGGTAGCCAGTATTAGAGTAATCGAACATGCCGAGAATACTGAGGACACAGCTGAAAAACGGAGAGTGGGCACAGACAATGCTAGACAGTGCAGCAGAAATCACCATAGCTAGCAAGATCCTGATGAGTCGTCTGGAGACAGTGGACACAAATGAATACATTCAAGTAGAAACTGCAGACAGCAGGGTTAGCGAACACCATAAGATATACGAAATAACACTGCGTATAGAGGGAGATAAGACTAGGAAAATAAGGGGTCTATTTTGGGATAACCTCTCAAAAGGCTATGACATCCTGTTAGCTGAGAAAGATGGGACCCCAGAGTTTGTCAGGGAGTGCCCTCATGGCGAAGAAATGATTATGCCTGCCTTCTCAAATCACATTCCAATTCACACTAAATATATATATGCAAGGAAATGGGCAGTGGCCCAGGCACCAGCATTATATAAGAATCATGTAAAATGGGTTGAGGACTCTCCTCCTCACAAAATCCAGTTAAAAAATCAACCGACTGCACAAAGGCAGTACCCAATTAAGCAAGAAGCTAAAAAACAGGTCAGGGAGATTTTAGATCAACTTGAATACCAGGGGGTGATTGAAACATGCACCTCTCAAATGAACAATCCTTTGTTTCCTGTCTCCAAACCAGACGACTCATATTGTCTAGTCCTGGACTACAGACACCTTAACTCATGTTGCAAAACATTTGCGGTACAAAATTCGCACAGTGCGGCACTGATGAATAACATAGTTCGGAAAAAATCTAAAACAACATTAGACATATCTAATGGGTTCTTTTGTCAAAATATTGCACCAGAAAGCAGGTACTTGACCGCTTTCTCAATAATGGGGTCACAGAAAAATTTCTGTAGGCTCCCACAGGGGTTCAAGAATAGCCCGGGATTATTTTCAGCCAGAGTAACAGAGTTACTACAAATATATGATGATGAGGCATTATCTTATGTCGATGACATCTATCTCACAGACGACGACTTGGATACTCACTTGAAAAGGGTGAACACCATAATACTTGGGTTCGCAGCAGAGGGTTACAAATTCAACTTTAAAAAGTCAAGAATTGCCCATCTGACAGTCTTATTTTTAGGATACGAATTATCAAGTGAAGGAAAAAGCCTAGCGGACAACTTCTTAGAGAAGTGCGCTGTACTCCAAGCACCGAAAACGCTGAAGAACTTACAATCGATTCTAGGCTTCCTGAATTTCGGAAGAACTTACATTCTAAACTACGCAGAAAGAATTAAACCTCTCTACGAATTAATTAAACCTGATTTTAAACCAATCAACTGGACTCAAAAACACACAGAAGTTTTGAGATCACTGCAAACAGACATGTTAGCAAAAACAAAATTAGAGGGAGGAGGAGCCAAGACGGCGGCCAAAATGGCCGCATAGACGCCCGGCTCCGCAGCTCGCCCTCACCTCCGACGCTATCCTGGCAGTGATCCTGCACCCCAGCCACGGTCCAGTGCAGCGGAACCGCGGCGGAGCCCGACCGCGCTACTCCGATCCTCGCACGGCCTCTGACGGCCGAGCATTGCCGTCTGCAAGTTTTTGGCCTTTCCTCCAGTGTGAGCCGGGACCTCGCATAGAGATACAGCCGCCCCGCACTGTGTAAACACCGGCCCCAATCGGCCATGAGTATCTGGCGGCCCGAGTGGTGAAACTGAAACCGCTCTTCGCCGCACTTCCTGGAATCCTTGCTGCAACGCTACACTGACTACAGCGGCGCAAACACCCTGCCGGTGCCGGCGACTTTGGAAGGTGAACGGACGGCAGAACAGCTTGCCTCGACCGGACTCTGCTCGCACTGCGGTGAGAGGCGTGTAGCGCTGCGCATCCATGGGGGCTTGCTTATGCCTCATTTATGCTTCTTAGCACACCGCGCACTGCTTGCTGCAGCCGGGCCGCCGGTGGGACGGATTCTCCTAGGTGTGTGAGGCTCGAGGTCCTTGGGCGCTGGAAGTGCGAAAATGGCGCCAACGGTACTGGATGTTTGGCTGGCCCTCCGAGACTGGCATATTGAATTACAAGACCTGCGGGCGACTGCACACATCTCACAGCTCGCCATCTCTCCTGCTGAGGAACAATTGGATACAGCAGTGTGCACTGTAGAACGCGAGCCTGCTTTCTCCCCAGTTGCTGCAGCTGAGGACTCCCAGGCGCGCAGGATATATGTTGATGAGACCGGGGAGCGTGACGACAGGAACAGCAATATTACTCCTCCATTTCCTCTCATGCTGGCAGCCTTCCTGCCTGATTGCCATTGCCTTGCCTTCTTGCGGATTGTGGATCTGTCTCCTGAGTCATTACTCTGGTCTTTGGTTCGAACCGGGATGGCCCCCCCTGGTACTGCGGATTTGTTGCCATCACCTGTGTGCAAGTGGGGGACATTGTTGACTTTTTTTTGTACTGGCCAGGGCTGACTGCTGCTTATCTATGATACTTCTTTGTGACCTTGGTTTCGAAACGGATTATTGTTTGCACTGGAGACCGTGGGTGGTTGGGGTGATTGTATGTTGGCGCCCGCGTTCCTTTTAAGTGGGCCTATGCTTCTGGGGTTGGGGGTGTACAAGGAGCTGGTGCTATGGCCCTCCTCCATTTTTCCCACTTTTGGGGTTCTTCTTGGGGTGACAGGCATGCCTATGGGGGGGGGGGGTGGGCCGTGGCCTTCCGCTGGTATGCAGGGTGGGGGGTTGGGGGATGGGACGTGTTTTATGTTACTCTGTGTTCTATAGCCCTCTATCTTCTTCTTCTTCTTCTCTATTTTCTTCTTCTTTTATACATCTTATTCTTTATTGGGATTGGGGTTTAGCGCGATTGGGGAGACCTACAAATTGTGTCATTTTTCGACCTGGTTATAGACCTTTGCTTCCTATGGGTGGGACACTGTGTTCTGATAAATGCTTGCGGTCCGTTGTACTTCCCGATTTGTGCTTTTTCCATGATACTTCTCAACTGCGGCGAGATGTGGTTCTTGCGATGTTTTGCATTGTATACTGTTTTCTCCTGATTTCATTAAGCCGGAACCGATGTGTTGCTTTTCGATATCCTGATGCTATTTCTCCTTCAGACTTTAATTTGAAAATTAGACCGCAATGCTTCTGTAATTGTTCCTGACGGACTTGCCTTTTTGAAATGTACTACATTGCTGAGCCTCCGGGCTGTGTGCTTGATTGTAAGTGTAACCTCTTATCAATAAAGGTCTTCCAAAAATTAAAAAAATAAATAAATAAATTAGAAACACGTGACAACACACAAAACCTTGTAATCCGAGTCATCCCAGGAAGATGCGGATTCACGTACCTGACCTCTAATGAGGGAGAAACGGTACCAATAGCTTACAAATCTCATTTGTACATACAAGCAGAAAAAACATTGTCTCACAGAAAATACTGTGAAAGCAGTGCAAACTGCTATAGCGAAAGAACGAGAACTAGCACAAGGCAAAAGGATCACTGTTCTCACAGCAGAATCTGCCTTCGAGGCACTATTCAGTAAACCTGCCTACAGTGTCACTGGATCCGAAATGGATACAGTGGCGCGTCTCTGTGGACCCTACCAGAGGAGAGCGTTTGCTGAGGGGAGGAGGACTTGCTTGCTTTCTTTGCACATCGCACAGCTTTGCACATCGGGCCTCGCCGCACCCGCTTCGCGGGTGCTGCTTCGCGGGTGCCGCTTCGCCTCGTGGAGATTGAGGCTGTCATCGAGGGTGTTCTGAACTATTGGTCCCGGGCAGAGGCAGGTAACGGGGCTGCGAGCGTTGCAGGGACTCCATTACCCAGGAGTCCCTGCCTGACCGACACCCAACTTCCGGTCCGCTCTCCCTGTTCTCCGCCCTCTGGCCGTAACCACCCCCATATATTGGGGCTGGTCTCCCGCAGCGCGGGACGCAGCTCGGGGCGAAGCCTGGGCAAAGAGCGGGCCGTTTGAGGCCGGTAAGGACTGGACTGGGCCCTTTCCCTTTTAACTTTTCTCGTTGCCCATTATATCCTGTTGCGTGTTTATCTAGGTTCCTGATCGATACTGTGACCTTATGCCCCTATTCGGCTATAAATCCATTTATTCCCTATATTGGCATAACCGTTCAAGTGCGATTTTCTGAAAAGTCATCTCTGGCCTCACACGAACAGAGCCACATTCCAGCATAGTTCTCTCTGCCACTTCCTTTGCGACCAATTAGTGCAATGACAGAGCAGTAGTCACTATCTGATATTCCTAGATAACACTCAGAGTTCTTCAACAAGATAAAAACTCAGCAAACCTGGAAATCCCCGCTTGCTGTGTTTTGATTAGTAATGGAACTCTAATGAGCAACTGATAACTATCACTTCCTAGTGACATCTTTAATTGACGTCTTATGTCCAGCAAACTTGCGTCAAACCCGGCACCTGTCAGGTATAAATATTACCAACGTTGCCTTAAGCAATGCGAGCTACTGTTGCTGATGCCAGCTGCCTGCAAGACCCCGTGTTGGTAAATCTAGCACTCTGTCGCTGCAGCCTGCTGTCCCTGTGGTGGTGAAGCTGCTGATACCATTATCGCTGCTAAAGCGCGAACGATGGTACAGTACGCTTAGGAGCTGAACAGCCGTCCTCTGCGAAGACATCCAGCAGATTCCAGCTGCCCGCGGACGCTGTCCCCCCTCCTTCCTCGACGCGCTGAAGAAAAGCCGCTGCCTTTCTCGTGCAGAGAAATCCAGCTCCGGCGTTTCCGGTCTACCCTCGCGGGTGACTGGGATATCGAGAGTGACCCCTGAAGGAGATACCAATCCTCCATCATTCTATTCAGAGGTATGGTGTTGACTAAACCCTTAGACGAGAATTCTTGAAACAAACCTTGGCAAAACCAACTTAACTTAAAGCTACTTACTTGCTCCCCTTCCACGTGTTAGGCTTAGGTCAGGCACACTGGGGTAGGCTTAGTTAGAAGCACCAGTTGAGTATGTTAGCCTAATGTATATATGACTGTATATATGTTTTATTACTTTTAAACCATTGTATGGCTAAGAAACCATATCAATGCTTTTACAGTTCTATTTCGCAATACTTATCTTACTGTACGTACTTTTTATAATAACAATTCTTGCAATTGTGGCAATACATTTCTCTTGTACGAGAAGAAAGACTGTTCAATAAATGTTAACCTTTATTGACAAACGCCTGTCTCTCTATTCTCTACATCTCGTGAAAGTAAACTGCACTAGACTGACTGAGTGAAATACATGTCTATTGTTTCACACGACCCTAGAGATTGACTCTTGATCTGAGGAGCAAAGTTGTCATGTTGCACGGTTGTTGGAAAGCTGAATCCCTTCTTGTCTGTGCCAAGGAAGCTGATCACTTCCTATGCAGAGAAGAAAGTTTCCAGTGACCTCTGAGCTAGTTGGTAACACAACGCAATTAAGTTTAGCATAGTCAGTGGAGGCCTGGAATATCCGCAGTTCCACGTCTATACTACTGTTTATGTTATTCCAATGTGCAGGGCCTAGTGGGAAACTAGGAACTACACTACAATCCTGCTTGCAATCGGGTCAGAGACATACCATGTGTTCACGAGGAAGTCGCAGTAAGACCGCTAAGGGAGGGAAAATGGTGAACGGAACACTTGATGACTTTTTAACAAAGACCAACATGGCCATTGATAATGAAATTATCAAAATGCAACATAGAGTTTCTATCGAGTTAGACGCGGCTAGAAGACTATCCCAGGACCTAGCCATGTCAAAAAGGTCATCCTTAGGTAAAATTGCCTCCGCCAAAACCCCTGAGCGCCCGTTAATAACAACAGAGGCAGTTATTCATCATCCTACAGTCACTTTTCCATCTGTGCAAGCTATTACCTCTGGCCCGACTTCTCCCAAGCCTGAGCCAAAGTCTCTTCCCCCTGTACTAGATTTAAATATCCCCAACAGAAATTCTGAGGAGAATCATGTGGTTGTGAGTCCCAATAATCATAGGGTTGTTAATCAAAAAAGAAAGCGCATTGCTAGATCAGCCTATGCTAAAAAGAAGGCCAAAATCGCTAGGGCACAATTCTTTAACAATAGAAGACCCCCTGTATTAAGCAGGGTGGATGAAGATGTGCCCCAAGCTGACCTAAGTCTCAGTGATGTAGAGCCCTGTACAAGCACAGATAAAGTTGAATTAGATATATTAGCCAATGAGGCTCGCTCACATCTCGTCGCGGGGATTAATGGAGGACCCGTGTGCGAGTTAGAGGGGAGTGATGAAAACTTTTTAAGAATAGTATGGGAGACCCTGAAAAAGCTTTTATCTCCCCTTGAACTCAGACTCTCACGCATAGAAAATCATCTGCTAGAAATGGACAAGACTATTGTCACACTAGCTAGCCTTAGCCTTAAGCAAATGGAACCAAAAATGTTACTGGGAGAAGAGAATATTGCGCAGGTACCAGTAGCAGCTCCACCAGTACAGTCCCCACCCAAACCAATACCCAAACCACGTACAAGGCTTATAATCCCATAGCCACTATTCCCCAAACTACTGCCCCCGCTCCCCGCCCCGTTCAATGTATGCCACCTACCAAGCAGGTTGCTGCCCCTAGACCAAATAACACTGTGACTCATCGTACATACCCACAGGGATCCCGAAATGTACATAATTTTCGCGGGGTTTTATAGATCTACCCCCGGATGCTAGGCCCTATGTCGTGATCTTGGCTGGAGTGCCTGTATTGGAGACACAATCCCAGGAGAACTTCTGGTCTTTAAAAAATAAGGTAATTCACTGGCTTAATACAAATAGACAATTACCTAATCATTTAAGAAGTAATGTCCTAATGGTGCATAGGGTCCCTTGGATAGGCCCAACTTCTAAATCCATACCTGGTGACTGTATTGTTGTCTCCTTTGCAGATCCCCACACGGCACAACATTTATGCTCTTGGGATGCACGAGGTGAAAATTCAACAATTGTTGTTAGACCACTTACTTTCTTCTACCCCCCGCGGCCAAGTTTAAATCAAGATGGGAATTGGTCATTAGCTCGAAACCCAGTGCGGGGTGGGCGACTGGATGGATGGCAAGGTCGCAATGGTTTTTGGGAAGGGGCCCCAACTTTCAATCGGTATGGATGTTTAGATGAGGTCGACTGACTTACGAGGATAAAGGCACCTGCTTATGACCCTGACATATTCCCCTTTCTGTGAGTTCTGTCTCTATTTCACCTGAACATTGTGAAGACACTGTACGTCTGTCCGAAGGTCCCAGTCAGAGCCTGAATTTGAGTCCTGTCCTTAAGATTACTGAAACCAGGGTGGCGGATGTTAACTTACTAGAGACTAACCCTGCCTGTAGCCAAGTGGGGTTGCTCAAAGTGGTCTCCTGGAACATAGCAGGGTTAAGGGGTCGTTTGGATAATGAAGATTGGGCCGAATACATCGACACCTTTGACATTGTTGTGCTGCAGGAGAGCTGGGCAACAGCCCCGTTATTTAGAGCAGGATACTTAAATTACTATAAACCTGCTTTCCAGGGCCTAAAGGGAAGAGCCTCTGGAGGATTGGTGGAGTGGATTAGACACTCTCTGGGATACCGACCATCCGAAATTCTGGACCTCTTATGTATCAAACTCAACAGGGGAAATGATCGGAGTCCCGTGTTGATAAATATTTATGCCCGGGGCTGCCAAGGAGGTCGTAAACAGCCAGTCTTGAATGACCTCGATTTGCTTTTGAGGGAATTAGGTAGTGACAATTTTATCCTAGTGGCAGGGGATTTAAATTGTTCATTCGAACCGATCCTTAATTTAGTGGAGAATGTGGGTGTCGATGAGGATACTGTTTGGAACATCCCGCCATTGACCATAAGCAAGGGTGTCAGGGGAACCGAGGCGGCACTTCTCTGGACAGGATTTTGTTTGGAGTGGGGGTTGAGGGCAGCGAATGGGCGCACACCCTCTGATAAGTCTGGTCAACCTACCTTTAATAATGGGGTTAGTATGAGTCGGATAGACTATGTACTAGTCAAACTAGATCTTTGGCCTTTCGTGGTTGATATGGAGGTTGTGGTTCGGCCAGAGAGTGATCATAACCCTCTCTCATTGGGACTCAGAATACCCGGTGCGGGGGTTGGACCCTCTGCAACAGCAGTTTTAACATCTGATGTCATCCTGTGTAATGACAGAAGACGGGTAAAATGGACTAAGGTCATTGCAGACCCACCCCTTATCAAAGACATAGAGGAGGTAGCAAAGCAAACAATGGACGTCATGGCGGATCTTCCATCTCAAGCTGGTGTTAACTCCCAAATAATCGATTTACATGAGAAATGCTTTAGGGAACTAAAAATGTTGCTCACTAAGCCACTAAGGTTAAAGAAAGATAATGCTTGCAAAAGGTGGTATAATAAGAGTTGTAGGGTAGCACATAGTAAATTACTTTCTGCACTTAAAACCAGGGACATTAATGACATTAAAATTTCCCGGTCATCATATAAACAAATATTGTGGGCAGCTAAGAGGGAGTGGGATGATAAATATTGGGCAGAACTCCTTGTGGCATGCCAATCATCCAAACAAAGTTTTGGGAGACTGTAAAGTGGGGCAGGAATCCGGATTCCCAAATACCTGTGAACCATGTTTCTGCAGTAGATTGGGTGGTCTTCTATTCTGCCCAATTTAAAGACATGAGTGCAGTACATGAAACACAGCAGGTGCTTACAGCAGATCTGACTCCCTTTGATGGGGCCGTGCTTACCTTTTCATGTACTGAGACAGAGCATGCCCTTGGTTCGGTACAGTCAGGGAAAGCACCTAGACTGGATGCAATCCCAGCTGATCTTTTTAAATTGAATCTTGATGTATGGGTCCCGTACATAACCAAGTTGGCCAACGCCATTGCAGCAGGGGCTAGGATCCCCGACTCCTGGAAAGGGGCGGAGAATTTACCTGTTTTTAAAAAAGGGGACCGTTCAATCCCAGGAAATTACTGCCCTATAAGTCTGATAGACTCACTTCAAAAAATAGTTGCTAGGATGGTACTGGCAAGAATACAGGGGTGGATCGAGTTAGAAAACATATTGTCCCCCATGCAAGCTGGGTTCAGACTGGGCACTAGCACCATAGACCAGGTCTTTAGACTTACAATGTTATATTGGAAGGTGGTTCTGTTGGGTGGAGGGGTGATTTATGCCGCTTTTGTGGACCTTAAGTCGGCTTTCGACTTGGTTCCAAGAGCTAAATTGTGGGACTCACTGAGACTTATGGGCCTACCCGTAGAACTTCTGGACATAGTTATGAGATTACACGAGGACAACTTTGCCAGAGTTAGGTGGGGTAAACAAGGACAGGTGACCAACAGATTCCCGGTGACACGTGGGGTGCGCCAGGGATGTGTGTTGGCCCCTACTCTTTTTCTCCTGTTCATCAACCAGGTAGTCAATTTTTTTTCCACATCCCAGACAGATGCACCATCTCTGGGCGGGTCCAAATACCCGATGTTAATTTTTGCTGACGACACCCTGCTTCTCTCTAAAACTCGCAGTGGGTTACAAACAGCCCTGAATAGGCTTGCAGAGTTTTGCAGGGTAAATGACCTACAGATTAATGTTGATAAAACCAAATTGATGGTCTTCAGTAATAAAAATCCAATCACTAGCTCTGTTAGCTTGAATGGTGTTCTGATAGAACAGGTGAAGACAATGACTTATCTGGGTGTGACTCTGGATTATCATCTAAGTTGGAAACCCCAGATTGAGGCATTATACCTCAAATTTGTATGACTCAAGGGTTGTTTGCTTCTGGAACAAAAGAAATCCCTGACTAAACGAATCACCCCTGTATTAAAAATCTATGAAGCTAAGATAAACTCAGCCACTTTGTACGGTGTGGATATCTGGGGTTTTAAAGATTTATCCCTCCTGGTCAAAGCACAGAATAAGTTCTTGCGAAATTTAGTAAGCCTCCCTCAGTCTACACCCATAAAACCGCTGTTCCTAGACTTAGGTTGTAAACCCTTAAATGAGATGGCCCGGTTCCGCTTGGTGGCATTATGGCGACGGATCTGGACGACTCCGGAGCTTAGCCTTTTTGCCAAAGAATTAGACGAGGTTAAATCTTTGTGGGGAGCTTCTAGAATCCCATGGCTTAGGGAAGTGAAAAAGGTTTTGCTTGAAATGGGTCTCAATCAGCTCTGGATTAATCCGGGGGGTTCCATCTTTCCCTCCAAACAAGATTTTAAAGACCAGTTTTGGGCATCTGTTAAATTAACTACAGTCATCCAATCGGAAGTTACTAATTTAACAGGTCTTTTTCTGACTTATAAATTGACACCTTCCCTTGAGCCATATTGGGACGTGATTTGTAAAACCCTCGACCGGAAATTATATCATCAATTCCGTGTCGGGACGCTCCCTATCAACTCTTTTACTGCTAAGTGGAATGTGAATTCAAATAATTGCTGTCCTTGGTGTCCGGGTCATCTAGAGAGCATTGGTCACTTTTTTTTTGCCTGCCCAGCCTATCGTGCCCCACTCCTAAAATGGATTAAGCCCTAATGTTGTAGACTGGATAGCAAGGGGTACCTTGAAGCCCTGAGGCTTTTTCGTACTAACCTGTCAGAATTTATTGTGGTCGGTGTGGCCAAGTTCCTAGGTTGGGCATGGATAATTCGTACCAGGAATTTGAACATTTTATGATGGTTTTATATATTGATGCTGATTTATATTAGATAATGTCCAAAGGCGTGGTATTGTAAAGTCTTTATCAATTGTTTAATAACTTTTTAAATGTTCAACCGACATGATGTCTTATTAATATTTCATGAATTGTATATTGTCTTTTATGAATTTTATTTCGAAATAAAGACTTACTGAAACAAACTGGATACAGTGGGAAAATTCTCTTGCTGCAGAAGACGTGAAATACTTTTTCGCCCCGCACATGAAAAAACTGAATGATTTAAATTATGAAAAAGAATATCATCTGCCAATCGAAATTCTCCCTCTAGAACAGTACTCCTGTATAATCTATACAGACAGATTTGTACAGCATTACAATGTAGAATATAAATCATACGATGCAGCCTGCGCGATTGTTAAAGGTCGCTGGCTCTGCGGTAAATTCAGACCGAAAATAACAAAAACTGAATCACTGAGAAAATGTTCGGCTCAGCGAGCCGAAATCAGATCCTTAAAGATGGCGCTTGAAAATGCCGAACGTGAATTCCCGACACTAATCGTGTGCGATTTGCATTTTTGCGTCAACTCTTACAATGATTTGCAGAACTGGGTTCAAAATTATTACAAAGATGATACAGGTGCCACAATCAAGCATAAAATGCTTTGGAAGCAAGTAGTTCTTTTACAGAAAGAACTACAAAAGACTCACGTGATACACACTCTGAGTCATCAACGTGATGGCGTTCACGTTGCAGGGAATTAATTGGCTAATACAGCCATACCGGAAGCAACTAAACCGGCTTGCGTAGCCACAAAAAAGCGTTCAGAAAAATATATAGACGGGAAAACCATGCTGGCAGTAAAAACGTCTTCAAAAGGCAACTGTGCAACACTACCCATGAACTATCCATTGATGCAAACTCCGTTCCTTTTGCTCGAATCCCTGGAGTGGGGGATAGGGTAATTCCAAACACGAATCGGAGAATCTTTTTAATAGCAGACGCACACATGGGATTGGGTCCAAGGCACAAACAGATGAAGGAATCTCTGACTGAATTACAAGCAGTATACTGGTGGCCGGGGATGAGCGTGCAACAACAAATATTTGCAAAAAACTGCCAAGACTGCAGCAGAGATCACAGTTGTGAACCGGTCCATCCTGTAGCCCAGATACCCTTTATGGACAGGGCAATGCGGTCTATACGCAAGAATGCGTCCTATTAATTGCTTAAGACTAAAACTCACTCTAAAAATGTGGCCCCAGCGCTCGGCTGACGCCAAAACTGTTATAAAAGATCTGCGAGTCTTTATCGGCACATACGCAATTGCCATTCTTCATTCTGACCAGGGTCCTGCTTTTAGCTCTCGAGCTTATAAGGAGGCCATGACCAGTATGGGCATTGGATTGCGATTTTCTTGTCCATTTCATCCTGAGGGAAACAGTGTAGTGGAAAGAAAAAACCGAGACATAAAGCAATCTATAACAGCCAAGGTATTAGGTTCGGGTGATGGGTGGGTCAAACATTTAACAAGTGTCCAACGTAGTCTTAATAACTTGCCAAGAAATTCTCTAAAAGGTTTCAGCCCGTACGAACTATTGTTCGGAACTAGAATATATGTTCAGGACCTTGATAGTCAGGCTTCAGTGGTAAAAGATAAAAATAAAGACTTTGACATCAAAGATCGTTTGGCTGTTTTACAGGACTTGAATGAAACAAGAAAATCCTTAAGCAACATAAAAGTAAAGCAACAGCCATCTACCAGTGAAGACACACCACCTGTCCCAGCAAGACCTGTCTGGATTCCAAAAATTGGGGATCTGGTCAGAGAGAAAATAGCGGTGAAGAAGAAATTTGGGCCTTCTTACAGAAAAGCAGAACCTGTCTTAGCAATCAACGGAACAAGATCAGTAGTACTACCGCCCCATGCTGGTAAAAAGGAGAACCGAGTTGTATCCATCGACCTGGTGAAACCACAAGCATGTGGCCTATAATGAACAGTAGGCCAAGTGGACTCCCAAGAAATAACAGAATACCCAAATTTGCAACAATCCAAGAGGTTCAAACTGAAAGACTAATCACATTTGATAAACCTGCAGTGCACAGAGAAGGACTATGGAATAATGCCATGGAACTCGTGCCTCTTGAAACACAGATTGAAACAGTTCGTCATGAAACTCCAGTCTACAATGATGTGGCATCAGAATGTGCAAATGAAAGGCAAATTGAGAAAACAATTCCAACAATCGACAGAACTGCCTCTGGCTACTTCATCAATTTCGATAACTTTTCTGAAGATCAAAGCGACCCTGAAGTGATGCCAGAAACAAAGACTTTTAAAGAAAAGGCAACAGACCTCTTTCATCAACTCAAGGAAACATTTCTGAATGCACTATTGTTTGAGCATTGGATTGTATCAGGGGTACTTATACTCCTACTATGCCTAATTTTGGTTTTAATTTTAGGAAAGTTTATTACAGTTCAATGGACACAGCAAGTCAGAACATCAACTTAGTTCTGAAACCTCACAAATCATCTCACGTCAAGAAAAGAGAACTATCATCAGTAAATGTCACAGCCATTCCAATACCCGGGGGGGGGGGGTAGTGTGGGACAAGACTGACTATGAAATATATGGCCCGGTCGAGATCTTGAAATATCCTCACCAGTTCAAGGTTTCATTAAGTGACTTTGTAAAACCAAGTACATTCTCTGATGATTGGGATTTTGAAAATATAAATAATATGATGTCGGATTTAGTGTTGTCAGCAAAATTTACAGAACATGATTATTTCCAAAGTTCATCTAATTATGAACAGATGTACTATTTTTCACATTACGCAGACCACTATTTACATAAATCTGCTCAACCTAGAAATGTTTTTAAATATAACCAATGGGAACATTGTGCTACTCCACCTAAGAGCAGTTCAAAAACATTCTATGAGAAATTCCAATACTTCTCAGGGTTTAACACAAGTAATGCAGAAACATTTTATTATAAACTGTTGGATAAAACAGGGATGAAAAACATGCTGACAAATACTAAATTGATATATTCAGAAGCATGTTATGAAAGAATGATTACATTTGGTTTTGATTTCTGGACAAACAACATTGAAACAAAAACAATCTGGGGTACAAAAGATTGGCAGGTACAAGGCCTAGAAGTATTATTTGGAGCCTGCATGATCCCAGAACAAATATTGTTCTTAAATGACACAATTCAACAAACAACCTGTCTTGGCCTAGCTAAGATTAAAGACCTTAACAAACCGTCTATTCCAAAGCCAATACCTGATAATGCTACCACAGATATTGAAATAGACGTATACCAAATTTTACATCAAAACAGAACACATCCTGATTGGAAAAAGTGGTTAATCTGGCAAGAAGACACTAATAACTGTCAAGATAGATTCCTGAACAAAACACAGGGGTTAAAAATGACCAGACCAGACCCTAGATACTCCCAGAGACAACATCCAGGGATAGTAACAACATACAGTGTAGGGAAACTGTGCCTTGAATGGCTAGAAACATCCACACTGGCAGAAATTAAGCAACACTTATCTTTACTTAAAGATGGTGCTGATTCGCGCGATTTCATAATGGGACCACGCAAACAGCGTCAAAAACGTTTCATAGCGGCAAGTGTATATGCGGCATACAACGAGGCATGGAAAGTAATGCAAATTGAAACAGCAGAAAAATACGAGAAATTGATCGTATTAATTTGGAAAAATCACTTTCTGTTGTGGACAATGGGTTAATGACTCTGTCCTCCAGAATATATTCACTGGACAGTATTGTATCATCTGCCATCGATATAATAGATAAAGACTTGCTAATGTTACAACATGGCCAGTCCCAATTACGTTCTATTGTACAGCTAGGCTGGACGTTGCAAAATCTTCGTTCAGGCTATGTACCATGGCGTCTAATCAACACAACGTCATTGTTTTCTATCTTTAACCTCACTGATAAACAAATCAGTTTGGCACAGAAAGGAGCAGACTATACAATCCTGAGCATCGAAAAACTTGAGAGATTACCATTGACAATGTCAGAAAGACCTGTCATTGAATGGATAATACACGGGATTATCACAATTCCGATAACAACTTTCCGATTTAAAAATTGCCTTGAGTATATACCGACAGGCCAGTATGAAAGGTTGGGTAAAGGGTACATTAAGTCATCATGGAAATTACCATATACACACACATGCTACAATGACAACGACAAAAATGTATTTCTTAATGGTGAAAATTGCAAACATTCACTAAGCGGTATACTTTTGTGCCAGGGTATTAATTTACATGGGGCCTGTGAAGGGACTTCAAACAACCTTTCATGCCACCAGCACGTCATACCTGCAACGCAGATAGAGCCTTTCTTTAGGCAACTTTCTAACGGGAGTTACATTCTAATAACGGACCACAGCTGTTGTGGCTTGGTGCCAGGGAAAGCATATCTCGTAAGCGTGACTTCCATGGTCACTTGCTGTATGCAAGCATTGTTTCCAAAGGGCCCTGGAGATTCCGAGACTCCGATTTGGCCTCCTTTGAATATCTCTTCTATACGAATTGATACTTTAAGCAGAATGAAGTCTGTGCTTTTGCAGACAACAGTGCCCATCACGTCATCAAAAGAGACGTATGATCTCCAAGTTGCAAGGACAACATGGGAGATACATGAACTTTTATCAACAAATTGCCCCGTGCATTTCACAGAAATGCTCAGCCAAATCCTAAATATGTCGGATGCCATTGGTATCTCAAACGTATTTAAGACAATTTTTTCGGGACTGTTAACACCATTCAAAGCAGTTCTGGGCATTATTCCCAATTTTGTCCATTCAGTCTTTGGCGGCCTACCACTACTTTTGGGACTCGTAGCAGGCATTTTATTTTTGACCCATCTGCTCCGATATGGCAAGCCAAAACACAGACATGACTCCGGCAAGAATGGAAGAAACGATCCTAGCAATGCGCTACAGAGACCGCATAACTAAGGTCCTTGGATTGGCCCGGCTGAGAGATCTGAACATGACCCGGTTTCTTTCATTCAGACCTATATGGCATACATACATCTTACCTGTGCTTCGATGTATGCTATGCGGAGAAGAATGCGTGTTAGACACCTGTCTTGCACTACCATCAGCAGTACCAATGGATATCGATACTTTGCTAAGTCCTGTAACGGCTCATGCATCGTGTTGCCCCCAGCGGCTACCAATCCTGATGACGCCATTCGTTGAGACTCCTGCGCTACGACTAGGTGGCGGCAGTGAAGCAAAAAGTGAAAGCAGCATCACCAAGGTACGACCTTCTGTGAGCATCGATGATAGCAATCATTCTCACAACTGCCAGGTTACTGCACTATCGAACCTGGTCGAACTGTCACCTGAATATGTAGACCTATTCTTTGAGAGCCTGTCTGAAATGATGTTCTCCCCTGAACAGAAACTATAACTTTTTGGAAAAACGTTCAGCGCACAGCGTTCCCATGAACTCT
Source organism: Lissotriton vulgaris (assembly GCF_964263255.1). Lineage (NCBI taxonomy): Eukaryota > Metazoa > Chordata > Amphibia > Caudata > Salamandridae > Lissotriton > Lissotriton vulgaris. The sequence continues at coordinate 814,296,384 of NC_141696.1, read as the reverse complement.
GAATTCGGCCTTCAGCTTTGATAAACAAAAGCTACTGAAAAGCGTTTGGAACTTTATTTTTCCGCTCCCCATGAAATATTTTTTTGAATCAGACATTTTTCTAAATATTTACCTTTTTTCTGGCACGAATACTTTTGCTTAAAGTAGAACTATTCATAAAGAACAGAGCTTCTATTTTTAGTAGATCTAGACAAAAACTTTACCTCGGCCTCTAGCTCATTTTACAGCAATTGTATTTATATGTGATGAAATAGTCTCGCCCTTCTTTTCTGTATTAAGAGACATTTCGTGTGATTTTTTGCAAAATCGTTCAACTGATTACATATGCAATAATTTTTGAATGATTACTATGCTTAAAAACGTACAGTACCTATATTCTCATGTATTTCATATACGCCATTTCAAATGCAATATGTATTTTGGGGTGGGTAGGAATACACGCACATCTTATTGCTTTAGTTTTAAGTAATTTGATGGACATAAATTCGTGGAGTGGGTGTTGTGTTCTATCTAGGACCCGATCAATATTGTGACCTTAGGCCCCTATACGGCTATAATCAACACATATCCCTATAATGGCATAAACGATCAGAGCCATATTTCAGTAACTCATCTCTGCAGCTCATTACAGTACATGACACAGCAGAAGCCACTTCCTTAGATTCCTAGATAACACACTGAGTTCTTTCGACAGCTCAAACCCCCCAGGAAAGCCCCGCTTGCTTTGTTTTGATTACTAATAGAACTCCTGCGAGCACTGTAAGAACGACCAGTTCTTAGTGACATCTTTATTGACGTCTTATGTCTAAAAACTTACGTCAAACTCGGCACCTTTCAGGTATAAATAATACCGACGTTGCCTTAAGCAAACACGACCGTGGTGGTGAATACTGGAGCAGAACAGCTGTCCCTTGCAGAGAGCCCAGCAGATGCGAGAAGCCCACGGACGCTGGCCCTCCTCCTTGACGCGCTGAGAAAGACGCTGTCTTTTCTCCTGCAGAGAAAATCCAGCTCCGGCGTTTCCAGCCTACCCTTGCGGGTGACTGGAATATCGAGTCCTGAGAGGAGATACCCGACCTCCAACATTCTAATCCAGAGGTACGGTGCTGACTAAACCCTTAGAGAGAATTCTTGAAGCAAACCCTTGGCAAAACCAACTTAACTTAAACTGCTACTTACTTACTCCCTCCCACGTATTAGGCTTAGGTCAGGTACATTGGAGTAGGCGTAGTTAGAAGCACCAGTTGAGGACGTTAGCTAAATGTATATATGAATGTATATATTTTATTCATTTTAACTATCGTACGGCTAAGAAACCATATCAATGCTTTTACAGGATTATTTCGTACTACTACTTTTACTGTACGCACTTTTTATAATAACAAGTCTTGCAATTGTGGCAATTCATTTCTCTTGCATGAGAAGGAAAACTGTTCAATAAATAATACCTTTTATTGAAAACGCCCGTCTCTCTATTCTCTCTATACTGGTGAAAGTAATTCTGCACAACTGACTGAGTGAAATAGCTGTCTATTGTTTCACACGACTCTAGAGATTGACTCTTATTCTGAGGAGCAAAGTTGTCATGTTAATGCAGGGAAGCTGATCACTTCCTATTCAGTCAAGAAAGTTTCCAGTGACCTCTGAGCTAGCTGGTACAAACCCAATTAAGTCTAACATTGTCAGTAGAGACCTAGAAGACCGCAGTCCTACGTCTACACTGCTGTTTATGTTATTCCAATGCGCAGGGCCTATAGGGAAAATAGGAACTACACTACAGCAGCTAGGGTTGTAAGTGGGCATTCCCATGCAACCACCCACAATTTTTGATGCAAAACCCCATCTGCTAAAAAAAAGTAGACATAACTTTGTGCCAAAATATCTGTACTTCCTCGAGGTGGCTGTAAAGTTTTGTGAAAGTTTTAAAAGGTGCGCTACCATTTCAAAGCCTATGCTTGACTTCACACATCCATCCTCGCACTATTACAGAATATAAATAACAAAGCATACTTGCAAACTGTGACTACATGCCGTTGTTGCTTGCTAAGGGGCGTGTTGCTGTTGCCCCGTGGACGCTGTCTCTCCCGGGAATTTTCTTTGGAACCTGTGTCTCCACGTCTCACGGCCCCCGCTCCGCGGGAGCCGTTCGTGCTGCTCACCATCGACCGAGTGCTGCCCCTACCTACCTACTGGCTTTGGAATTAACCTGCTAACAGAACTTCTACACAGAGGCCCATAGCGGGACTGCAAGGACCAGCGTGCTGTGCGGCCTGACCTGTTGTAGCTGGTCCTCTTCCCGCCTCCATCGTGAACTTTAAAATCTGGGCTGGTCACTCATTACCTGTGTTGCTTGCTAAGGGGCGTGTTGCTGTTGCCCCATGGACGCTGTCTCTCCCGGGAATTTTCTTTGGAACCTGTGGGGGGCGTTCGTGCTGCTCACCATCGACGGAGTGCTGCCCCCACCTCCCTACCAGCTTTGGAATTAACCTCCCAACAGAACATCCACAGGGTGAGGCCCATAGCTGGACTGCGAGGACCAGAGTGCTAAGCGGCCTGACCTGCCGCAGCTGGTCCTCTTCCCGCCTCCATCGTGAACTTTAAAATCTGGGCTGGTCACTCATTACCTGTGTTGCGTGCTAAGGGGCGTGTTCCCTCTTACTATATAGGTCAACCCTTACTTCAGGCGCGCGGACGCGCCTGGGCGAAGACCGGGCCAAGGGAGGGCCCGTTTGTGCCCGTTATTGACTGATAGAGACTGGACTGGGCCTACTCTCTAACCACTGAACTATTCAAATTTGTAAGTTTTGTCTGTGTTATAACCTGCGTTTAAATTTATTTATTTAAACTTATAAGGCGCACGGCTACCCGCAGTGGGTTTCCTGGCGCCAAGGGATAGACTGGAGAAGAAAAACTACAAGGCTTCAGAGGGGGCGGGACAACTAAAAAGATGGTTCTGGGTGATTATTGCTGGAAAAGCCAAGTTTTTAAGCACTTACGAAACCTGACAAGGTCAGTTTCCAACTTCAGCCCAACAGGCAGAGCATTCCAAGATTTAGTGGCCAGTTGAGAGAATGAGCGACCGCCCATCTTTACCAGCCTAAATCTAGGAACGACAAAATCTCCTTTGCCTGCAGATCTAAGAGTACGGCTGGGTATGTAAGCATGAATAAGGCTTTGAAGGTACCTTTGGACAGAGCCCTGTTTTATCTTGAAGATATAACATAGAGCCTTAAATTTAATTCTGTTCTTAATTTCTAACCAGTGCAAATCGCGAAGGGCTAAGGATGCGGATGTTCTTCGGGGAACATTTCGCAGCAGTCGTGCGGCCGCATTTTGGACAACTTGAAGTTTTTTCACAGTTGTCAAGTCGGCACCGAGGTACAAAACATTCCCGTAGTCCAGGCGAGATGTTATCAGAGTCTGGACCACCGTCCTTTGTGTGGGGACAGGAAGCATCCACAAGATTTATTGGAGCCATTTTAGTGTAGCAAAGCAAATGGCAGCCACTTATACGGCCTGTTGTCGCATCGTTAGCTGTTCATCGATTAAAAATCCGAGATTGCGAACCTGGGCCACGGGCTTCGGAGTAGAACCCATACTCTCGGGCCAATGTTGGGGGCCCCAGAGATCTTTGTCCTTACCCAGGATTCCAATCTCGGTTTTATCGCCATTAGCTTAAGGAAGTTTTCCTGCATCCATCTTGCTACTTGGGACAGGCCCAGTTTGAGAGCCGAACTGTCATTGCTTTCTCTTTTAGATAGAGAGAAAATAATTTGTGTATCATCGGCATACGAAAATAACGTTAAGCCAGCTTCTTCCACAATGGTGGCCAGGGGTCTAATATAGATGTTAAAAAGTAATGGACTAAGAATAGACCCCTGGGGAACGCCGTATGCCGATGCACAAACTTTAGAAGATGCTTTAGCCGAAAAAACCTGGAAGGTACGACCACTTAAAAAAGAGGCTATCCAGGTTAGGGCAGAACCCCCAACTCCCAAAGACTGGAGGGATGTGAGAAGAATGGAGTGAGACACAGTATCGAACGCAGTGCTTAAATCCAACAGGATAAGCGCCGATGTCTCCCCGCGATCGATTCTGTGTCTCAAATTCTCAGTGACCCCCAAGAGAGCAGTTTCAGTAGAATGGTGGGCCCTGAAACCAGATTGTGATGGATGCAGATAGCCCACACTTTCAACCAGGTGAGATAATTGGGAATTAATGTGCCTTTCTAAGATTTTTGAAAAAATTGGCAGCAACGAAATGGGCCTATAATTGGATAGGTTTGAAACATCCGCTCCTGCTTTTTTCAGCAAGGGAACTACCATCGCGTGTTTCCACTTCTGTGGAACACAAGATTCTGTCAGTGAAGTATTCAAGAGTATCATCAGTACACGACGGGAGTTTAAATCAAGCTGTTTTAAGATTTTTGCCGGAAGAGGGTCACAGGGAGAGCCAGATTTAATGCTCTTAAGACAGTTGGCGAAAGAAACATTGTCGAAAGGCAACCATTCCGAGAGTTTGATTGTCATAGGAAGTTGGCAGTCTTGGACTGACGCAAGGGTAGAGGGTAAATCAGCGCTCGAAGGACAATTACCCAACGAGTCGTAGATCCGTTCTACCTTGGTGATAAAAAACTCGGCAATCGAATTACACTGTTCCTCTTTCAGAGCTGGTTGGGCAGGGATGGAATCTGCTCCTGTTAGTTTTTTTACCACCGAAAATATTGTACGCGGTCAGTTCTGGGCATGTGAGATGGTATTGGCGATATGGGTAGCTCTTGCGGTCTTACATTGTTTATGATAGTCTCTAAGAGCTACCTTATATGCCATCTTACGGGAGGGAGAATAGGACCGCCTCCATTGTCTCTCAAGTACCTTGCATTTGGATTTTATAGTTTTTAGATTCTCTGAAAACCAGGCTGCAGGATGGCGATGGGACAAGACGTGTAAGGGTGCAAGAGAAACGAGTTTATTCACAGCATCAGTCAACCAATCGGAGACTGCTGCTTCCGATACCAATAGAGATGAGTTGACATCTGGCGATGTATTAGATAGGTACCTGTTAAACTCAGTGATGTTAAGTTCACCCCAACAACGTGATTTTTCACCTGAGCCAGCATCAAATGCTATGTTTGTAGTGCACGACAGAGAGAATTTGACTGCCATATGATCCGACCATTCCAGAGGACGGGCGGCCGCATCACAGTCGTACGCAAGATTAGACAAAACAGGGTCTAACAAGTGCCCTGCCGAGTGAGTGGATCCGGAATTGCGAAGTGAGATGTTAAGTGCCTCGAGATCCACTAAAAAATGTTTTGCTAATTACGCATAGGAGATCTTCTAAATGCAAATTCAGGTCTCCCAGAATAGTGAAATGTGCGGCTTTTAAGATCAGCGGGGCAATGGTTTCCGAAAAAGACGTCACCCAAGGGTTGGCGTTCCCAGGGGGACAATATATCAGTAAGCCGGATAAAGTCATCCGCGCACTGATGGCTAGTTTGAATAAGGCAGCCTCACAGCCCTGCAGCGGAAAAGCCTCAAATTTGCAGTTGTAGTTGGACTTAAATATTATGGCGATACCACCGCCCCTACCTATATCTCTGTCTCTATTGACCATGACATAGCCAGAGGGAATCGCAAAGGCGATATCCGGTCCCGAACTTGGCTGGAGCCATGTTTCCGTTAGGAAAATGGCATCTGGTTTCTCATCCACAAGGAAATCGTAGATTTGATTTTGATGTTTAGGAAGGGATCGACAATTTATGCTACAAAAATGCAGTTTGGATTGGGTAGGAAAAGATTTAGTATCAACCATTGTTTCCTGCATTGATGGGCGTTTCCTCCTTTTGCATCTGCTCATCCTCCCCAGGGTGAATCCACAGTTGTTACAGTGAAACCCCTGAATGGGAGGGGAGCAAATAGAGCAGTGTGTGTTCAGCGCATGTCTATGGGAGAGTAGGTCGTCAGCAACATAAGTTTTATTAGTACCTGGTAGGGCAGAAGTAGTATCGGCAGTAGCAGAGTTGGTGGCCCCATGGCCCGGCCTGGCGCGGACGGGCGCAGACGGGCAGGACTTAGGCTCGACTTCGGCGCTACAGAGGCGCGTCCGTTGCGCGGAGAAGCGGCCATCTAGTGTTGTAGTCCCGTGTGCAGCGCGCTGGCGCTGGGACTTGTACTTTTAACAAATGAGCCCAGTTACTGTGCAGAGGATAAACAAAGGGCGTCTCCGGCCACAGACCGCCACTCGGGTGTATCAGCATGGAGAGATTGCAGACAGTGGGAGAAATGGTCAGTGCACAATTAAAACAATGATACAGGCGCAAATACATTTCTACAAATAAATGACTTATTTAAAAATTACGAACTAACTATCACCCGGCTTTCCGCCTCAGGTGAGCTAATTCCTAGCCAACAAAGCGATTCTAGGGAGCAGCACACGTAGTCTGAGTGCCCCCAGTAGCCAAGAGTTCTCGCGAGCGGACGCTCACCCCTCGTTTTGTAGTCCCGTGTGCAGCGCGCTGGGACTTGTAGTTTTAACAAATGAGCCCAGTTACCGAGCAGAGGATAAACAAAGGGCGTCTCCGGCCACAGACCGCCACTCAGGTGTATCAGCACGGAGAGATTGCAGACAGTGGGAGAAATGGTCAGTGCACAATTAAAACAATGAAACAGGCGCAAATACATTTCTACAAATAAATGATTTATTTAAAAATTACGAACTAACTATCACCCGGCTTTCCGCCTCAGGTGAGCTAATTCCTAGCCAACAAAGCGATTCTAGGGAGCAGCACACGTAGTCTGAGTGCCCCCAGTAGCCAAATTCCTTGTACTATATACGTACATCTGCGCTTACGCCCCGGGTCCATTTATTACCATGACTACCCGAGGCACACGGAGCAAAACTGCGTTGGGGGGGGGGGGGGGGGGGAACTCACAGGCCCAATAGACAGCTTTATAATAAGGGCAAACTCGTTTATCGATCAAGAGATAACCCAGTTGGAAAGTAGAGTTTCGCAGGGTCTTGCCCTGGCAAAAAGATCGTCCCTGGGTCTCATCTCAGCCACCAAAACCCCTGAAAAGGCTAAGGATAGAGGCCCTGTGCATGTTGAAATTCATAGCGTACCGACCGAGGTAGACTTATCAGTATCTCAGTTTTTAACTTATTCACAGCTAAGCCTTGCCTTGGAAAAAACCCCAGACCTTAGCCTGAACCTATCTACTGAAAACAATGCCACTGGGCAGTCCAGGGGGAGGCGGGAGGGCGCTATACCAAAGAAAAAAAAGAAGAATATAGATAATGCTGGTGCAACACACAAAGTACCAGACAATACTAGAGAGGAATCTGATCAATTAGCACCTCCGGGCCAGTCACACCCTGAAATAGATCTGATAAATGGGGATGTCAGGTCAATGAGCCTCGAGGCCTCTGCCATCCTCGTGGACGATACTGATACTGATGAAGTCGAGGGGAGACTTTTAACTAAAATAGGCAAGCTAATCAAATTCCATTTTTCCCCTTTAGAGGTTAGACTGTCCTGTGTAGAGAACCAGTTATCTGAATTATGTGCCCTTACTAAAAATGGAACATCTAAAACGGTTCCCAAAAAAATGGTCACTAAAGCAAATCAACCACCCAAGCCACAAAGCAAAGATTTGCGGGGGGGGACCCCCGCAAATAATAAAATCATACCCACCCCAGCGTTGCAGTTAAAACCGAAGACCCCTGCAGCTATAGATAATAATAAGGGAACTAGCTCCAAAAATACTACTACTAGCCCTAGCCAGGAAGCGAAAACAAATAGGGCTCTAACTCCACTTCCTACCAAAGCACGGTATGGGGGAGGAGGAGTTGGCAGACCCATTGTAAATTTACTGCCCGAGTCAGCCCCCTACGTGGTAGTGATGACGGGGGTTCCTGAGCTGAACGACCATAAGGAAGAAGTGAACTGGTCTTTGAAAAATAAGGTCATACATTGGTTAAATATTAATAGACCGCCCCCGCCAAACCACTCTAGCAGGATCTTAACGGTCTGCAGGGTACACTGGATAGGGAAGGAAAGGAAAACAACTAAGGGTGATTGTATTGTGATAAATTTCGAGGGCCCTTATATGGTTGACCACATTTGTTCTTGGAACTTGCATGGAGGAAACAAAGGGATCGAGACTAAACGTCTCTCTTTCTTCTATCCCCCTAGTTGGCGTCCTGGCTTTGATTATGACGCTTATGAGGGAAATTGGCGCAGAGTAGGTAGACGTGACTGGGGGGGGTGACTGGGGGAATTGGAACAGTAATTTTAGTTATAATAGAGAGCGAGCCTTTAGAGACCCTTGGAGAGGCATACAGACCACCAACAGATTTGATTGCCTGGAGATGGTGCACTGACTGGCCCCGGTCCCCGTGGGTAAGGCTATGGACCAAGCAGTACCCTCCAACACTCCATGCCCCACTGCAAACGAAAAGTCATGGTTAAGTTTACCACCTAAAACCTCAACTGAGCAGCCCAGGATAAGTAGCCCAACTCGAAGTAAGTCTCTTGTTGAGACTATAAGGGATGATGAAGTCAGTTTGGCTCACTTATCCAGCCCAGGTCAAATCTCGAATCCTACCATGCGAGACATAGGACCGCCACGACATGCTGAAAGGGTCAGGATGGGGTTATTATCATGGAATGTAGCGGGCCTTTCAAATAAAATAAGGGACCCAACCTTCCTGGAACTTGCAGATAAGTTTGAGGTAATCTGTCTACAGGAATGTTGGGAGAAGGCTGAGTTACATATAGTGGGCTATTGCACACATTTTCTTGCAGCACAACCCAATAACAGAGGGAGATGTTCCGGGGGGGTTAAGCACCTTTATATCCAATAAAAGCAACATAACCACCAAATGTTTATCCAATAGGGGAGCACAATATTACCAGCTCCTCTCCCTAAGGTCAGGCGAAAACCACCCTATTCTCCTGATTAATTTCTACAATAACATCCCATAGGCCGCTTTACATAGGGACTTAGAGGAATTAAATGATGCTATGCGCAGGGGATTGGGATCCGACCAAAATGAACACTTTATCATCTTGACGGGGGACTTTAATTGTCACGTATGCATGCACAGCGATACGGAGATATGTGGTATGGTGAATCTTAGGGATGATCCCTGTACACACTTCGAACATTCTCTGCTCGGGAATTTATTTAATCATCTATTATTTGAGTGGGACTTGGGCTTTGTAAATGAACTTTGCGATCCACCGATCCACTTCCAACCCACCTTTGTTGGGCGGGGGTCTCGGTCTACCATAGATTACACACTGGTCTCCACAAATTATCACTGTAGCGTACTCTCATATAACCTAGAGCACATTGCACTTAGTGATCACTATCCAATTAGCTCTAGTTTTGAAATAGGGCAGAGTGGCACCTTGAGACCCTCCGGGTGAGTAGTGCGCTATATAAATGTTGGTGATTGATTGATAGATTGATTGGCAGCAAAGCTCCCAATGTAGTGGAAAACATTTATTCACATGGGATTTCCTTGGCTAGAACCAATGGATATGCAATTAAATGGAGCAAGGTTAATCAAATCAATTTCTTAGACAATCTAGTAGTGGACCAGAAAGATGATTTTATGATCTGTCTAGAGGAGAACCCTAATCCCACTAAGGTTACTGCAGCCTTTGATAAGATTTCAGTCCACATTAGCAACAAACTAACTGGTACAGCACGAAAAGCGGGGCAGAGTAGAGCAGAGGGATGGTTTAACCATGAGTGCACAAAAGCACACTCTCATCTGATCCAAACTTTAAAAAAAGTCCCTAGAAATCAGATAGATATTAGAGTAGCTAGAGCTTCCTATAAGGACGCCTTAAAAAAACGGAGGAAGGAATTGAAGCAGTCTGCCTGGGAAGCCCTAATGAAGGAGAGTGCATTAAAAGATACCACTGCATTCTGGAACGCAGTCAATGCCCCATTCGTTGTGGAAAGGAAAACTGACCAGGTAGAGATTGTTATTGATGAAACTCCTTGGGTTAAACATTTCACCGAGCTATATAAACAAGAGACTCGTACTGGACTAATGAGTTCAGGGGTGGGACAGATGAGTTCTATAGAACCTGACGTATTGGATCTTTTTCCCCTCAACGTAGTCTTCTCTTTAGCAGAGGTGGAATCAGCATTGGCAGATAGCACAAAAAGTAAAGCACCGGGACTAGACGGTATTCCAATTGACATCTATAAAGATAACGTCGCCCTGTGGGCACCCCTCCTGATCAATGTTTTAAACAGTTGTAACATCAAGGGTTTTCCAACTACCTGGCAGGAAGCTAATGTAGTCCCCATATTTAAGAAGGGGGATAGAAACGACCCCAAATGCTATAGGCCAATTTCCCTCCTCGACTCGTTGATGAAGGTGGCGGGTAGAATTCTTTTAAATCGTCTCCAGTTATGGGCTGATGAGAAAGCCATCCTATATAAATTCCAGTACTGCTTTAGGTCAGGCCTTGGTACTGTCGAACAAGGCCTTAATTTGGCCTTAGTAATAGGTAAATACACAGCAGCAAAGAGGGGAAATTTATTTATGACCTTTGTAGATCTCAGTTCGGCCTTCGATTGCCTGAATCATGACATTTTGTGGGCTACCTTAGCAGATCTTGGTATTGATTTTAATATTCTTAACTTTCTTAAAGAGTTATACAGAGGAGCAGGGGCTAAAGTCCGCTATGGGAAACTGGGCGAATGCACGCCCAAATTTCCAATTGAGAAAGGTGTCCGCCAGGGATGCATCCTGGCTCCTTTTCTCTTTAATTTATACATAAATGGGGTGGCAGACCATTTATTAAAATTAGAGGTGGACTACCCGCGAATTGAAGGTGAACGTGTCCCTATTTTTCTGTATGCGACGACGCGGTTATTATGGCTAGAACTCAAACTGGCCTCCAGAAAGCCTTAACCAGCTTCTCAATTGGGAACAAAAGGGGTTAGGTCCTTTATGTGGTGAGGGCTAGACCTAATATCAATAGTGAACAACACAAAGTACCCAAACCACAGTGACTCAATACGTTTTTTTGATACAGGGTAAGAAACCAATTTATTGTCGCTTCCCTAGACACCATTACTTTGTGTCAATCAGTTTGTATTTTTTATATTTTCAAAGAATTGCTGACAGAAAAAGACATAGATTGCAAATATTTACAAGGCTAAACAAACTTTAACAAACATTAAAGGCAAAGACTATTTACACATTTAGAAACCATTATGTCACACATTAGAAAGTATTCTCACATCAGACACTAAATAAAACAATTATTGAAAAAATAATACAAACATTTTTATCACAAACAACAAAAAACTTGCAAACACTGAATGAGAGAAACTAGGGGTTGGGAGGATAGAATATAAGTAATTAAATGACTTATATATATTTTAATGCTGGACCGCAGTGTTGTTTGGGAGATACAAAGTATCATTGTTGTACAAAAGCTAGGACCGGCTGGTCCAGCATTAAAATATATACATAAGTCATTTAATTACTTATATTCTATCCTCCCAACCCCTAGTTTCTCTCATTCAGTGTTTGCAAGTTTTTTGTTGTTTGTGATAAAAATGTTTGTATTATTTTTTCAATAATTGTTTTATTTAATGTCTGATGTGAAAATACTTTCTAATGTGTGACATAATGGTTTCTAAATGTGTAAATAGTCTTTGCCCTTAATGTTTGTTTAGCCTTGTAAATATTTGCAATCAATGTCTTTTTCTGTCAGCAATTCTTTCAAAATATAAAAAATACAAAATGATTGACACAAAGTAATGGTGTCTAGGGAAGCGACAATAAATTGGTTTCTTACCCTGTATCAAAAAAACGTATTGAGTCACTGTGGTTTGGGTACTTTGTGTTGTTCACTATTAAACAGCTTCTCGGGATACATGGGAGATAGGGGCCTTAGAATTAACATAGGAAAGACCTTTAACATGTGTTCCTCGAATAAGGTAAATATTACCTGTAACATTCATTTAGAAAAATCAAAGATAGGCTTAACTGATACCTTTTCCTACCTAGGGATTGTTTTTAACAAAAGGGGTACATGGAGATCAGCGATTACGACTAGGAATCTAGCTTTTTCACGGGCCATTGGTGCCCTGAAGCAATTTGCAAATAAGCTAGGGGACAGGCCAGTACACATCCTGATTGACATTTATAGGGCTAAATGTGTATCGACGGCTGTGTACGGAGCTGGTATATGGGGGGGGGGGGTGGCAGATTGCCACGAAATTCAAACAAAAGAAATTGGTTTTCACTGCTACTTGCTCGCTGTTCCCCGTTCCACCTCCACTTATGTCTGTCACAAAGAACTAGCCTTGCCCTTCATCTCAGATCTAATTAAAATCAGCCCTATGCTGTTGTGGCATAAGATCTGGACTACAGCAGAAACTGTTTTTAATAGGGCGATCAATGCTGATTGTATTAAACTTGAAGGGTCTAAAAAGATCCAGTGGCTCTGTTATGTACAGGAATTCTTTAGTAATATAGGGCGCCCTGAATTTTGTGATTCTCCTGTGACACTGTCTTCGATCACCAGAAGGGCATTGAAGGAAGTTTGCCTTGCCCACCTGGAAGATCGACGCTGGTGTCTAGAGAGGAAAAAGGTCACTGTCATTTATCATCAATTCTTGTTACAACATTCTGGGCTACAGCTTTATTTGTCACTCGACCAGACAAGCTATAGCAGAATGCTTTTAGCCCGCTTGATAACTGGAAGCTTTTTTAGGATGTTAACTTTTCCTAACCCAAATGATTGGTCGTCACAATTAACGACTTGTACGTGTGATGATTCTTCCACTCAATAAATCATACATTGTGTTCTGTTCTGCAGATTTTATGAGTGGGGGTGGAAAAGATATCTATTACCTCTTCTTAAATTCTGGAACCTGAGACAATGCAGACCAGCATTATTTAAACTACTCACTTTGTCTGATGAAATGACTATTACTGCTGTGTCTAGATACCTGAAATTTGTGATTAGATGCAGATCCACTATGGTTTACCTGTAATCCTTAGTAGTTTTAATGACTGTTGTTTTACTTTAGCATCCTTTGAGTGAGGGGTGTGCTGTATTCATGAATTATGTACTGTATATAGCTTTTTAAATATCAACAGTAACTGTCTTACTGGATGTATTTATTCTATCTGCTTTTATGATTTTAATGTAAAATCGAATAAAGCTACCTTTGATTTGACTACATGCCGGTCTTTCATTTTCACTTCAGAACTATGCGATTGTATTTGTTTACGGTTATAGGAGCCTGGATGTGCAAAGTGACCGTTGCTCATGCAAAGCGCTCCAATACCTTCCGGTCGAGTTCGAAATCTAAAAAAGAAAAAAAAACTTAGGGAGCTACCAGTATCCTATGAGCTACCCGTTGAGCTTGTCCTTAGATAACAACCACAACATCCGTCTAGAAGTAGAATAACCATCCAATCGCCGTTTTTCGTATGAAATGATCCAGAGCGCCGCCTCAAATTGACAGGCGAAAGTATGATCTAAACATTACTGACATCTCCATCCTGAGGCGTGGGGTCTATAGCGTGACAGCTCGGTCTACACTTCATGCCCTTGGACGAACGCGGATTGGCTGTTCCGTTCTATGTGTCAGGAGCTCAAGGCTGACAAAACTGATGCCGAACTCTGTGGTGTGCGCTCTAGTCTACGAGCGTGTACGCGAGGACGCGTCACCCCGTAGACGAGAGCGGAAGGCGCACGCATGCGCAGAACGGACTGAAGCGAAGGCGCGAAAGTATATTCGGCAGTTGGCGACCGGAGCTGATGCTAATAAGACGCTCGGCGCTCTATGTTTGCGATAGCTTTGCATAATTGAAATAAAGCAGTTCTCCACTTACAGAGGCTTCAAGTGTATGGTGTGGGGGGCAAGGAAGGGACATTATATTGGCGACGAGGCTGAGACACGAACACCACCGAGCACAGTGGAAAGGAGCAATCAACCCCATCAGCCCCACACCAACCAGCGGGACAGATCAGCAACCTGCAACCAGCACAAGCATAGAGCGTGGCAGCAGCGCAAAAGCACCCCGCGCCAGGACACAAACCACGAGGAACCAGGTCAGTGCTAACTATGGAAAAGAGCACATACCCAGCACCCTGGCAACTAAAGGCACCACCCCACAGCCAGAGGAGGGGGCGCAAACAGTCAACCCCACGCAGGCAATAAGGGATAACACCCCAGGTAGCCCCAGGGGTCAAGGTGACACGGCAGGGAGTGCAGGAGCATCCAGTGGGCCCGACCAACCCAGAGCCCAAGAGGCAGATCCCAGAGGCGAAGCCAAAATGGCGAATCAAGCATCAGCCCTGTTGGCCCCCATCCCATTCCTACCCAGACCAGGGGAACCCCAGTTAAAATGGGAGGATTGGAGGGAATACTTTAAGAACTACATTGAGGCACTAGAGGACGAAAATGGAGAGGAATACACCCCAGCAAGAAAAAAGAGACTGTTACTCCACAATCTAGGCCCGGAAGGGGTGAGAGTGTTCGCAAACATAGTGCCCAAGGAAAGGGGTGCAACAGAGACGGATGTCTTCAAAAATGCACTGGAAGACTTGGACAACCACTACCGCCCAGCGGTCTGTGTTTCCATAGACCGTTACAATTTTCAACAAAGGAAGCAAGAGGCTGGCGAGTCCATAGACGACTACGTGGCCGCGCTCCGACGTCTGGCTATCACGTGCCAATATGGTGCTCTACAGGATGAGTACATCAAGGACCAGATAGTCATGCATACCACCAACAGGGCCGTCCAGGACAAACTATGGGCACAGAATGAGACCTCGCTCAAGGAAGTCATAGCAATGGTGAAAAAGGCGGAAATGTCGAAACGCTGCGCAGATGCGGCCAAAAGAGAAAGCACGCAGAGGCAGATGATTAACAAGATAGACGAGGCCTCAACATCCAGCAAACAAAAAGGAACGTACGGAGAACAGAGGAAGGAGACAAAATGGACCGGGAAGCAGTCTGGTCGGCCCAGCACAGACAGCAAATTCTCGTGTTATAGATGCGGCAGCGCAGCGCACTCTGCTCAGGATAAACGCTGTCCTGCGTTTCGCGCCAGATGCGCGTTCTGCGGCCTGGTCGGCCATTTTGAAAAAGTATGCCGCAAGAAGGGAAAGAAGACCACGGTCAAGTGTGTGGAATCTGCGACTTCGGAAGTCAACGAGGAAGACGACCAAGAAGACGGAGAAATGGTGCTGTGTATTGAGGACCAAGTACTGGAGGTGACAGGAAAGCGCAGAGATAAGCCCCGCACGGACATGCTCATAGGGGGAGTGAAGGTACATGTGGCTGTCGACTCAGGTTCTCCATGGACCATTGTACAAAGATCCATATGGGACGAAGACTTCGCACCAGTAGTGGGTCCAGACCTCCTGCCGCCGGACATCAGGCCCATCTCATACACAGAGAACGCAATTCCCTTGGTGGGATGCCGAGACTTCACGTTCGAATTTAGAGGAAGGTCAGCCACCTGCACACTATACGTTGCAGAGAAGGGCCCTTCGGTACTTGGATGGAGAGACGCAGGGGATCTAGGGATCATACTCAACCCTGGCGGGAAAGAACAGATACTCTTAACGGACGAGTGGCCCCTCACGAAAGATGA
Organism: Lissotriton vulgaris; assembly: GCF_964263255.1. Classification (NCBI taxonomy): domain Eukaryota; kingdom Metazoa; phylum Chordata; class Amphibia; order Caudata; family Salamandridae; genus Lissotriton; species Lissotriton vulgaris. Next base: position 814,280,727 of record NC_141696.1, on the reverse strand, counting down.
AGACTGGAAATCTGCATACCCCAAGGTATTCGAGGGTACAGTGGGAAAACTGGACAAATTTGTCCACAAAATGGTCCTCAAGGAGGGGGCAGTACCAGTGGTGCACAAAGTCAGGAACATTCCCATATCCACCAGTGAAGCTGTGCAACAGGAACTTCAGAGACTGGAGAAACAAGGCATCATAGAGCCAGTGGACAGTTCGGAGTGGCTATCCCCCTTAGTGGTAGTCAAGAAACCTAATGGGAAGGTTCGTCTCTGCGTGGACCTCAGAGAGCTCAACAAATGCCTCATTGTGGAGAAGTTTCCCCTGCCCAGAATTGAGGAGATGCTGGCAAGAACAAAAGGTATCACCCATTTCTCCACCATAGATCTCACATCGGCGTACCATCAAATTGAGCTGCATTCCACGAGTAGGAAGTACACCTCCTTCATCACGCCATTCGGGTGCTATCAATTCCGCAGGATGCCCTTTGGTCTGGCATCCGCAGCGGCTGTATTTCAGAAATTGGTGCATCGGTTGTTTAAGGACATCTCAGGGGTGCAGTACTTCCAGGATGACATTCTGGTGATGGGCTCCACCAAAAGGCATCACGACAGCAAACTAACCAGAGTCCTTGAAGTGTTGCAAAACAAAGGCTTAACTGCAGAGTGGAACAAATGTAAGATTGGGATGCCCTCAGTCACGTACTTGGGACACGAAATTGGGACACATGGTATATCCCCGAAGGAACAAAATGTGAAGGCCATCAGGAATGCCAAAGCCCCCAGTACCAAGGAGGAAGTGCGGTCATTCCTTGGAATGGCCGAGTACTACAGTAAGTTTGTGAGACACTTTGCCACCAGAACGTACAGAATGCGACAACTCATCAGAGACAAGTCGAAGTTTGAATGGGACACAGAAGCGCAAAACGAATTTGAGATGGTAAAGGACTGCATCAGCCAAGCCGTTCCATTGCAAGGATACGTCCCCTCAGGCAACACCATAGTGACGACGGATGCAAGCGACAAAGGCTTGGGGGCATTGTTGGCACAGGAGAGGGAGGATGGATCCGTGGAAACCATCAGTTTTGCTTCACGTGCTCTATCCCCGACGGAACAAAGGTACAGTGTCATTGAAAAAGAGATGCTGGCGGTCACTTGGGCCATGGGCAAATTTCGACAGTTCATTTGGGGTACAAGGTTCAAGCTCCAAACGGATCACAAGCCCCTGGTCAAGGTCCTGACGTCTTCGGGCCATGACACTGCGACCCCAAGAATTGCAAAAATGACACTAAAATTACTGGATTACACTTATGACGTGGAATATCTACCGGGAACTCAGAACAGGGTGGCAGATTACCTCAGCCGAGCTGCGGCAATGGAGGATGCGCCGGAGGCGGCCCCGGACAAAGAGGAGATGGTAGCCAGCATGGAAGACCATGAGACGACAATTAGCTGTCAAGAATGGGCGGCTGCGTACGAACAAGATGCGGAGAAAGTAGAGATAAAAAGACACCTTACGTCGGGATGGCCGGACAAGAAGAAGCTCACAGAAGGAGTGCGGAGGTTCTATGAGATGAGAGAGGAACTGTCCTTGAGTGATTCAGGGGTCTTCCTATACAGAGGAGAAAGGGTAGTACCACCGGAAATACTGATACCCAGATTGTTGAAACAACTACATGAAGGACATCTGGGCATCGTAAAAACCAAGGCACGAGTCAAGCAAATGTATTGGTGGCCAGGCATGGATGCCCACATAGAAAGACAAGTGAGAGAATGCGGGCAGTGCCAAGGAGCAGACAAAATACTACGACCCCTCAGACCAGCCTTGGGAAAGTTCGAAACCCCACAAAACCCCTGGGAGGACGTGGCCATCGACATACTTGGGCCTGTCCTGGACAGCAGAGGAGTAAACAAATATCTGTGTGTGGTTATAGACAAGTATTCGAAATGGCCTGAAGTCGATATACAAGAATCCATGGACACTGACACAGTGCTGAAGTTCTTGACGTCCTTGTTCTTAAGAGAAGGAATACCCAAATCCATTCTTAGTGATAATGGGCCGCAATTTGTCTCGGACAAGTGGACGCGATTTATGAAGAGGAACGGGATTGAGTCAAAGCACACAGCCATCTACCACCCAGCATGTAACGGCCAAGCGGAGCGGTTCAACCGCGTGCTAATGGGCTCCATACAAGCAGCCATCTCGCAAGGAAAAGACTGGGAGACCGAGGTAATGAGCATGCTGTGGGCTTACAGAATCACCCCCACGGTGGTGGGGTACAGCCCCTTCCAAGTACTGAGAGGCCGACTCCCGTTCACCCGGGACAACGTAGTGTGGAGGGAGAAGACCATCACCAGCAAGTGGTCCCCGGCGGTGGTCCAGCACAACCTTGAGAAGGCCCAGAAGATTTATGCTGCCCATTATGACAAACGACGCAACACGAAGGATACAGAGCTGGAAGAAGGAGAATGGGTCAAGGTAAAACTGCCCACTCTACAAAAGAAAGGAGAAAGCAAATACAGTCAACCCTTACAGGTCAAGGAAGTGCGAGGCAGGGCGGCTCTCCTCAGTGACGGCAAGGTGTGGTCCCAAGACCGCATGGCTAGAGTCAACAAGATCGTAAGGTGGCCCAAATCAGAGGAGGAGGAGATACAGGTGGGGTCTGAGGAAATAAGACCTTCCTGTGTTCATAATGCAAACAAACTGTTTGAAGGCGCAGGAGAGGACAGAGAAATGGAATCTCCTACCACAGAGTTTACCAACAGGGACTACACACCGGCCGGTGAAGTACAGGGAGAAGATCAGAGAGATGGTGAGAGAGTACTGGGTGAGAGAGAAGCAGAAGACAACATGCCGGTAAGGTGCACCCGCAGCGGGAGGGCAGTTACTATGCCCTCCAGATATAGAGACTTTGAAATGAGTGGACACTAGAACTGAGACTGGTACTGTTAAATCGTTATTGTTAAAGGGGGGAGATATGTGGTGTGCGCTCTAGTCTACGAGCGTGTACGCGAGGACGCGTCACGCCGTAGACGAGAGCGGAAGGCGCACGCATGCGCAGAACGGACTGAAGCGAAGGCGCGAAAGTATATTCGGCAGTTGGCGACCGGAGCTGATGCTAATAAGACGCTCGGCGCTCTATGTTTGCGATAGCTTTGCATAATTGAAATAAAGCAGTTCTCCACTTACAGAGGCTTCAAGTGTATGGTGTGGGGGGCAAGGAAGGGACATTATAAACTCCTAAAGGAAGTTTGAGAAAAAATGCGCTTGAGATGAGTAGCAACCAAATCGAAGGCAGGCAGATTTCGCTTAATTTATATCCAGTATCGTTGTTGTCCTGAGCGGCACCCTCGGGGCAACAGAAGCCGCTGCCATTGCTAAATAAAACAATGCAAACAATAGTTTAAAATATGGCGCGCTGAAGGATCTTAAATACAGCCTTTAACCCCTTAATCCCCGCTAATTGTACAAAACACCCACTGTAACGCAAGAGTCGAAGAACGTTCTGACGTACCTTGCCTCGTAGTTTTTGCAGATGCGTAAGAAGTAGACGGAGGACTAACGCTTCCCCAGGGTAGGGTAACGGGGCGGCCATTTCAGAAGAGAGCGTTTCCGGTCGAGAGGAATGGCAGCTTCTCGGATGGCCACCATACCCTGAAGATTTGCCGTTTGATTACACGCTTCGCTCTGGATGGAGAAAGTAAACACAAATTGAGACAGAACACTTTATTGGTCTAAATGGAGGGAGTCTCCCTTCCAATTAGAAAGCCTGCTTGTGCGTGAGCTCCTTTCTAAGCAAGTCTGGTGAAGATATAAAACACTTTATTGCATTTCGGGTTACGTTATTAAGTGGAGAGGTCATTGAGTCGGTACTTGTTTTTCTAGCCTCTCCAGTGCATGTTTTGTTTGCTTCTTTACTTTTGTAGCAGGTAGTAAGATCTGATAATGTACCCCGAAGGACGGCAATAAGAGACGATACAAAAATGCAAATTCAAACAAATCGCCCAGCAAAACGTGTGCTCAAAGTCCTGAAACGCAAATAGATTTTCTGCTTGTGACAGGCCAGCTGTTTCTGTAATTCTTACACTATTACTGTTAAATTCGAATATTCTGTGAATGACATGCCGTAACATTTTATTGCATAGCACTTGTTACCAGTGGTCGGCCTATTCGTATGCTCACCAAATTTGAGGTAATGTTACTGAGGTACATGCTGACAAAATATTTGGAAGTGGGGAGGTCGGATTAGAACTGGGGTCTCAGTCACAGGCACAGCTACTAACCCGCATATAGACTTCTGTAGGTATGAAATTCGTAGCTTGTTCTAGCTTTCAATTTATTTTTTTGTTAAGTGTGCACTTGCGCCCTTCAGCGTGATGGCAGCAGGACGCCAACGTTTGTCACCCTCCTCGTTAAGTCATATGTTAACTTATTAATGCTATGAAATAACTGGGTCCACTGGTTTATTACAATAGACTAAAATGTTAAAATGTTGTGGGTAAATAAAGCTGGAATCACGTTCAACTTCAAGTGAAGTTTATTCCCAGGAGAAACCTGTTTAAAGACCCCAACGATCCCATGCCAGACGCAGCTGGCTTAACTGTCACTGCCCCACCAGAAATTACATCAGCACATGGAACATCAAGTACATCATAGAAGAGCGTCATCCAGCCAAGCAGGAGACGCACTAATACAATATAACAGGGTGGTTACAATGCCATGTGGGGATAACACCTTGCAACTATGGTGGAATCCATAAACTTTCTGAGACGCGCGTATCAGAAGTGTTCTTGCTAACATACTTGACAATAAAATTGTAAAATTCTGTCCAGTGTTCAGAAGGATGAATAAAGAACAAACTAAGTTCAACTTAAGTGCAGCTGAAACAAGAGCCATGCTAAGGTGTTCCCGGGGGCACTGCATTTTGAAATAGACGACAGGGCTAATGGCAAAGACTTCTGTGTTCTCCCAGCCTGCAATTAATATGCCACTATAAACATGTCAGTTGAACTCTGGTGTCTACTTACTTACTTATATACTAATGCGCGACCTCCTCAGATGTTTCTGTAAAACGTACCTTTTGTCCTGAATTTTGACACTCAGCGTCCTGAATTTGCACCCATGCCAGTTGGTCACCCTATGTGGGGAACTTTCTTTAACAGCAGGTTTTACTTTTACTATTTCCTTTTAGTTTGATGGCTACTTATAGGGAAATATCAGACTAACATTCTTTTCCAAAGTCTTGAATCCTACACCTGGGCCGATTTACGTTAGAATGCATGTCCATTTCCTGGTATTAAGGCCTTCTTGATTATGTTTGCTTCCTTTAACTCACAGAACTGTGTAAAGAAGGGTGTGGCTTCAAGTCTTCAGCTACAGTACTATACTTCCCGTAGCGTTCCACCCGAGCAGTATTTTGGTGTCTATGCGAGCTTTCTGTTATTGAATAGCATCAATAACAGTTCAGTCCCCTGATTTAAGACACCCGACATCTTCAGCAGTCTTCTGAATGCGTGCTTTCACTATGCTGCCACTGCACCATCAGGAGACTGCTTGAGAGGATGTGCATCTTAAATCATGGTACCAAACTGTTGCTACTAGGCTGTATCTGTAGCGTGATGATCACCAGACCATTATTATGGTTTTCAACATAAAACCTGTGAGTCCTGAAGAAGTCCCAAGGGTACGAAACACATTGTTTTTCCATTTTAGATATTCTCTTTGGCTACAACCTAATTGATTTTTATTAGATGAATGAAATAATTAAAGAATTGATTATAAATCCCATCCAGGACCATATTTTGCTTTCTTCTAAGGACAATGAAGGATAGGCATTGACCATTATCATGTGGCATATACATTTTGAGTACTTGTATATGTAAATGTAGGTAAATGTAGGTGTATTTATATAGCGCAACCTGTCACCCAAAGGACATCCTGGCGCTTGCTTAGGGAACCCGTCCTGGTATTCCCCTGTGAGAGGCCCCGGCAGGGTGTCCACAGGGTGAAAGCCAGGCATCCCGCCGCGAGGGGCCGTCGTGGAGATTAAGCAAGCTATTGCCCAGAGTTGCAGAGTGAGGCCCCGTGAGTCGAGTAGGCACCGGAGCGAGAATTGTCGTGGAATTTTGAGCCCGAGACCCGCTGAGGTGGGGAATCGAACCCTGGTCCACGGGCGATCCCAGCTTCCGGGTCTGCCGCCTCTAACCACTGAGTTAACGTATACGTTAAGAGTGTAGAGTAATATTTCATTCTGTTTATGGTCAAGATTGTTTCCTTGACAGATGGTTGTTGGTGGCTCATTCCCCAAAGTTCATTTGATTATTGATAACTCTTCTGGCTATGACAATTAAGAAATACTGGTAGGAGTGGTTTTCTTTTGTCTGGCGCCAGTCATCAATTGTAAATCTGTTGTTCTATCTCACACCTCATCAAGTTCCTCTTCAGTACCCTTTTTTTTATTTGCTCCACCATGTACCTTCTTGCATCTGCTTCCCTTCTCCCAGCACCCGCACAACGCATCTGTATGACGTGTAAGCACTTCATTTTCTTTTACTTTTGCCCTGCCAATAGATCACAGTTTTGAATCTTCTTCATACACTTTCACATAGAATTACATTTACAATTGTCACACCTGACTGTTGCTCGGTGCGCCGTGCAGAGTCCAAGGACTGGGTGAACATCTGTTCTGAACACCTTTAAGACCCACTGGCATGCACCTTGAGAAACGTGTATTGCCTTCAGCCCCAACTCCAGAGGTCTGAATCGTGGTTCATTATAAACACCCACCACAACCTGAAGTCACACAGATGCCTAGATGTATGAAAAAAAATACAGAACACAACACCCTGGAAAAAGCAAGCACTTTTAAGGAATGCAGTATTAAATAAATGAAATGTTCACAGGAACTACATCTTCGACATGGATTATGTTACCAGTTTTTAACAGTCATTGTTCAGAAATTGACTAGTATTCTTTTTTAAAGCTAAAGACATGACTATAAGGCCTGATCGGACCAGTTTCAAGATCATGTTTTAATTACTGCTGAGTCTGAGCCACGGAAGGATTTTGCACATTTAAAGCCCGGGTGCCTGTACTTCCGATTTCATAAGAGACACCTCTGGACAGCAGGTTTGTTTTAAAAAAATTATGGCCTCAAGTCAAAATTACCAATCCGCCATGCAAAGTCTTTTTCCTGTGCAGTTTCTGAACTGGAAATGTAAGGGGGCTGGGGACATATCCCTCCCTTTCGTGGGTCGTAGTTAATGCCTGGTGACCAACACTAAGTGTGTTGATCTTACCAGGACTTGCATCCTGGGAGGTTGAGATCAATAACAAGGATGGAAGTTGTCACAGGAATGTAGAGGAATATTGATTTAAAATACTTTAATGCACATAGATGCACAGCTGTCGAGTTTTTAAGTTCTTCACTTGAAATGTGTTGAATGTTGTACAGCCTATCAAAGTCTGCCAGGTGATCTATGCTCTCTAAACATGAGGTGAACTAAGACTTCTTTCATTAGTGTTTCCCTTTAGAGTTCCGTCCTCCTCATTAGCGCCCCCTTTATCTGATGCTAGCTTTTACTCATTATGACATGCATAACATGAGAGTATGCTTGTACCGACTGAAACAGAAGGTGCCCAGCTATTTAGTTAGTTATTTTATTTTTTTTAATTACATTTTTATTGAATATAAATAGGATATACTACGCATATACAAAGAAAAAAACAACAATGTATACATCTTACAAACAAGAAAAAACAATATTGGCTTGTGAAACATAAATTACATATCTAATTAACATATGATAATCAATGCAACCATTAAGAGAACAATCACCTACTAACAAAAAACAAATATAAAACAAAGGACAAAAAAATAAGGGTTCCCTTGCATGGGGCAATTAGTTAATATGGACAAAATGGACATACAATGGATAAGGTGAATATATTGAAACCTTGCCGTGCGTGCTAGGATAGAGCAGTGTGATACGGGGACGTGGCGGACAAACAGTGACTGCTGTCCCAGAATTCACTCACCATTCGGGGAAGCAACTGGGGTGGAATCAGTCCGAGAGGCAAGGAGTGTTTGCTGTAGGTGGGTGCGATAAACACACCAGATGTCCCGGGCCGGGAAGTAGGGGGTTGAAGTGTGGCATATATCTCGGATTGTAAGCTGTAGTAGGCTAGGCTTCGGAGCCAGGCAGATTTGGCCGGGCGTGACCTTTCTCCCCACAGAATAGCAATCTCGGGTTTGGCCAAGATTGCCCAGCTATTTATGATCACTTAAACTTACTATTGTGTTCATTGCATATTCGAGAACTTGTATTCTGAAGCCCCTAAAAAAATTGGGTCCTGATGTGTATTATAGCTGCATGGCACACTTCCAAACATATAAGAACATAAGTCACATGGATATACCCATCTTTGCATGTATTGACATGTTTCAATGCTTGCATTTTTTTGTAGTAGGGTGCAGTAAAAACATAAGAAACAGGTAAGCAGTTCTTTATTAACTCCTATATATTTGTTTTCAAGTAAAGGTGCATGTGATGTCAAAAAGTGCTTACAAGAGGAACCTTGTTTCACTACCTATTTGTAACCATTTGTTATAGTCTCAAAATAATTAGGTCTTTTACCTACAGCACAGAACAAGCAGATGTTTACTGATAACTGGGAGAAAATGTTGCATGACTTTCTCAATACAGTCACTGTGCGGGAAGCAGTGAAAATATATACTCCTTACACAAAAGGGCAACTAGGCGAAGAGGAACAAGAGAAGGAAGAAAAACACTTGAAGGTAATACTAAGAAATATAACGATTTTGGAATAGACGCCTCACCCACATAATAGTGGCATGCTTCATCATTGGCGCCTAGCCACACCCTAGTAGGGTAGTACCACCAGGGTGGACTCAACCAAAACTGGAGATCTTATATAAAGTATTTCTCTGGATAATGCAGGGATCCATATTAGTAAAAGATACAAAAAATACCTCTTGTTATACCCAAGGAGAATTCCTTTTTCTTTATAGGGTACCATGGACATAAATAAAAAAAGAAACAGAGTTTTAATTGAGTATTACTATCTCAATTGCCCCTGTTTTTGCCAATCTCTGGATGTCTTAGTAGGACCTTCAAGTGTTTTTCTTCCTTCTCTTCTTCCTCTTTGCCTAGTTGCTCTTTTGTGCATGGAATATTGTCTGGGAGAATGCAAATAGATCAGTTTTCTCTCGCATTCCCCTTTGTGATAATAAAAAATATACTCCTGTCTGTACTAGAGCATCTAGTGCCTAATGTCTGCAGACCATGGCTCCACACAACTATTGAGGTATGGTGGTGCCTGTACACTATTTTAGTTTCTCATGCTATGAACGGCAGTCCTGCCTCGACAGAAGCAATAGTACATTGAAATGAGCTGGATTTGTAAGCATAGACATTTTTCGCTGTGCAGCAGTCTCTTACTGTAGTGCACTAATTTTTTTTACAAAAACCAAAAGATTCTGTTTATTTCGGTTATGTGGTGAAGCTTTACAAAATAGCTATGGCCCCAAAAAGATTACAAAAATATCAGCACAGCAATAATTTGTAAACATTGATCCCTTCTCAAAAAGAGAGTGTGTGTATATATATATATATATATATATATATACACACATATACATATATACACATATACACACACTCTCTTTTTGAGAAGGAATCAACGTTTACAATGTTTTTCAGGCATTGCCCAGCTGTTTACTCTAGCGGACGTAGATATTTTTGTTGGAAATTACTTCTGTTGGATGACAGCAGAGTGGCCTGTGATCTCGTCCAGGCAGCTTTTTTTTTTAGCTATTATCATGTTGTATTCTGATTTTTGGTTTACATTTTAAACTCTACATTTGGCTCAACATCTTAGCATGAAAAGTGCTCTAAGAAAAAATACCTGGTATGGACCGAAGGTGTCAAATAGTGAAATAGGCCTTTCTTAGCATCTATGAAAGAAGTTTGAGTGGAGAAATTATTCAACAAATCAGGTGAGGTGGGTTGACAAACAAAAATTGCTCCCAACCATACATGTAGTGCATTTGCATGTTACTTCGGATTTCATTAACCTCAAAGGAATACATTCTTTCGCCTTGTACTTTACTTATTGCCACTGAACTCCGTGACTTGCAGCAGCTTTAAAACAATATAGTGTAGGGGTTGTTTTATTTTTTATACAATATCTTCAAAACATGTAGGCAAAAGATGAATCCTAGAAGAAAAGTAACTATTGGCATGCTTTATTGGGGTGGGGTGCTAGTATATATATTTTTTCTTACATAAGATTTTTTTAACGTATTGGAGTTTATGAACTCTGTTGCATTCTAGGTGTGATCTGAACAACTGTGGTTGTATATAGGCAGTGAAATACTGGATATATTGTGACAGAGAAAATATTAAAAAGCTACATGTTAGAGTAAAATACTGATTTGCCCTCCTAAGTAAAAAGAGTGGGCATGGATGCTTCCTACACCCACTTCGCCGAATATCCTTAATTTTTTGCTGGCGGTTGGCACTGGCACCCAATGTAGATTTTCCAAGCTATTAATAAAGTCTAGATTTTCTGTTACAGACGTCCTAATGGTCTAGCCAACACTGGATTTCTATAACAGATTCTTGCACCAAAGAAACTTCATTTGTGTTAGAAAGGCTTTTTCGGAGATGACAAATTTAAATTTTTTTTTTATAAGACCCGATAATGAAAGGGACCAGTCAAAATCACCTGAATTGAGGATGAAAACAGACCTGCTATTCAGGCTTATATTTTGAGTGAAATCACAGATTTGTGTAGATCACAGAATGATTTTTGTTTTGAATTGCTACCACTTATGATAGTGGGAGAAGTAAAACTGATTTTTGTCAATTACCTAGAAAATCCAAGAATTTTCAAGTCATGGATGGAAGCAAAAAATATTTTCCCAATAATAATAAAATCTAACTACTGAAGAAGACCAAAAGATGATGAAGGGTACTTACTGTATTTGTTCTGAGTCATGATAGAAATGCCGTCTAGTTAGACTTTGAGTTTGATATCATGAGCCCTGAGCAATAAAAGTACTGGTTCTGAAAGCTTTGGGGAACACCAAGTTGCTGAAACTAGGCCAGAGGTGAGGCAGATGAACTGATAGGCTTCATGATTCCATTATAATTGGAAGTACTTTTTGTGATTTGTTTGTATAGAAATTGGTAAATAGAAATCTTACAGGTCTAGATGGACAATCGAATCTCCTTGGAGGAAGGCATCTCTTAAATGTAGGATCGATTCCATTCTAAAATAATGGGAAATAACAATTTGAATTGAAAGAAGTTTATTAAATGTTCTTATGTCTCACAAATGCGAGCTGCATAAGTGCGACAGTGAGTCCCAAGAAAATAACAAATACAATAAACAACATTATTAAACAAAGAACCTTTACCATAACAATAATCTAAAGATAACTATGATGGAGAATACTTATCTTGATTGCAAGCAGCAAGAAAAGAGGATTTGGTGCTCGGTTGCAGGTTGGCTATATGAATTGTTCAGTGATTATTGGTGCATTATTACAACTTGTTTCCCATTTACTATGTCTTCAAAGCATCAACGGAACTGTATCTTTTTTATTTTTACACATCTTGGCTGCTACTATATTAAAACAATGAAATTAGTGATAATAGGAACTCTCCTGTCTGGTCATACAAATCCTTCAAGGCTTATTTTTTTATTGGTGGTTCGACTCCGAGAAAGTAAAAAAAGGATTTATGAAGATTGAAAAAGATAGCAAAATAATGTTAAAAGAAAGAACAGAGGGAGAAAAAATAAGCTGCGAAAGCCAGATCAAGAGATATGAAGTGTGGGGTAGTAGAAGAAAGAGTTATGAGGCGTAATCAAAACTGAGCAAACAAACTTGGTATTCGCAACCCGGGCATTCAGCAGCAGGCTTCTAAAAAAGTATTGTATATTTTGAAACAAATTAAGCACTGTGTGTGAAGGGCGTTTATGGACGCATGTACAACTTTGAACTTGAGTTGTTCGTATTGTGTCGTCACATTCTGCTGTCCTGTAGTGAAATCTGTACAAAAATAATTTGACAGGGTTTTGGGAATTTATTTCTACTGCGTCGTTTAACGATATTATCGAGGTGCGATTGCAGCTAAAGCCTACTTCTTGCCACAGTTATGATGTTTCGGGGTATCCAGTCCGAGATCACCGATTGTTCCCCTTAAAATGTACCACTTTCAGATGGCCGCTGCATTCGCCCAGTACAGTCAGCTCACCTCGGGCTCCCTCAGTTCCTTTTCCGCGGCGGCGCACGCATATCACAACAAATGGGGCGTGGGTACGGGGGCCGGCGCGCTCCGATGTCGCAGCGAGCCCAGCCAATCGGGGGTGGGCTGACCAGACGCCGCCAAGCTCGGTTTCTTGCAGTTGACTGCGGCTGCCAGAAGGAGACTCTGGGAGGAAGCCGCAGAAGGACTTCGGAGCTGGGGCTTCGCGCGCGGGAGAGGGGGCCCGGAGCGAGGCACACACCTACTTTTACTGACAGGGCACCGCGACCCCGCAGCCTGGAGATAGCAGGTGCTCTAACACCGGCCCACCATGGTGGACAGCAGCCTCCGCACCACCACCAGCTGAGTGCACAGCGGGTGAGTGCTCCCTGCTGTTGACGAAAGGGGTTGTGTGTTTGCGCTTTACACTGGAGTAGATAGCTATATCCATTGCTGGGGTCCGGAGGATCCACAGGAAAGAAGATTGGTTCAGAATGTGTCATGGGTCGGAACTTATTGTGTACTTGCTAGACTGGATTTTTGTTGGGGCGCAGGCCCTCTGTGTGTATGTGAATGGATAGTTAATAATGATCGTTCTGGGACTAATGTTAAATGGGCCACGTCTTCTTGGGTCTGACTGCAGGGGTGGGGCTGCCCACACTCCTGGCACAGCTGTCAGCCCTGGGGAGCTGAAACGGGGAGGGGGTCGGTGGCAGCAGATGTTTGGTGGCCTGTTGCCGCGTCCTGTGACTTCTGGGGGAGGTGGCGCTGCAGGCTTCGTGGGGAGCCCTCCAGAAACGGTTCGTTAGAGAAGCATTTGCTACGTAGGTGGGATGAAATGGCAAGGGAATATAGCGTTTGCATGTGGCAGTGATCGAAGGGTGCAGGCTGGTGTACCCTTCCTGTCATAGGCATAAGGTGTGATGGTAGAGGGCGGTGCAATCTTTTCATAGGTGAATTGGCATGGTAAGGCAAAAATACTGGCAGTGTTGCAAAAATACTGGGCTCCGTTCGGGGCGAATGCATTGGAGGCGGCTTCACCTGTCACAGATTTAAGCGAGCCCTGCGAGCTGAACCTCCTGGACAGCTGCTCTTGACCCCAAATGTTGCCCAACCTTAGTCCGAGTGACGGACCGGTATCCGGGCGCAGATTCCCAATGGTGCACGGGGGCGGGTGATTCTGAGGGTGGCCGCTCCTACCTGCCTGTCTCTGGGTGCAGGTAGCAAGGGTTGCGGTGCCAGACGGGGCGCGGGTGTGTGTGAGGGGGAGGAGGTAAAATGGCTGCCCGATCCGATTGTTTTTGTTTCGGTGACCGGGGCCGCCCTGCGGAGGGGATTACACGTAGAGATGATTTGTGTCTTTGCTGCCGGGGTCTCTCCAGGGTCCGGGCTGTGATCGGTCATCGATGGCGACATTGTTTGGGCTCTAAAGTCACCGGTGTTAACTCTGCACAGTCCCAACTCCTGCTCGTCAATTCTACCTCCCTGCCTCGGTCTTTGCGAGGCGGTCCTTGAGCCCCGGCACCCCCTGGTTCTGTTCCCTTGAGCCTGGCGCGCTACCCTCCGCCCCGTGCTCTTGCTGCAGTCCCCTCCTCGCGGCCTGGCGGCTTATCCCCTAGTGCCCTCTGCTTCCTCTTGGAGGCGGCGTTGCTGAGCCTGTCCTCGCGCAGTGACAGGCGGGGCTGCGGGAGCCCCGGGCCCGGAGCTCCCGCTCCCCCGACCGGCTGACCCTGTGGCGTTTGGGCACCGACTGTCTGTCCGCGTAGGCCGCGCGCTTCTTCTGAGTTTGGCAACCTGCTGATCTTGTTTGAAGTGGGTAATGTTACCGTAGACCCGACCCATTCACCCAGCGGTGGGAGTTTCATTACCCCCCAACCAGTTTGGTGCCGAATTGCCCCCTTCGCAGCAACTTGCTCGCCTTCAGCACAAGGATAAACAAGAGGCTCACTCTGAATTCTGCCTTCCTGGCCTAGTGGTGCGGGTGGGTCGACCGTGAGCCTTCCACGTTATGAGCACACCGCATGCTCGCAACATTAAAACGTCAGTCACTATTGTGTTTTGAAGTCATCGAATACATAGGTGTTTCAATTCATTAATTACTGTCAATTGTTTGATTTTTATTTCGTAGATCCCCGAAGTTGCCCGTCAGTGATTGATCTTCAGTAGCAGGGATTTGAAGAACCCAGTAACATGGCAAAAGACGTAAGTGCAGTCATATTCGTGTTTTCTTCTGGAAACATTCCACAAATGAGTACGCATTGCAATATTGTGATGCTGCGCCTGCTGTCCTCCCATGGGTTACCTACCAGTTCTCTTCACGTTATCACTGTTTGTCAACTCAAATGGAAATAATAATTTAGAAAGTGAAAATCGCGTGTCCATACGTCGTATCGTCAACTTTATTTTCTTTTATTCCGATTCAAACCGTGCCTGTACTTACTGTTAAGATGGTTTACAAAAAATTTGCTCGGTATTTAAGTTTGGTTTGAGAAAGGTACATGCTGAACAGGTATATTATCAACTTATTGTAGTATGTCCAAATAGACTAATACGATTTTAATATCAATGTTAATAGCATTTGTATAGCATAATTCTTACTTCGTTACCTCCTAACATTTTGAAGTGTCCAGGATATATGTGCTGTCCAGTGGTGGCTGGTGACATTTGAAAGTGGTGAGGCGTAAACTTTCTGTGGGAGAGCACTGTGGTGAGCGAGTCCGAAAAATTAAAAGGGGTTACTGGGGGGTTTTCCACCGTGAAAATTTTGAAAAAAGAGCGGGTAAGTGGTGCATTTTCAAGCAAATTAGAGAAGCAAAAAGGTTAGTAAAGCAATTGTGAAAGTGCAGTTATTACATGTTTTTTGATGCTCTGAGGACACACATACATGGATTAAAAGCATCAAATGTACATATTATAAAGCAGACACACACATGCACACTCTAAAACACACACTCTCATACAAACTGGGAGCCAAGCTGAGAGTGACACATATACACACAAGCAGACTCCAAAACAAGCGTATATAAACAGATAGGCGTGCACTAATTCCCACACAGACAAACATACACACAGAGGCACGTAAACACACATGCGGCCAAAAGGACACAAAAATGCACCAAGCACTCAATAGGAGCAGGAGCAACACACTGTCATATAGCAACATGTTCAATCCCAGAGGGCATGAATGCTTTTGAATTTAATAACTGAGTGACGCTTATGAGTTATACTACTTTGAAATGCCACTGTTTTCCCTTCTGTGGAGTGCTTACACTAAACCATCGCACGTTAAATAATTTAGAGCATGAATACATTTTATGCAGACAGCAATTGTCTTTTCTATTTTTACTACAGAAGCCTTTTCTTTAATGTTTTAGTCAAGAAACCAAAGGGAAAGCCAGACCTGGCTTTGCTAGTGCTTGTTCTGTCTGGGAAGGCTAACAAGCTGCATTGCACAGCACGAGCCCAGAAGAAAGTGAGGATTTTCGATTCACCTGGTAAAACAACATTCTGCCATTGGAGCACTCCTGCCACCTGTTGGGATTTTCAAAGGGTGCTTCACAAATACAAATGTCAACATATTTGAGTAGCGAGTGCCCTTTATTGAGCTGCGAAGATGCTAATAAAATCTACCGCCCAAAGCAGGCAGGGTCAAATTTTAATTAAAGGTTACAGCTAAAGAGGCCTTCCTGCTTTGTCACGTATTACAGCGTTGGACAATTCTAAAATAAGGACACTATATTTAGAATTCGAAAGAGATCCGGGTGATTCGGTACATTTCATTTTTTCGTTTTAGAATTAACAATAATTAAGCCTTCAGGCAAAACTAGTACCTGAGAAATAGCCAATATAACATTCAGAATAGTGTATTGACACTACATAATTCAGAGTTTCCTAGCATCTAAAAGAAGGCACGTTTTTTTCTGAGAATTTTCAATTTCCATTTTCTAAAAAGTTGTATTTTTCATGGAATACAAATTATGCGCTCAGGTGCAGGAAGAGTAAGCAGTGACTTCCATTCAACCCCTGTTCATTAGAGTTAATGTTCTTCACTCAAGTACAGTACGCCCGAAGACAGCAGAAGTTTAAAGTGCTTTTCTAGCAGTGAACTCGTTCATATGAAACCACAAAAACAACACAACCTAGACGTCTCCTGTGCACCAACGCGACGGCCACACCAGATATCGGCTCTTTACCAAGCTGATGTGCGTATGAGTCGCTGTATGAATGTTATATTTGAAAATACAAAAATAAAAAGAAAAAATATGTTTTTTGATACAACTTTGGTCCTGTTGACTTACTTTGCGCTTGGTGCTGCCTCCATTCTTTTTCATATGTTTGATCAGGTAACCTACACACTGTTATCAGTAATTCAGTTTTACTTCTTTCTACTTCCGTGTACCTGACTTACCAATCCTTGAAACAGGTACCTAAGATCACAACGGATCAGGAGCTAGCTGTGGGATTAAATAGACGGCACCAAAAATATCATGCAATATTGAAATAACAGTTGTACTTTATAATAACCACAGACGCAAGAAGTTTTAAACTCCTTTATCTAATTCTCATCGTCATCGTATGCCATGAGCCACAAATTTACACAGATCAAACTGTCTATAACTAAAATTAAAAAGATTGTATAGCTATGAATGAGAGTAAGAAACATTTAGAAATCGGGAAATAAAGGGAAGGGAGAAATAAGGAACACGCTATTTTAGATCAGCAGACTTTCACAACTTCACTAAAGGCGGGTAAAGAAAGGGAACATACTCATCAAAGCAGACTTTCGAAAGTCACTAACGGTTTATAAGAAACAAAACTTATGCAATTTGATTTATCCAGATGTGCATATTCTCTAAAGGGAGGGTAAGAATGGACCAACTATATATTCAAAAGGTTCTGCATTTGACTAAGGGTAGGAAGAGAGTGGAACATGCTAATAGACAAGTTTGCACAAAACCTTATTTATAGAAAGACAGGGAAAGGACATAGGCAATTATGCTTTATTCGAGACAAGAGGGAGATTTAGATAGACAAGCACCCACACTCAGTTATATTTACCTAGGATAGGTAGAAGACTAACCCTGGCCACGGGTCAGTTTGGAAAGGCGGGAAGGGACCCTCAAGGACTTAGGCTGCCAGTAGGCGAGCAGGTACAGCTCATGGACAGTCAGGACAGGATAACCCCAGAGTGTGATACATGGAAAGTAAACGAAAACAATTTAGAAACACAGGAAAAAAATGAATACACCGTATACCGTGATTGGCTATACTACACTCCTTACTTTATAATAACTATGGCATTAGGAGTTAAGCAGAACAGACAGCTTTGCAAAAGCGGCAATGCAAGCACGGAGCATGTGAGAAAACAAAGCGGCCATTTTAGCAGTACTTCGCATGAGCAACAAGTTCCTCCAGAACTGCGAGTGCGTCATATCACATGGGTATGACCGACGCATGCGCAGTCTAAATTCCCGCAAAGCAGCGGCCATTTTAGAGGCAAGCGTTATTACTGTTTAGTAAACACATAGGCAAGCGTCCCTGGGGCACCCTGTGTATTGTAAAATGTGCAATATTAGTAAGACAAACAGGTTGTATTAATCTATTAACATTATTCAAGGTTCTTGATACAAGCAAGTCGCGTAACGTGCGAATACTTGCTCCATCAATCCCCTCTTTGATGATATTTACTATCATCACTATTAATGGAACCAGATGCCAACTTTTCACATTTTTCCCAGTTCAATTTCTTCAAACATTCGTTTCATCTTCTTTTGTTTCTTTATTAGGGTGAGAATTTTTCACCCTTTTATAAATCTGATTATTCAATTCCTCCAGTTCCATTTCATCCACATTTCTCTTCACTCCTCTCTTATTCACAGTGTACTTTTTCTGGTGTCTGCGACATTTACAACAAATGAATATGATAAACACTACTATACTTATCCCCATGATTGGCATTGGTATTTTACTCAAAAGACTTTTCCCTAAGTTATAAAACCAATGACCTACAAAGGAGAGACCATCAGTTAGTCTCTTCTAGGCACTGTCAACTTCCAGTGGTTTGAGCTCTTTTTCCAAATTTGTAATTTTCCTCACATACCTTTTGATCTCCACACTTTTGTCAGGTATGTAAGTGCAACAATGTTGCGCTTTCAACATTCTAAGACTCCGCCCTCTTTTGCTAATAAGGTGTCAAGAGCAAGTCGATTTTGTAAAACCATAGATCTGATCGCAACCATTTCGGTATTGACCATCAGGAAACCTCCAGCAGTGTCAGTAGATAACCGATCCACTACTGTTGACAATTTGCAAATTCTGTGTGTATTCAGTCACTCCCACTGCAGGTATCAATGCACTAAAAATATCTCCCACTATTTCTCCGGCACTTTCTCTTTTTGTGCGTGCTAATTTATTCGTCTTTTCAATGCTTCCAGTGCTTTTCCCCACATGGTATATCTTTGGGAAGACAATTCCAAAGTAACAGCTTCCGTACCAATGGTCCGGCAATTTGAAATAAGCCTTGTTTCCACATTTAAAATAAATTCCATGAAACACTGGCTCTGACCCATCTTTGAATCCCCAACCTCCAATTACCTTGTAATTATGTTCGCATTCACTGGAACCAATGAATATGTTATTATAGTAACTAGTCATTTCTCTGTGAAGACAAAGTTTCCCTTTCTTTTCGAAATCCAGCAGCAAGGCAGCATTTGCCCCACCATTTGAGGTGCTCCCTATATTTTCTGCCCATTTAGGAACTTTCTGAGTTTTGTCTTTGGCTTTCTTTTGGAAACATTCTCTTCTTTTTTCTACCATATCCAAAAATTCTTTCTCCTTTTCATGTAAAGAACAAGTCAAGTTATTTTTGTGTGCGTCATCTATGTTAATTTTTCCTACAGTTAGAAAATAATCACCCATGTATTTAGCTACATCTCGTATGTACAGGGTTCAGGTTTCTTCGAACAGGAATTTCAGAAAATGTCACGTCAAGGTTTGAGTAGTAATATTGTAACGGTCCTCTTCTGTAAAATAAGCTAGTCCGTATACTACAAGAAATTCCATAGGTTAAAGGCAAGTGGTGGTCAGTTACACCTTCAGCTACTGAAGTGGGTAGCTTCATGCAGACATAAGTCATCTATTTCCATCGTCTCTACATAGTGTACTAATAGGTTTGCAAAAACATTTAAATGAGTTTTGTTCCTGATTTTGTTAAAGTGTAATCCTTCCTCATCTGATGCTTCTAAATCTAGTCTTGTTTATTTCAGGCTAAGTGGTCTTTCTAGTACGTCTATACTTTGTGGTATACTTCTAGTGTGTGATTCTACAGTGTCATCTGGTAGGTTATTATTGGGGTACAGACTTGGGTTTTTACTCATCATAGAAGGGATGGTTATAGTCAGTCCTATCCATAGTATTAGAACTCGTGCTATACTACATATACATATTTGACAGCATGTTTTACAACAATTACGTCTAGGTCTTCCATTCACATTGGAATCAGACATGTTTGGCTCAAAAGAAGTTTTTCAACCCCTCTTTGTAACTTTATACAGGTTTCTTACACAGAACAACTTCAGGTCGGTTCTTCTTCGGTACTCTGGTTAGCAATCAATTCTTCATCACTTTCGTCACTTATATCAAGATTTTCAAATTCTTCCAACACCAGATAAGTCCATTCAGGATTCTGATATTTACTGTTATGTCTCTTTATTCGAGCACTTCTTCTCTTAGGTTTTACTCTAGACTGTTCTGCTTTACTGGAGGCTTGTTTCCTTTGCTCAAGTTTCTCCTCTACGGTCTTTAGTCTTAGTCTCAGTCTTTTTATGAACCTTGGTTCTTTATTCTTTTTCTTGAATCTTTTGACTGGCACTGTTACTTGGCTTTTTTCTAATGCTCTTTTATTTTCGTTCAGTTGTGGCCCATCTGCTTCTATGGTTTCTTTTCCCCTATCTGTCTGACTAGTTCCAGGTCTTGGGTCGGTTTCTTCTGCCTGGTCACTAAGCTGGCCTGGTTCCGGTGTATGCTGGATTTGACTCTGTTTGATTTCAATTTCTCCTTCCTGAACACATTTATCTACTTCTATCTGATCCTGTTCAAGCACTTTGGACCCTTGATTTTCTTCTGCTTGAACTTCCGCCCTATTTTCTATTTGTCCCTTTTCAATCTCGAGTTCTTGGAGGTGTGTCGATAACCTGTTCTGTCCCTATCTGACCTTCCTCGTTATCCGATTGACATGGATTTCGATGATCTGATTATATTTTTCTATTCCTCCCTCGTCCTCACTATCCCACTCTCTATCTAAATAGGTTTGTCTTCTGGTTCTTATGGGATCGAGTGTCAGGTGGTTACTGGGACCCACTCATCTTGACTGGTGCTCGGTTGTTCGTCATGAGCTACTTCAGGACCAACATCAGGAGACCCCTCAGCTGCACAACCTTCAGCCTCAGTTTCTTCGTCTTCTGTCACCCTTTTCGTATGGCTGGCATGGATCCACTTTGGCACACCTGCACACTTCACCGCTGTTGTGGTAACAAGAATCACTTGTCTTGGGTTTCCCCACTTCAGTGCAAGGCAAATCGACCGGGTGTGTTTCTTTAGTGCAACCCATTCACCCGGGTTCAGATTATGGGCTGGAGTTGCTGGCCTGGCGACGGCGTCTTCACCAATCTGGTGAGAGAACGCACTTGGTCACCCAGTTGCTTGCAATACTCTAGCACCAAATCATCAGAAATGCTTATCAGTTTGTGTCCTGGTACCCATGCTTGCCGCATTACTCTTCCCATCAGTATCTCATGGGGGCTCAGGCCTGTCTTCTGATCTGGAATACTTCTGATTCCCATCAGGACAAGGGGCAAGGCGTCTATCCAATTCATTCCAGTGGAGTCACACATTTTTCCTAATCTTGACTTGATAGTGCCATTCAGTTGCTCTACCACTCCAGAAGCCTCTGGGCGATATGCACAGTGCAATTTTTAGGTAATTTTGAATGCTTCACAGATTTGGCCTATTATTTCATTCTGAATATGCCCACGTCTGTCTGATTCAATTGTGACTGGAAAACCGTACCTAGGTATCAGTTCCCTCAGTAACAATTTGGCTACAGTAATGCCGTCATTTTTCTTTGCAGGATAAGCTTCTACCCATTTTGAAAATAGACAAACCATAACAAGGACGTACTTCATTCCTTTACAAGGGGGTAACTGAATAAAGTCAATTTGCAATCTGATAAAAGGACCTTCTGCTTTTCCAATAGTACCTGGTAAAACTACTGTTCTCTTTCCAGGATTGTATTGTTGACAGGTCAAGCACCTCTGGCAGAGTGCCTCTGCAATGTTCCTGAATTTCGAATTGAACCATGTCTGTCTGAAGACACGGACCTTAGCGTCCCTGCCTATATGTGCATCTCCATGAATTAGCCTAGCCATAGGAGCAAGCAAGCTGCCAGGCAATACAGGCATACCATCAGTGTAAACAATGACACCATCCTCACTCCTTTGCTGACAACTAAACTTTCTCCATCTTCTCTTTTCCTTTGGTCCTGCTTCATTTTGCTAATTTCTCAGTTCTTCCCATGTTTGCACATCTTCAAACACCATAAGTTGGCAGCTGTTTCCAATTCCCCCCAACTTGATATTGACTGACATTTTATATCTTGCGCAATGTTGGGCCAGTTGGTCAGCATATCCATTACCTGCTGTCACATCGTCATTGCCAGATTTGTGAGCAGCACACTTGACCACTGCCAATTCTTTTGGTAACTGGATTGCTTCCAGTAGCTCCTGAACAACTTTCCCATTTCTGATAGGAGTACCTGAAGAAGTCAGGAACTCTCTTTGCAGCAACAATTGGCCGAAGTCATGCACAACCCCATAACCATACTGGCTATCCGTGTATATGGTTATTCTCTTATTTTTCCCAATTTTACAGGCTCTTGCCAATGCAACCAATTCGGCTACTTGTGCAGACTTGACTCCAAACAAATAGGACGCTTCCACTGCGCGTTCTAATGTACACACAGCGTAAGCAGCACTTAGCCCTCCATCCTCATGTCTTAGACACGAGCCATCTACAAACAGTTCATAATCTTCAACAGGCAAGGGCATTTCTTTAATGTCTGGGCGTGGTTTTGTACTGAACTCGGTTAGGTCAATGCAATCATGCTCGACCTCTCCCTTTACTTCTGCAATGAGCGAATTTGGTAATAGGGTAGCTGGATTCAATATGTTCCATCGAGTAATGGTTACGTTTGCTGCACATACCAGAATTCTTTCATACTTAGTCAGCCGACTAGGTGTGAGATACTGGGTTTTAGTTCGGGTCAGTAAGATTACAACTGCATGTGGAACATAAACAGTTACAGGATGTCCCATAATGATGGATTCACTCTGCTCAAGACTTATGCAAGTTGCAGCTACTGCTTTCAGACATCCAGGCAATCCAGCAGCCACTGGATCTAAAGTAGCAGAAAAATATGCTACTGGACGTCTAGTCAACCCATGCGCTTGGGTTAAGACTGACAGTGCACAATTGTCTTGTGTGTCACAAAACCATGCAAACTCTTTCGAATAATCAGGCATCCCTAATGCAGGAGCTGTATACGGACATTCTCGTAATTTTGTAAAAGCTGACATGCTTTCTTCATCCCACTCCACTGGGTCCTTTGCTCCTTTCTTTGTCATTTTTATTAATGGTTTTGCTAGAACTGCAAATCCCACAATCCACTGTCTACAGTATCCTACAACTCCAAGGAACATTCTGATCTCTTTCTGAGTATTGGGTAGATGCATGTTTCGAATTATCCTAATTCTTTCTGAGGTTACTTTCCTGATACCTTTCTCTATCTGGTGCCCAGATATTTCACTGAAGAGGTACAGAACTGCAATTTGTCTGGTGATACTTTATGCCCTCCTTCCCCTAAATGGTTCAGTAAGGCAATGGTGTCAACAACACAGTCTTTCCGACCTTAAGACGCCACCAAGTGGTCGTCTATGTATTGCACCAGGACTGATTCTCCAGGTAAGACCAAGGATTCGAGGCACTTTTTCAAAATCTGATTAAAGATTGAAGGACTCTGTGTACCCCTGAGGGACACGATTCCAGACGTAGACATGACTGTCGAATTCGAATGAGAAAAGAAATTTGCTGTCTGGATGCAATGGGATTGAAAAGAATGCGTGACATAGGTCAATAACAGTAAACCATTCAGCATTCCATGGAATTTGGTACAAAATCACTGCAGGGTTTGGCACAATAGGACAGCAAGGAACAACAATTTTGTTTACCATGCGCTGGTCCTGCACTACCCTGTACTTACCACTCGGTTTCTTGATTCCAATTATGGGCGAATTACAAGGACTGCTCATTACCTCCTGTATGATGTTTGCTTCTAACACTCTTTTTATTTCGATGGCAACCCCTGCTTTTACTTCTGCACTCATTTTGTTCTGTTTGGTATTTGGGTAAACTGCATCTTCTTCTTTTATGGCTATTTTAATTGGGTCAACATTTGCCATTAATCCTACATCTTTCCCAGTGAAATCCCATACCTCGGGTTTCACTGTCTGTTGGAGCTCTTCAGGTAAGTCTTGTATTGTCAGTCTTTTAATTTCTGAGTAAGGCCTTATTCAGGGCTCGAGAAATTCACTCGACCGCTCGCATTTGCAAGTGAGATTGATTATGGACGAGCTATTTTTAGGTCCTACTCGCCCTTTCTGGCGAGTAGGAATACAAACTTGACACTTGACCTCTCACTCTAAAAGCAGAGGAAATGTGACAAGATAGCAAGATTTAAAGGCATCTTTATTGCTCACAAAGTAAATGAGCAATAAAAATGCTTTTAAATCTTGTTAACTTGTCACATTTGCTCAGTTTTCAGAGTTTGAGGTCAAGTTCATTTAAGTTAGGTCGAGCAGATTTTGTAGTGTACTAGACCTGCCGGTCTAGAGCATTTTTTATGATTTGTCGAGCCCTGTTATTAACATTAATTTATAAATTCCATCTACATCTGGGATCTGAATTTCAACGCCTTTTGGTGTGCGAAAGATGTTACAATTCATTTTGCACAACAAATCACGTCCTAATAGGTTCACAGGGCTGGAATCACAGGCTACAAATCTGTGCATCTCTTTGAAATTCCCTATTGTGATCTCCATGGGCTCTGTAACTGGGGTACTAATTAATTGATTAGAAACACCCACTACATGGATTGCTTCTCCCGAGAGGGGTAGGTTTGAAACATTTACTGTTCTCACAGTAGAACGGCTAGCACCAGTGTCCAACAGAAAGGTGACATCATTTCCTTCAACCTTTCCTTCAATGTATGGCCCTGACTGGTCTACCGGCAAGGAGACGCCAAGCACGCACTCCTCGTCCTCCCTCCTCAGGCACCGTCAGTAAGGTTCATCACAGAGGAATGTATCATTCAACAGGAATTGCGAAGTTGCTGCATGTCTATCCTCCCTCCCTTCCTTCCCAAACCTCTGCTTCCTCACCCTGTTGTGCTTTGCTCCTATAGTTTGGCCTAGGTGCACAAGGCAACTGTTGCTGTTTTACCTGTTGCTGTGTCTTTCGTGGCCCCTCATTCTGCACCTGTGGATTCAAATCATTAATTTGCACGTTATCATTCTGCACAGCCTTACACTCGTCCCTCCAGTGCCCTATCTTTCCGCACCCGTGACAGGGAAATTTCTTTCGGGCTTCTTCTCGGCTCATTTTTACTCTGGGCTTCCCTCCACCCCCAGAGTTCTGATTCTGGGTACTATTCATTTTACTTAACTGCTGTTCTTGGCGCTCTGCTAATTTTACTTGTGCCCACATAACTTTCTCTTTTAATTCTTTTCGTTTATTTTCCAGCTCATCTTTACAATATTTAGCATACTTCAAAACCTCATCAATGGGCTTGGCTTGCCAACAGATTTTATTATTTTTGATCCATTGAGAAATTTCAGGTCTCAGCCCTAACACAAATCGATAAATAAAAAGGGTCATATCCTTCATCTCAATATTATCTAGTCCACTGTACGTTTTGAACACTTGTAACAGTCGCTCATAGTTTGAATGTACAGTTTCATCACGATTTTGGGTAGTTCTAACTATGCAGGTCCAATCAGTTTCTTTAGCAGGCACCTTTCCTTTCAAGTACAGTATTACCTGGTCCTATTTTCTCATCACCTCCGCTGAGGGAGCTCCTGTCTTTTTGTATCTGGCATATTCTTCACTTGGCCAATCAACAGCAATTTTACATTCTGTCCACAAATCTACTGGAACTACAATGTCAAAGAACCCATCTAAATCTTTCAGGAGGCATTTTTGCACTTTAACAAATCTCTCGACCTGTCTGTACCAGTCTACAGGTTTCTCGTAATTTTGGGAAATCATTTGTAAATGACACAATATCCTGTCTAGACCATGGAACATGTACATATCCTCCACCTGGCACTTCTCTCATAGGATACAATGTTTCTGCCTTGTCAGCTTCCTTTAGGACATATTCAGAGGGCATTTGTCTGCATCTACTGTCTTCCTTTTTCTTTGCCCACCTGGCTTTCCATTTGTCTAAATCTCCCCATTTCTGTAACAGATTCAGCAATTCTCTTATCTGCACCTTTTTCCCTGACACGTTCATGTTTTCTAAATCTGTATCAGAAAATTCTGCTCTGTAGGGCTTTTGCAATACTTTGGATCGGCTGACATCTATTCCCATATTAGCTGCTGTGTCCATTAGTTTTTCATGGAACACTCTGGTGTTTCTGGTAATACTTTTACAAATGAACAGTAGCTCTTCCTCACTAAGCGTGTTCAGCCTGTCTAGTCCTACGTTCCCAGCCATCATTTCTTCCAATTCAAGTCTTAACTTGTAAATATCTAATGGTTTTGGCTGAGGATTTATCTTTTCTAATTCTCAGGTCCATCAATCTATTTCTTCCGGAGTCACTACTCGATCAGGACTTCTCTTGCACTAGTCTGAGTGTTCTTTCTCTGTGCACTGCCTTCTGGTTCCCTTATGGGCAAATCCATCAGGGAAATTGCAGACTCACATTCACTTGTCTGGTCATCAACTATTAAGGGCTCTTTTCTTGGCTGCACTACAGCTGGAGTAATAACTGGAGTCTTTGGACTAGCCTGCCTTTCCCCGTAAAGAGGAACAACTGGACCAATAGTTACTGGAATTGTCAGAGCTTCAGGACTTGAATTTAACTGGGATATTTTCTGAATGAGTTCATTTCTCTGTTTAGCTAAGGCTTCTCTTTCTCGTTCCTGCAAAACCTTTTCCACGGAGGGTTCATGTATTACTTGTGGAATTAAAGGAGGGTAAAGATTCGGGGCAGTGGGAATTGTCATACTTGGTCCCTCACCACAGGATGGTCTATAACATGGAACAGTTGTATCGGGCAGGCTCGATCCCTCATTACCACTAGGCCTATAACCTGTCGTATCAGATGCACTGGCCCTTCTATTACTGGAAGGCCTAAAGAATTGATTTTTTGAACTCAAGGACCTAGACTCCTCATCATATGGCGGTGGATTTTTCATTAATAAATCCTCCAGGTATTCATCTTCTGAATCACCCGCAGTCATTAAGTGTCGGGTTTTCTCTGTCCTTTTTCCTCCTATGGGTTCGTCTACAGCACGTACTGGGAACAGTCCTTATATCATCATGTTCTGTCTCCACGGTTTAATTTTTTTCTCTTTGACTTCTCCCTTCATTTTCGATACCATTTACTTATTCCTTTGTCAATTCTAGGTCTATCTCACTCAAAGGCCTCAATCTCCCATTCTTCTAAAGCCTCATATTGCGTCAACCTTGGTCTGGGATGTAAGTCATTCAGTCGGGTCCTTAAATTAAACAGAATTCTCCCATTAAAGGTACCATCTAAAGGAAATGCTAAAACTCTGTCCTCTTTGGTGTATTCCACCCAATTTTCCAACCATACACAGGTATGATACCCTTTGTCAAATAGCATGAAAGATGCGGGAGTATTAGGTGGTGGAATGATTATTCCCTCTCTAGTTTTGATGGGTTTATCCTTCTTGAAGTAATTTTTCACTTTGTCTACGAGAGTATTTTTTCTTTTGCTTCCGTACATATTATAAGGTCTGCCTCTTAACATTTGTTCCTTACCAAAACCTATTTTGGATCAGGAAGAAATTCGGGATACCACATATACTTCAAAAAACCTAATTGGTGCGTGAATTACGTACTCCTGTTTACTAACTTCCTTCCAATGCTAGCGCGTCTTGTAAATTTCAACAACCAATCAACACTGTGGTTGCAAATAATTTTAGCCAATGGATGCGCGGCCTTTCCGTGAGACACGGTCTCACGCTCCGGCACTCACCCCTCCTTTACAATTCCAGCTCCGTTACACACCCGCAGTTTCGACCAATACCAGCGCGGCACAGAGTGACATCAGCGCAGCTCCGCGACTGACTCCCTCCTTCACAAGGTAACGGACACTCTCTTTCTTTCTTAAAGTGCAAGTGCTCTATTTAGTTTACAACGTATAACATTCGCCACTGTACTCGAGTGTCTAGAAAGGAAAGATTTGTTTCACTGCAAGTAGACCTCTTCTGTCTACTTTTCATATACTGCGGATAGATCCCTTCTGCCTACCCTTCACACAAGATTGCTTCCAATACTGTACGTATCTCAAAACGTATTAATGACCAAATAGTGTTATTTATTACAATGTATAGATTAAATCATTGCGTGCAAACCAAACAAGAGGAAGAGTCAGAACGTGTTTTTAATCAGTGAATTAATCTTCATTCATGTTTTCTCTTTTAGCATTCAACTGACTCCTTAATATATGCAAATAGATTATTTACAAATACGGCGCATCAATACAAAACAGTGAAAATTGTGACATAAAGTGAGTTATTGTGACTGAGTGATAACACAATTAGTGACCTATGTACATGTGAATGGGAGGTAATGGAGGGGGAGAAATTCGAAAGCCAATTCTCTAATTTAATAATTCTCAAATCCAACACGCTATGTTAGTGAGCTATTTTATGCTGGACTTGGCTGATTGGTCCTTATGGTATATTGTCGACGTTTCGACCCTGTGGACGCCTTAGTAGAGGGTCTCGTGCGGGTCTTCTTCAGGACGGGGGAGGGTAATATTGCGCCTGTAGGTTAATTAGAATAGAACCATCAGGTTTGGATTTTGCACATGGTTGATTTAAAAAGGTAAAAACTTTGTTGAGGGGGTTAGAATCACAAATTACCAGATATTTGGTGACAGCCTGGGTCCCCTCTGTGGTTGGACACCTTGGAGATGTATTAGTTGGGACCTCCTCTTCTATACTGGTATATCTGTGTGACACAATAAATTTACAAGGGGTAAATGAATTGAAATCTAATTAAGAGATTTTAGTTTGCCCTGGGTGATATTGTTAACTCACCAAGTGAGGACAGAAATCTGTCTCTATAGTGATCAAATCCTGGTTGACTTGGGCGTATCCTTGTTATATTGGAGCGTCTGTCTATTATTTCCGACGATCTGTAGGTTAAGAATGTGATTCAGGTCAGATAACTAATAGTTTCAGTTTACAGACAAATTAGGGCTATTAGCGTGTGTGATTCGCTGGGCTCACCGTTACGTAGTCTCAAAGGTTCTCTGCCTTATCTTTGCGGTGACTCGATCCCTCGTTAATCATATGCCGCCATCTGGGGATTTTAAAGGAGGCGTGTTAATGCGAATAATAACGCATTAGTAAACCACCAGTTTTCTCGCTATACTGGCAATACTCACCGTGGTTATCACGTTTGTCTATGGAATAGGGAGAGCGGCCGACATACGTTCTGCCTTCTCACTCGTATTTCAAATCTGACTGCGGTAGTCGCTGGGGCACTTGCTTCCGCATTAGTCTCGAGGACGTTGCCTCGTTGCTAGGCAACCAAACGTAACACGTAATGACGACATTGTGTTCGTGGTCGTTGCCTGGCAACCTGCCTCGCTAGGCATTACGCTACTACGAGGTAGTGTATGCAAATAGAAGAGAATGTCCTCGTATGCTTACAAAGGGTATTTTCGAATGTAGACCACTACTTAATTTTTAATTTTTATTTGCCGTACACGGAACCTATGTTTGATCAGGCGAACCAGCAATTATATGGGCAACATTGATTCAATACAATCGAAACATAAAACACTTGTGCATTAACAATGTTTAAAAATCACATAGATGATGTATAGGCATTAGTCATAAAAGCATCTCAGGAAGTTTCTCATAGGTAAAGTTGTAATGGTGTAGTGGGCAACAATGAATTACATCAAGTGATAAAATGTATGGTACCATATCAAATGCATAACGATTACCCATGTATATACAATGTAAGGAATACACAGTGGAAGGATAATGAAAAGATCTTATCTCCTACAGTTGTCCCATCTGTCTGGCTGTTTCCTCTCTCTCATTCAGGCCCTGTTGCACACTGTTAAGGGAGTGTATCCATCTGCATTCTTTGTAATTCATTGTCTTTGTTAGAGAACCTCCCCTAGCACCTATGGTTACTCTCTCCAAGACTCTCCAACCTAATTCTTCTGGTTTGTGTTTATTGGTGTTATAATGCTCTACCAGTGGGGCTCCAATTGTACTGCATCTAAGTCTACTCATGTGTTGTAGTATTCTTGTTTTAACTTTTTGCGTCGTTTGTCCCACATAAACCAGTCCACACGGACAAGTGATAGAATAGATCACCTGGGTGCTGTTGCAATTCGTGAAATGGGGCAGTTTGTATGTCTTTGAGTTATGCGTGAAGCTTGATCCTTCCTGACAAGAATCACAGGCTTTGCAACTACCACACTTGCGGTGGCCCACCACTGGTGGCAGATTCAACATGCTCCTTAGGTCTGGCTGTTTAGGAGGGTCTAGGAATGCTCTAATCACTGTGTCTTTGATGTTACGTCCTCTTTTGAAGGCAAACAGTGGTTGTTCTTCCATCTGTAGCTCCGCCGCCACGAGGTTCCAGTATCTTTTTATGGTTTTTTTAATAGCCGCACTCCTCGTGTTGTATGTGGTTACACACACTATGTTCCTTGTCTCATCCGTTTTCTCCCTCGGTTCAAGCAGTTGTTCCCGTGGTTGATACCATGCACGTTTCTTCGCTCGTTTGAGCAAGCCTGCTGGATATCCACGTTTCTTTAAGCGCATTGATAAATCATCAGCCGCCCTGAAGTAGTCGTTTCTCTTCTGGCAATTCCTTCTTATCCTCAAGTATTGCCCATAGGGCAAATTGTCCCTCAGGTTCCTCGGATGATGGGATCCATACATTAACAGCGTATTTCTTTCCATAGGTTTACGGAATAGATCTGTGTATAACAGTCCTTCTTCAGACTTAAATGTGAGGTCCAGGAAGTCGATAGAGACTGAGCTATATGTCATAGTGAACTGAATATCATTGCTCTTGCTGTTCAACCATGTGTGGAATTCTTTTAATTCAACTCCATCTCCAGACCAGATCATCAGCACATCATCGATGTACCGTTTCCATACATCAATTTTGGTCAAGTATGGATTATTCAGGTCATATAGATGTTCCTCTTCGTAATAGTCCATGAAGATATTCGCTAAGCTGGGGGCATATGTAGCGCCCATAGCGACTCCTTTGCATTGGAAGTAGTACTGGTTTCTAAACACAAAAAAGTTTTTCCTCATTGCTATTTCCAAGATGCTAATCAGAAAGTCAGTTGGTATCCAATGGGGTCGTTCCCTCTTATCAAGCGTAGTTTTGATTACCTCCAATGCAGTAGTTTGAGGGATTGACGTGTATAGAGATGACACATCTAGTGTCACCAATAGCTGTTTTTTATCATCAAAGGGTTGGTTTTCAAGAAGTTGGATGATGTGCATGCTGTCGCGTACGTATGATTTTGTACATGCAACCCAGGGCTGTAAGAAGTAGTCAATGAACTTATTTAGAGGCTCTAAGATTGAGCCGCATCCCGATACTATGGGCCTACCTGGTGGTTTTTCAAGTCTCTTATGCACTTTGGGTAGCGCGTATATGGTCGGAATCCTGGGTTCCCGCTGGTTAAGAAAGTCATGCTCATGTTGACTCAAAAAGCCATCTTCCAATCCGTTTTTGGTTACGGTTTCAATGAGTGCCCTTATTTCCGAGGTAGGATCCCCTCTTATCTTGATGTAGCTGTCTTGCATCTGGAGTTGTTGCTCAATCTCATCGATATAATCTTGTGTATTTTGCACAACAATGGCTCCCCCCTTGTCGGCCGCCTTTATCACTATTGCATCGTTATTTGCTAGTTCGTAGAGTGCCTTCTTCTCTTCCCTGCTCGTGTTGTACTTTATATACTTCCTTTCTCCCAATGTTTTCATAGTTTCTTCCAGTACTATTTTTTCAAAGGCCAATATCCTGTCACTCATTAAAAATGAGGCCGGCGTGAATGTGGAGGCCGGTCTGAAAGTTGTCGCCGAACATGCTGGTGTGGGGGTATTTTTTAAGAAGAAGTATTTTAATCTGATCTTTCTGAAGAATCTCTGTAATTCTAGTCTGATTTGGAAGGTATCCGGGATGGTTGTTGGTATGAATGAGAGTCCTCTGGATAGAATGTTATTCTCTACATCCGTCAGGCTGTAGTTTGATAGATTAATTACCGGATCCAGATTAGCCACTGTAGCTCTGGTTTGAATCAAATTCGATCCCTCTATTCCGATATGATTTCCATCAGTGAGTTGACTCTGAATAGTGAGACTAGGAGGCTGGGCGGGTTCTTCAGATTCAGCTTGTTGGGTTATAGACATAGTTGGTCCTATCTCTGGAGGTGCGTTTGATGTTGTTATCATGATATGTGAGGGATTGTTGTTCCCATCTGCACTGCCTCTTTCTATGCTCGGAGGGTTGGCATCCTCAAGTGTGATAGTTGCAATATTCACATGGGACATTACCATCGATAAGTCTGTCTCCTTGTCGATATCTCCCCATGGGAGTCCGGTTGGAAGAATCTGACCTGGGATGTGCCCTGTGTTGATCTTCCCCGCCCCCATCTCCTGGGGCGATCCCAGTTCTGATGAGTTAACAATATCACCCAGGGCAAACTAAAATCTCTTAATTAGATTTCAATTCATTTACCCCTTGTAAATTTATCGTGTCACACAGATATACCAGTATAGAAGAGGAGGTCCCAACTAATACATCTCCAAGGTGTCCAACCACAGAGGGGGCCCAGGCTGTCACCAAATATCTGGTAATTTGTGATTCTAACCCCCTCAACAAAGTTTTTACCTTTTTAAATCAACCATGTGCAAAATCCAAACCTAATGGTTCTATTCTAATTAACCTACAGGCGCAATATTACCCTCCCCCGTCCTGAAGAAGACCCGCACGAGACCCTCTACTAAGGCGTCCACAGGGTCGAAACGTCGACAATATACCATAAGGACCAATCAGCCAAGTCCAGCATAAAATAGCTCACTAACATAGCGTGTTGGATTTGAGAATTATTAAATTAGAGAATTGGCTTTCGAATTTCTCCCCCTCCATTACCTCCCATTCACATGTACATAGGTCACTAATTGTGTTATCACTCAGTCACAATAACTCACTTTATGTCACAATTTTCACTGTTTTGTATTGATGCGCCGTATTTGTAAATAATCTATTTGCATATATTAAGGAGTCAGTTGAATGCTAAAAGAGAAAACATGAATGAAGATTAATTCACTGATTAAAAACACGTTCTGACTCTTCCTCTTGTTTGGTTTGCACGCAATGATTTAATCTATACATTGTAATAAATAACACTATTTGGTCATTAATACGTTTTGAGATACGTACAGTATTGGAAGCAATCTTGTTCACACCCGACAGGACCATTGTTGATAATATTACTGTATTGCCCAGGTTCTGAGGGATACTGGGTTACCCCATAAGAAGCTTACCCTTCACACAAGCATTAGAGAACCTGCTACTTCTTTGACTCATCCACTCTTTTCGGGATATATACTAAGTCTAAAGTTTCACTAGCGAACTCCTTTGCTATCACTCAAGCTCCGACGAACCTACTACTCCTTCTCGTGTGACCCTTATTCGGTTATATCACAACTGAAGTTTCATTAGCTAACTCGTTGCTATCATTTGTTCAACTATTCATACAGAAAACCCTAATTAGCGCTTCCAGTTCTGTCTAACCATGCACTAATTTTCTTCACTGTAAGTGACCTCTCTGCAAAGTGGATTCTCCTCACCACCTGCTATTCTGCCCCCGGGGATTCCAGACAACATATAACAATCACTAACGTGTTGTTAATACATAAAAATCATATAGCAGCATTTTCATAAAAACGTTTCTAAAACATTTCATAACATTTCAAAGCAATTTTATTTTCGATCGATCGATTTAGCAGAAATAAAAAACTTTTAGCAGCACTTATTATTTTTCACAGTTATCAGCAAGTAACTTATCTAACTATCTTAACTAGTCCTAACCATAGCTCTGCTACCAGAAAATTACTGATAGAGCGCGCAGGTCATCAGACCAAACATAATGCACACTTGGGCCCATAAAAATAATTTTCATATATACCTTATATGTGTTTGATCAGGTAACCTACACACTGTTATCAGTAATTCAGTTTTACTTCTTTCTACTTCCGTGTACCTGACTTACCAATCCTTGAAACAGGTACCTAAGATCACAATGGATCAGGAGCTAGCTGTGGGATTAAGTAGACGGCACCAAAAATATCATGCAATATTGAAATAACAGTTGTACTTTATAATAACCACAGACGCAAGAAGTTTTAAACACCTTTATCTAATTCTCATCGTATGCCATGAGCCACAAATGTACACAGATCAAACTGTCTATAACTAAAATTAAAAAGATTGTATAGCTATGAATGAGAGTAAGAAACATTTAGAAATCGGGAAATAAAGGGAAGGGAGAAATAAGGAACACGCTATTTTAGATCAGCAGACTTTCACAACTTCACTAAAGGCGGGTAAAGAAAGGGAACATACTCATCAAAGCAGACTTTCGAAAGTCACTAACGGTTTATAAGAAACAAAACTTATGCAATTTGATTTAGCCAGATGTGCTTATTCTCTAAAGGGAGGGTAAGAATGGACCAACTATATATGCAAAAGGTTCTGCATTTGACTAAGGGTAGGAAGAGAGTGGAACATGCTAATAGACAAGTTTGCACAAAACCTTATTTATAGAAAGACAGGGAAAGGACATAGGCAATTATGCTTTATTCGAGACGAGAGAGATTTAGATAGACAAACACCCACACTCAGTTATATTTACCTAGGATAGGTAGAAGACTAACCCTGGCCACGGGTCAGTTTGAAAAGGCGGGAAGGCTGCCAGTAGGCGAGCAGGTACAGCTCATGGACAGTCAGGACAGGATAACCCCAGGATTGGATCAGGACCGGGCTCACCAAAGGGTACGACCAACCCCTGCAGCTTCAGATGCAACGCCTGCGCTACCCCTTCTCTGCAAGGAATCTGCCAATAACCCTGATTGGGTTTCTCGAATCTCCCAGCAAAGTGCTTTGCCAGCACTTAAGGTTTCCCAAACCCCAACTGAGTCTGTGTAAATTACGGACAAAGTGCTCCGCAGCTCTCTGTATCAATCACCTATAGAGTTTGTTGGGTCAGTGACAGGTCAGCTATTCGGACAAGTCTGACAATTTCTCTAGCTAAACCTAGGCTAGTTATACTGTTTTCGGGTCAGTGTACCACCCTCCAATGTTGCAAGTGAGAGGTTCCCTAATTTCTGATTGGTCAAAGGAGGAGGTTAGGTCATTGCACCTCCTAAATTTTAGACTTTCTCAGGCTTAATATTCATTTTCGTACCCACCCCTTACATTCCAGTTCCCATGGCATAAGATTTATTGAATACAATAGGGTACACAGTAGGTTTAATACAAATGTTGCGAATGCAGGTACAGTTCAGCTTCGTCTTGCTGGGTAGCAGGTCGTTTCTCATGAACATCTTAGCCTTGGCTTCCAGCTGGCTGATTTCCACTGCGGCCAGGTTCATTTTCCACCATCACGTGACTGGGACCATAGGAGCTTCAAACATGGAGTAGCAAGCGCCTCTCAGGCCCAAGGAGTGTGATACATGAAAAGTAAACGAAAACAATTTAGAAACCCATGAAAAAAATGAATACACTGTATACCGTGATTGGCTATACTACACCCCTTACTTTATAATAACTATGGCATTAGGAGTTAAGCAGAACAGACAGCTTTGCAAAAGCGGCAATGCAAGCACGGAGCATGTGAGAAAACAAAGCGGCCATTTTAGTAGTACTGCACATGAGCAACAAGTTCCCTCCAGAACTGCAAGTGCGTCACATCACATGGGTATGACCGACGCATGCGCAGTCTAAATTCCCGCAAAGCAGCGGCCATTTTAGAGGCAAGCGTTATTACTGTTTAGTAAACACATAAGCAAGCGTCCCTGGGTCACCCCGTGTAGTGTAAAATGTGCAATATTAGTAAGACAAACAGGTTGAATTAATCTATTAACATTATTCGAGGTTCTTGATACAAGCAAGTTGCGTAACGTACGAATACTTGCTCCATCAATACAACCTCCACGGATCTTTTGGAATACTAGCTAATGCCAGTTGCTTTCACTTAAGCATCATCCCTTGTTTCATTGATTTGTTGCATGCAGCTACAAAACCAGATGTGGCTAGGATTTAATGCATGGTGATGAGTTTGTAATTGCCTGCCACAGCTGAAGATATTCGCATTTTACAGTCAAATAAATCACCACTTGAGAACATCTTGTTCCTTTGCTCCACGTTCAAAAATATACATCGCATGTATGTGGACACTCTGCCAAAAATAGTGCCTAGTTGGTGTTTTAGTGTGACTTTTTATTAAGTCAAACACAAAGTAAAGGAATACTGGCATATTTCAGTTCCTGTTTGACCACTTTATCTTTAAGATGCAATTGAGTGCTAGTAGTTCTCTTGCAACTAAGCACGGGGCTCACCAAATTCGAGTCCTTCTGCAGATATTGAGGCATAGCTTTAAAAATAACTCTCCGTGGTTGCCCAGCAACAGA
Organism: Lissotriton vulgaris; assembly: GCF_964263255.1. Lineage (NCBI taxonomy): Eukaryota > Metazoa > Chordata > Amphibia > Caudata > Salamandridae > Lissotriton > Lissotriton vulgaris. The sequence goes on along the minus strand of NC_141696.1, from coordinate 814,244,418 downwards.
CTAGCCCTTGGAACTCCAGGCTTATGAGCTCTTGGCATTGCACTTAGGTCTTCATTCTTCCTCTTGGACCATCATTCTTTGAAATGCACATTTTGTATAACCTGGAAGCCTGTCCTCTCAATTTTGACATAGGCGGGTCATGGTGAGTGTCTAGACTGTTCCCATGATGAACATTGCTAACTGGACTTGAGATGAGATGCTTTATTTCAAAGCTTGAGAAATCCAAAACTGTAGCAAGAAGAACAATTAGGTCTTCTTTTCCCATTACCTTTGGAATGTTTTAACTGTGGCCAGCGTTTCCAACGTTACAGCCATGTTCTTTTTTTGTGTTCTGGTCGGTTGTCTAACCGTGTATTTCATTCGTCCACTGAAAGACAATTTTTGACTTTGGCAGGTAGCTTAATAGCAGTCTGTCTTGGTACCCTGAGAGCACTCTTAAAACCGAACGAACCCTAGTGTCCTCTAATGGTATTTTGTTTATGGTTTAGTTGGCGTTCAAGCTGGAGTTGATTTTGCGATGACAAACGTTTCTCGAGGGAGTGCAGCATTTCCTCTGAGCGGGGTTCCAAATATAGAGTTTGTGAAGATTATTACTAGTGACCCTCCCCAATCAATGGTATGTTTTAACCTCTGTTTTACTCTCTAATCCCCACGGAAACCTCGTGGCACGTCACTGTTGATGATCTTCAACATTCTTCTCTGCTCTTAAGCTGTCCATGATAGTTAACTTGAATAGGCTAACATGAAACTTTTTTTTCTGAGATGAATGTTCAACTGAACTACAGAGCAGTGCCCAGATTGGTCTGACAATTGCAAAACACGGAGCCTTCTTAAGTCCTTTTTGCTTAACCTTTGAAGGGTTAATGCAGAGTCTTGCTACCTCATTTTTTGATGCGGCACAATTTTCTTGTATTTAAGTGGTCTTTCTTCACATACTAATTTACTTGGCATTTCAGTTTTAGTGTCTATTCGCCATACTGTACTATATCTAACTTTCCCTTTTAGCACCACCAACCATGATCTAACACTGGACTATCAGACCAAGCTACTCAGCAGAGCTGAAGAGGCTTTTGTAAGTTCAACCTTCAGTTTTAGACTCTGTACCTAGTAGGCAAGGCAGTAGAGAATCCTTACAGTTTCACTTTTGATATTTATTGTCGGTGCTTACAACCTCCAAGGATCTGGGAAAAGTTTTACCAGTGATGCAGCGCTACTCCGGAAATAATTTCTAAAACCATATCACCTTTCCCTGAAGTACAAAATCATACATCTATTCTTCAGTGGGGCCCATAACACTGCGAGTTACTCACAAAACAAATTCCATCCTACTTCATGGATCAGTGAAATTCAAAGGAGAGCTGCTGTATCATAGTGGAGTGTCTAAACTAAAACTGAAGATTTATACTATTTACATCGGCAGTTTATATGAGTTTACCATGGTTTTAACAAAGCATTTATTTAGACACACCACCATTATGGTCGACGAATCTGCTAGTAAAAAATTAGGCGTAGGAAAATACAAGACCAGCTTAATTCTCCATTTATCTAAGTTTTATTAAAAGCAAAGTTTAGCATGTCTAACAGTTAACTTTATTTATTTTATTCAAAGTAACTTTTAAAGAAGAAAGTTTATCTCAAACAGTTATATTCATTTTATTTCAGAAATAGACATTATTTAGATTTCAGAACACAATTATTAGCAAAAGACAGAGTTACCAAAATTGATTTCTTTGAGTGAGAACTGAGCTTTAGACGAGGTTATTAGTTAGGGAAGTTAGGAGAAAATTAAACATTTATTCAAGAAAGTCTTGCATCTCAGGAAAATCAGCATCCTGACAGCATTTCAGGAGGAAATCGAAGAGGAGTTTTTTCTTAAGGAAAATCATGACTTTATATACTTTTTTCACTAACTTTATCTATCTACAAAGTAACTATCAGCATAACTCGAGTTCTGCTTGGACAATTTGGGGGTGGATGAGCATCACCTCATCATTCTAATATTCAATTTCCATTGTGTCAGCTGAATTTTAAAGAGTCCTTGGTTTAAGAAAATGTCTGGCCTAGTCAAGTTCTCAATTTGTTATATCGGACTACTTTCCCACGTTATACAATAGTGAAATCCACAATTGTTGGCAATCATCTGTATTTTCGGGGCATAATGATCTTGAACCTCTTTGCTCAGGCACAGTCAGCTCGCATTCATTTCTGTTCAAAGTGCCCATGCGCACTCCATCTTTCATTGGTGGTTTGGCACAGCAGCCATTTTATAGCTAAGCCTCACAGGCCAGAACGGGAACTATCCTAGAAACAAACACAAATAAATGTTAATTGTTGAATTTTAGCCCTTCTGTTTACCCCCCCCCCCCCATACTAAGGTTTCCCTGTTAGTTATTACCTAGCAAAATAAGCAACACATATGCGTAATATGCTCACCTGTCTTCAGGTTTCTGCCACAAAATACATAAACCGAAAGCACGTTTATGCCACTTTTCGTTAATTTAAACGTTGCATTAGTAAACAATATGACGACATTACTAAATTAGTCAATTACAGTTTTCCATGCAAGCAGATTAGTATTCCCACATGTATTTGTGTGTGCATTCTATACTATGTTGGTTAATGTTTTCCACATCACGCAATTAATAAAGGTTACAGTTATAAGGAATTTACTTTGCGAGGGGTATACAAAATTGTTTCTCTACCTCGCAACATCAACTCCCTCCTTTAGTGATTTTATCACCAAATATCTCCCAAAATGTAGCAATTTTTTTATCAAAACATGTTTAGAGTTCTTCTTGTTCCCACAGATAAAATATATTCCAGGAAAAACTGGATCTTCCCCCTTTAAATCCCCAACCCCCTATAATTCTATAGGCGTCTTCACATTGACTAGCTCCCACAAAATATTTGTCATACACAGTGTTGTCTCTTCTTATACAGAATTTTCCCATCAATGGAGTATCTATATTTATAGCCACATTTACATTTCTATCAATGTTTTCATCTTCAAATGTCCAATATTTGGATTTTTCATGCTTTACTTTTTCACTACGTTTATAAGCAATTCTTCTCTCTTCAACCATATCTAGAAATGCTTTCTCCTCAACTCTCATTTTACATGTCAAATTATTTTTGAAAGCGTACTCGTGGCTCAATTCATCTATTTTCAAAAAGAATTCTCCCATTACTTTGGCGGGCTTTATTTTATTCAGGGCATTAACAATCTTTAACTTAGCGAAAACATAATCTGAATTTGAATAATGATATTCTAACTTTCCTATTTGATAAAATAGGCTGCAATCACACTACACGTGACACCATATGTCAGTGGAAGATGGTGATACGTCACCCCTTCTGAAACAGATGCAGGTAATTTTACACAAACTTAACAGTCACTGGCATCCATAGTCTTAACATATTCAACTAACAATCTTGAAAATGTATTCTTAGTATAATCACTAATTGGCCTATCCTGATGCATTTCTGGTCTATATACATGCTGTTTGTTAGACTTTGATTCCACATTTTGTACACCTGAACTACATTATGTTTCAACTTCACTAAGTTATCCTGGAAAGGAATGCCAATAGCTAAGATTATCCATATTAATAATCCTGTACATATCAAACATGATCTACACCATTTTATAAACATAGAACATTTTGTTTTGTGATCAGTGCTAGACATTTTTTTATTTTGTACACAGCAATTTTTCTAACAATTTTTCTTCGACCTTTTGTCACCTATAGATCTTTTACCTTTAACTTACAATGTTCTTCTTATTAGGATTTCAAGTTTTTGTCTTTCACTTTGACCAATTGTTACTTTTCTCTGTGATCCAGTTCTTTTCTCACTTTTCCCAATTGACTTTGGGCAGTTCAAGTTCTCTTGGCTACTGTTTACTTCTTCGATCGGAGGTTACACGATGTATGTCCATTCAGGTGATTTGTACTTCTGATTTGGTCTTTTCACTCTTTTTGGCCTTTGGACAACTTCGATTATTTTTCCCTATGACTCCTTTTGACTGGTTATTTCATTTACTTGATCTTCTGGCTTTCTTTCTTTGTTAACCAGTATAAATCTCAGTCCATCATTTCCTTTAGGCAAATTATCTCCTTTACAAACTCTTTTTGTCTTAGGCTCCGTGGTGTTCTTCTCCACTCTCCAAGCCCTTTTTACTTGAACTCTTTCTTAATGGAGTTTCATCTGCACTGTTGTCAGTTTAACTTTCAGTCTCTTCGACAGTTTTATTTATGACAAACTTTATAATGTTTTTCTCTTTTTCAAATCAGTTTTCTCTCTTGACAGTTCTTTCACTCTGTTAGGAACATCTCCATAGCTGGTACTTGGAATCTCATCCTTATCGTGAGTTATTTCCTCTTTTCCAGTGTCGGGATTTTCGTTCCTACTTCCAGAGCTTTCAGACTGTTCTACAGTATTTTCTTGATTACCAGTTTTATCTCCACATTGGTATTTTCTTGATTACCAGTTTTATCTCCACATTGCTCAGTGTCCTTACTGGTGTCAGTCTCTACTAATTCTCGATCTTCAGATTGATCTTCAGAATTTGGTATTTCGGCAGTTTCTTCTTCTCCTTCAGACGCATAGCTAGCGTCTGATACTTCCAGATGTCGACGTTCTTGTCGAGCTTCAGTATCTGGACTTCTCTCTGGTTCACCTTCAGAGTCCGAATCAGTTGTGCTTTCACCTTCCTCGTTTGGATTCTCAGGTTCAGGCACACGAATGATGTGGCTTGCATGTACCCAAATCTTCACTCCAGCACATTTAACTGCAGTGGTGCTGACCAATATGACTTGTCTTGGTCTCTGCCAACGAGGCACCAAACAGTTTCTTCTGGGATGTACCTTTATCCAAACCAAATCTCTAGGAACTAGATCATGAGCTGGATTTTTCTCTTTTGTGTTTAAGTTCCCACCTGATGGAACACAGAAGTCACCACGTCAGACAGGTTTTTGCAGTAATCCAGTATGATGTCATCATTAATTGTTAACAGTATATCAACTGGTACAAATGCTTGTCTCATCACCCTGCCCATTAAAATTTCATGTGGACTTAATCCAGTCTTTCTGTCAGGTATGCTTCTTAAGGTCATCAAAACAAGTGGTAAGGCATCTGGCCACTTTAGTCCTGTTGCCAAACACATTTTTGCAAATTCTGTTTTTTTTATTGTTCCATTCACTTGTTCAACCACTCCTGAAGCCTCAGGTCTGTAAGCACAATGCAGTTTGAGGAATGTCCAGTGCTTCACAGATCATTTGCATAAGTTCATTCTGAAAGTGGGTTCCACCACGATCAGTTTCGATCGTCACTGGAAATCCGAATCTTGGGGTTATCTCACGTAAAAGCAATTTTGCAACAGTTAACCCATCATTTCTCCTCGTGGGGAAGGCCTCTACCCATCGAGAGAACAAACAAATGATCACTAAAACATATCTGAGTCGGTTACAAGGTAGAAGTTCAATAAAATCCTACTGCATTCGTGTGAATGAACCTCCCTCCTGTCCTATGGTTCCCAAACTCACAATTGTTTTTCTGTTTGGATTAAATTGCTGACATACCAGGCATCTCTGGCACAGACTTTCAGCAATCATCCTGAACTTTGGATTGTACCACGTCTGTCTAAATAGATGGAGCATGGCATCTCTTCCAACATGAGCTTGACCATGATACATTCGGGCCATGTTTGAAATCATGCTATCGGCCATTACTGGTCTTTCATCTTTGTAAACCCAAATTTCATCTTCCTCTCTTTGTCTTCATCCTGCTTTTAACCAGACATTTTTCTCTTCATCAGCTTCTCCCTGCATTTGCCTCACTTCCTGCCGAGTCTCAACTACTGTGGTTAGCATTAAAGAACTTGAAACATGCTCCTTTTCACTGTCCCGATTGATGGATGCAAGATTTTTAGCACAGTATTTTGCAGTTGAGCCTGTATACCTGTTACCTCGGGTGATATAATCATCCCCCCTCTTGTGAGCTGCACACTTTTTTTTTAACTCTTTATTGGCGGCTGCATGACTTATCACATTACATAATTAGACATTTCTATCAGGGTACAGTCTTTTAACTTTTCTCCCACAACAGACTTCAACAGACTTAGATGGTAACGATTTCACAATACTGCTTCTGAAACGTACCAGAGATCACTTGGTCATAATCAGTGTATAAAAGGTGCAATACTTATCTATCAGGTGATCATTCCATTGAACTACAGCATATTACATCCAAGTTGCGTAGCATTGATCCTAGAAAAACTAGGTCTTAACATTTTCCCGTCCCTCCCAACTCCCACCACCCGTCTCGTACGTCTCCTGGTCCCTCAGTCTAAAGGGCAACATTTCCTGACATGGAAAGCAATCTCACGTGGGATATTGTGCTCGCACATTACTGACTAACCTGTGCGCTCCCTGGGTCCATTCCCCACATGACACCCCCACAACCCTCCTCCATATGATTCGTATATATGAGTTATCTGCCTGTGATGGTAACAGCTCCGTTTCCTCCAGATCAAGCAGCATCCGCTCCCAGTCCTGCGCAATTGGGGTATTTCCGTTGCCCTTTCTCTTCCTCCCTACGCAAAACTGCACCCTCTGCTCGACCCCACCTTAGCAGATCGGACCGCCACACCTCTAGATCTGGAGGCCTAGTGGACTTCCACCTCATGGTTAGCAATGATAAATCGAGGAACTTCAACTGAGCTTTATGGTGTTTGGGGCGTTTCCGGTGTCCTATCAAACAATGTAACGCCTCCTCTGGTACCTGCAGGGCTGTGACTATACTTAATATACGACAAACATCCCCCCAGTATCCGCGTAATCGTGGGCATGCCCATAGCATGTGAAGGAGGCCGGCCTCGTCTGTCTTGCAGCGGGGGCAGCAGTGGGGAGAGTCCGGGAACATTCTTTGCAGCCTTTGAGGGGTGAGGTAGCCCTGTTTAGCACCATAGCTTGTATAAATTTGAACTTAACATTCCTGGACACCTACCTGGGGTGTTCCTGGATAATCTTCCATGCACCATCTGTCAGAGCCTCCCCCGTGTTCAATGTCCAGGTGTCTCTGAGTGCGTTAAGAGAGATGGCGGCGTGCTCCCTGATCCCAGTGTGGAGCCATCGCACTAAGTGGCCTCCAGTCCCCATATAATATAGTAGATGTACTAATTCGTGCTGTGTAGGTTTAATCCGCTGTGGGGCCCATGTCTGTCTTATGTAGTGGGATACTGTGGCGTGTAGAATGTATAACCGCGGGGGAGCCCCAGTAATTTGCAGAAAGGAGTCATGGTCTAAGAGCGTGTCGAATTCCAAAAAGGCCTCCCACTGTGTCTACCTCCGCCTCCATCCAGGGCTGCAATCCACGTTGCGTCAGTCGTCCCTGCGGTGTTGGGATACCTAACAGAGGAACATTGTCTGCGTAAGGCTTGGTCTCAGACGTGTACGCTAGCGCTTTCCGCCAGCTCATCAGGGCTGTGTATAGTAGAGGATGGCAATCCCGAGGGATCTTGGTCTTAGGCAATAGTAGGGAATGTAGTTCACCGCGTGCCAATCGGTATGTTGTGAAGTCCATCTCATGGAGATTCCTACCCGCTACCCATCACGCTAGCCACTGGAGCTGACTGGCATAATAGTAACCACGGAGGTCCGGTACTCCAAGGCCTCCCAGTCTAGTGCTTAGTTGTAATTTTCGGAGACTAATTCTCCTCCGTCCAGATCCCCAGATGAGAGTAATCGGGATCATATTTAGTGTATTAAAGATTTGTTGTGGGAGGAGAACCAGCAGATTTACAAAGTAGTATAACATGCGAGGGAGCATGACCATCTTGGAGACGGCGATTCTACCCAGGACGGACAGGGGCAAGGACGTCCAGAATCCCACACTGCTACGGAGACTATTAATGGCCCTGCGTACATTGCCCTTGATCTGGTCCTCAGGCAGTCTATAAACATTAACGCATAGATACCTGAATGTGGTCTGTGCTATTGGAATCAGGTACCCGCCAAATTGAATGTGAGGAGGGTGTTGTAGCTCCCTAAAATAAAAGCCTATAGATTTTGCAGGGTTAACGGCCAGGCCAGACACGGCTTCAAAGCGATCGAAGATGTTCACTGTGGTAGAGTGGTCCCTGTCCAGGTCCTGGAAATACAATAAGATATTGTCAGCATATATCGATATCCGGTTATGTGTCCCCCCAATGGACATACCTACCCTATCCTCTCGGGCTCGGAAGGCTATAGCTAGGGGTTCCAGCGTCAGGACACATAAGAGGGGCGACAGCGGACAGCCCTGTCGGGTGCCTCTGTGAACTGAGTAACTATCTGAGATGTATCGGCCAGTACGTGCCCTGGCCGAAGGGTCCGTATTTAATAGCCGTAGCCATTTTAGTAGAGACTCTGGGAAGCCAAACCGTCGTAACACTTCGAACATGAACCTCCATGACAGGGAGTCGAACGCCTGTCGGAGGTCCAGCGCGATACAGCCAGCTCGGGGAGGTCCTGTGGTGTGGCAGGCATGAGGGCATGGAGTCTCCGCGTGTTTTGGGAGGTACTCCTGCTCGGGAGGAATCTGCACTGATCCGGGTGTATAAGGGCAGGGAGCTTGGTCTGTATCCTCAGAGCAATGGCCTTGCTGAGTATCTTGCACTCCGTGGATAGCATCGAGAGGGGTCTATAATTAGTCAGCTCAAGGGTATCCCTACCAGGTTTGGGTATGGATGTAACTAGGGCCTGCATCGTCGAGACAGGTAAATGACCAGACTCATACGACGTCTTATATATTTTCTCCAAGATAGGCACTAGGGTTGTGGAGTAAGCCTGGTAAAACTCCACTGGTAGCTCGTCCATGCCTGGCATCTTACCGCGGTTAAGGGAACGGATAGCCATCCGGATTTCCTGCTGTGTGATGGGCCCGTCCATCCCTGCCTGCTCGTCTTGAGTCAAGACTGGGAAAGGTAAATCCTGTAAGAATTCTAGGATCCCGCTTGTGTCGTCCGTGGGGAAAGTCGCATATAGTGCTCTCAGGTGATCTCTGAATGCGCTGTTAATTTCAGACTGTGTATGCACGACCCTCCCCGACTCATCTCGGATCCGTGTAATTACCGGGGGTTCAGGGCTATCCTGTACTAGACGGGCCAGTAGGGCTCCCGACCTGTCTGTTTCGGCTTGTTGACCGGGCGAATACTCTTTATGGTCTATGACCCTCAGTGTTTCCAACAGCTCCGCGTGTTCTATGTTTCCAGTCTGCAGCTCCCCCTTGCGCCCGGGCTCCGCATTCGCCTCCCTCCAAGATTTTTAGACGGTCCTCGACCTCACAAAGCCTCCTGTCAATTTCCTGCTGGGCACCTACTAACTGTCCTATGGCAGCCTCCCATATCACAGCCTTCATGGCGTCCCACACCATCAAATTGGACGTTGCTGTGTCCCAGTTCTCCCGGAAGTAGTTGTCTAGGGTATTCAACAGTGACGTGCGAAAGGGACCATCCTCTAGCAGCAGTGAGTTAAGTCTCCATGTGGTTACCGGGGACAGCACCCTTCCCCATTGCAGGTCGAGTGTCAGTAGTCTATGGTCTGAGAAAGTTTTCGCTAAGTATTCCGATAAATTACACTTGGACAATAGAGAACTAGAGCACAAAAACCTATCAAGTCGTGTGTGTAGGTTGGGTACCGGGGAGTAATAAGAGTATTCTTTATGGGTCGGGTTTGATGCACGCCATGTATCCACCAGCCCCATCCCGCAATCCAAGTCTGGAATGATTCTGCCAGTCTATGCACTCCGGTCACCTGAAGTGGAGGGTGCGACCTATCTAGGTCTACAGCTAATACCATGTTCCAGGATCCAGGGGATATCTACCCAGTCAGCCAAGTCCCGTCCTACCTTGGCAAGGAATGCATCTTGCTCAAAATTCGGGACGTAAATACTGCCAAGAACAAGTAGTGTACCATCTAGTGTGCCTTTCACCAGGACGTATCTCCCCTGGTCGTCCACCCTCTTCTCCAGTTCTACAAAGGGAGTGCCATGCCGCACCCAAATGGTAGTCCCTCTAGAGAAGGCGGAGTAGAAGTAGAGAATATGGTTCCCCTCCATCTCTTCCGTAAAGTATGTATTTCGGATACTGTTAAGTGGGATTCCTGTATGAATGTTTTTTGGGCATGATGGCGTAGTAAGAATGCATGGATCCTGTGTCTTTTCTGTATGGCTCCAAGCCCCCGCACATTCCAGGTGGCCAATCTATACTTCCCTATGATGTCAGCCATAATCAGTCCCAGATGAAGCGCAAAATAGTGCCATGCTCTTCTCAGCATATAGTGTCCATAACAACCAGGAGACGTACTTCTTCCCACCCAAAAACAGACCTATTTTGGCGCAGCTTGAGAACATCACTGAGCCGAACAAGAAAACCGTGAACATAACAAACCAAGTTCTGGTGCATGCGCCATTGGGGGGGTGGCCAAGCACTGTTCTAATCATCTTAACTATTCGTTCCTGCGCTGCCGGCTCAACGGTGCCACCAGGGGTGTCATTATCAGGAGGTTAGTCCCAATTAGCTTCTGGGGAATCCCAATCGAGGGATGTCGGAATCCAGCGGGATCCCGTAGTCCTATTAGGCCTACCCTTTGAAGTTACTCTTTAGGGAAGTACGTGTACTTCTTGGTCCATCACATACATCACAGTGTAGAGATAGACTCCCAACAACCCTATTGCCCTCCCATACTGTGTAGGTACTAGTATCAAATAAGTAACAGAAAAAGGAGATCGGTGGTCCTTGGGATATGCAGTTCACACCTCATGGAGAGTTTTCTCCTTTCAATTGTCCAGCATTTCATCTGCTGCTCTGGGCGTTAGTCGGGAATAAGACCTTGCTGTGTTCCGAGTCAGAGTGTACCGTGCTGTCGTCCGTGTCCGTATTGATCGTTTCCCGATCCTCTCTGAAGTTGCCCACCAAGGCAACGGCTCCTAGCTGATCGTCCTTCTGTTGTTCCCGGGAGGGTCTTCGCCGTCCCAGCCCTGTCACTGAGGCAAGGGATGCTCCATTGGTATGTTCCGAGCCTTTCCGGGAACCGCTGGCTGGCGCATCTTGGGTTGTCTCTTGGCTACCATCGATGCCAATCACCTCTAGCCACTCCTCCGCGTCCGTAGGGCTTTCAAAGAAGTGTTTTTTTTTTTGTGGTACACTATCCTGAGGCGGGCTGGGAATAGTAAAGCATATCGTAGCTTGGCTCTCTGGAGCCTCTGCTTGACCTCAAAATAGGAGGTTCGTTGTTTTTGTACCACATTGGTATAGTCCGGGTACAGAGAGATGCGCCGTTTTTCGTATTCTATGAGGGATTTTTCCCAGGCCTTTTGCAGTAGGATATCTCTCTCCGTTAGTTAAGTATCCGGACGATCAATGGGCGCAGCGGCTGGCCAGGTCTAGGCCGTCCAGTATGGATGCGGTGTGCCCTTTCCACACAAAAGAGCGGTGACAGGCCCTCCGTGGTCACATGGTCTCGGAACCACTGTTCCATGAAGTCTGTCGCGTGGGTCCCCTCACTGCGCTCCGGAAGGCCAATGACGCGGATGTTATTGCGCTGTTTGCGGCCTTCCGCATCTTCCACACGGTCCAGCAGAGATGCCACCTGCTGCTGTAATTGTTGGACAGAGGTGGTATGGTCCGCTATCACGATGCCCTGGTCTTTAACCTTGTTGGCTAGTTTATTATGATCTGAAGAAAAGGTTAGTAGTGAGGGTCCCCAACTGTGATTCCATTGCTGATCTGGAGTTCCTAATCTCTTTTAGGATCAAGTCCAATTTGTCCATGTGTTGTCCCTCAGTAGGATTCAGTTTGGCTGTCCCTGGCAGGGCCTCATCTGGTGTATTCTCTTGAGCGGGCACCGTAACAGCAGGGCCGTCCCGACCATCCAGTGGTTTGGTCCCTTTCCGGACCATGTCTGGCGCAATCCGGGGTGCCCAGCACGCTACGAGGAAACACTATCTAGAATATGCCCTGTGGCCCAGGGCGGTCCGTGTTGACTGCGTCCTCTACTTCGCGTCGCCAATCGCTTTATATTGGGCCCCACTGAGCTATGTAGGGGTCGACTGGTTCGCCCCCACACCGTAGTTATGTGGTCAGGGGTCTCACATCCACACCTTCTAGTATCCCCAGGTCATGGTCCTTGGGTGAGAGAAGGTTATCACTCGGGGCGTCAGGCTAGCAGGGCGTGCCTCCTCAGGGTGTGGTATACGGGAGTACCAGGTGCCCCAATTCGATTCGGGGTGTCAGCAGTGTCTCCGTATTGTCTCGGGCCCCTGCTATGTACACATCCAATTGTAGTGGTGGTGGCTGATATTGGTGCTCCTCAGTGGGTTTATGGCTGTCTAGGCAGGTGGGGGGTGGGGGGAGGAGGGTCTTCATCTCCGGATCCGCACTCCAGCGCGTAGGGCCACCTGACCACTTCACTTCTTCAGGATCTGTCGGCTGTGTCTCTCGCAGGCTATTGGACTCGTTTTCACTGGGCTCCCTCTGCGTGTGGGCCGGCCGGTCTGCGGGGCAGATCCACAATCTCCTCCACCCCCAGAAGGCGGTCCAGGAATCAGGGTTCCGCGGTGTCGCCCCGGAGTCGGGCTCCGGCACTTCCGGCGCCAGTCGCCCCGGGCCCCCCACGGATTCACTTTTAACTTCAGTCCCCGGCTGCCACCGGGGGGGGAAGGCCGCACCAGCTCCGGGCCTGTCCGCTGCCAGCCGCGGCCCGCCATGACGTAAAAATCGTCCAGGAGCCTCCGGGGGACCTAGCGTCTCGGGATCCGCTTTACTCAGCTAGTTTAGGGTCCGTCAGAAGCACTCTGCAGGGTTTCGATCCCCTGGTGGCTCCGGAGCTCTAGCAGTCTCCGTCAGCCATCATGGCTCGCTAGCCACGTCCCCCCTTGTGAGCTGCAAACTTAACCACTGCAATCTTGTCAGGCAATTGAATTGCATCTATCAACATTCTCACAAACTCTGCATTACGTGTTGGTGATCCTGCAGAAGTCAAATAACCTCTTTGGGACCATAGCTGTCTGTAATCAAGGACAACTCCAAATCCATACTGACTATCAGTCACTATGGTAACCTTAATCTCCTTTCCAAGTTAACATGCTCGAATCAAAGCAATCCATTCTGCTATCTGAGCAGAAAGAATTCCTTTCAGACAAGATGCTTCCAATTCATCTGCCACTGTGCAAACTGCATATGCTGCACTCAGAACACCTTAATTTGTTCTCAGACATGAACCATCAACAAACATCACGTAATCTGATTCAGGCAATGGCTCATCTCTGATGTCTGGTCTTGGTTTGGTACAGTATTCAAGAACATCTAGGCATTTGTGATCAACCTCATTTCTTACTTCAGTTTCCATTGTATCAGGCAATAACGAAGGATTGACATTTACACATCTGGAGATTGTCACATTTTCTGCTCCCAGAATTACCTTTTCATACTTTGTCATCCTATTGTTGGTCAGATACTGTGTTTTTGTTTTAATTTTTATTTTTTTTCCACCCACCCACTCCCTCCCTCTCACTCCCTCCCTCCAACCCCCCTCAAACAGAAACAGCATAAACTGTGTTTTTGTCCTAGTGAGGAGAATCTCCACAGAATGAGGTACATACACTCTCACAGGAAATCCCATCACTATTCCTTCACTTGGTTAAAGACTTACGCTTGTAGCTGATACTGCTTTTAGACAACCTGGCAATGCCTTTGCAACTGGGTCCAAAACAGCTGTGAAATATGCAATCGGCTTTCTCAGTTTTCCATGTCTTTGAATTAGCACTGACAATGCACATCCTTCTCGTTCACTGCAGTACAGTTCAAACTCTTTTTCATATCAGGCATCCCTAAAGCTGGTGCTTCACATAAGCTTGTTTTTAGCTGTTCAAATGCTTCCATCTCAGTTTTGGTCAGAGCTATAGTGTCTCTGATATCTGCTCTGGTTAGTCTCTAATGGTTTTGCTATCAGTGAAAATCCGCTAATCCACTGTCTACAGTAACCTACCATTCCCAGGGACATTCTTACTTGTGTTTGCGTTTTTGGTGGCTGATTCCCTGTATCATTTTAATTCTTCTGCAGTGACTTGTCTGATTCCTTTGGCAATCTTATGACCTAAGTATTGCTCTTCTTTTTGACAAAATTGTAATTTAGATGGAGACACTATATGTCCCTCTTCTGCCAAATGATTCAGCAATGCAATAGTATCTGTTACACATGCATCTTTTGACTTTGATGCCACTAGGGGATCATCAATGTACTGAACCAATACAGACTCTCCAGCCATGCTCAAACTTTCTAGTGATTTCTTTAGCAACTGATTAAAAATCAATGGACTTTCAGTATACCCTTGAGGAATTCCGCACCATGCCAGAATACGATCTCCAAACCGGAACGCAAAAATTGTCTGGCTTTCTGGGTGCAATGGAACTGTAAAGAACGCATTACACAGATCGATCACAGTATACCATTCTGCATCTTGGGGAATTTGATATAAAATCACTGCTGG
>NC_141696.1:814057392-814224892 GCF_964263255.1 Lissotriton vulgaris | reverse complement strand
TCTCAACCTGAACCTACCCACCACTTCAGACAAAATGGAAACGCACACCTTGCACTGACAGCAAATAAAGTTAACCCCCCTAATTAATAACTGGAATATAAAGCAATGTATACAGCACCTACTGCTAATGGTTGCAGGCAAAAGACCCTCCAGTAATTGACGCAGCTTTCATTACAGATAATAATCAACTACAATAATACACAAATGTGCTACTGTTTTTTTTCACACAGGGTACATCTTTAGGCAGAAACGGTTTGGGGGTAGATTGCTAAAATATAAATCCATAGTAATCTAGGAACCAGTTAGGTCTTAATAACTGACACACGCTTTGGGAGTGAGCCTTTAGCTGGAGTGCAACTGCAACCAGATCACATCCCGTATTCCCGGACAAAGGCAGAGGAAGAAGACATTAGGAATGTTGGAGCACCATGCTAGAGTGCAGGTGAACTAAGCAATTATAATTATGGTGGCATTGTGAAGGATAAGTGATGGGGTGTACAGGTTCTTCGACCTGCACTTAAGAGTGCATAGCACGAGAATTATGCAGCAGGTGCACTCATAGGCTGTGCTATCCTACTAGCGTGTTCTTCTGGCACACGCCATAGAATTGTTCCTACCATACCACCACTAGCCCAGCTCTTAATCAGCTACTACATTCTAAAGTCGAAATGGCCCAGGTTCAGAGCACAGCGTTTCTTTTCAGTTGAGAGGAAGACAAAGTCATTAGGAACTGGCCAAAAAATCCTTGCACGTGTGCGCATCAACTGCATATTTGTTTTAAGTGGTGCAGCAGCAATGGGGTTGACGGGCAAGTACTCTGCTGCAACACTAGATAAATAGAGTGGCCGTGCATCTGCACTTGCATTTCAGATACCGCCAGTGTCTGATGCACAATGTTAACAGGGACAGGCAGTTGTGAAACCACAATGCATGCTCTGGCTGCTTTAGAGACCAAGTCAGAGAGATGGCTGGGAAGTGTAGGCCCTGTGAATACTGACTTTCGTGTTTGAGCACAACATGAAGCTTGTCATATATCCTTTATACCCAATCAGCAATGTAGAGGGCGCGGAGGGGTCCAGATCTCGGAGCACAGGGCCACACGGAGTTAAGAGGACGAGAAAACAAAAAAATACAGAAACCTACATCCGATTCCTAGAATGAGGACGGCACCGGAGAAAATTACAACGGGCAGAGGGCGAAATGACAAGAATGAAAACCCCTCTCCTCCCTCACCCTTTCCCAAGCCTCTTACTAGTGAATGCTGAAAGTGCGTGTCAGTGAAGCGATGTTTTCTTGCTCCTTCATGTGCAGCTTTTCTGAGGCATTGAGATGCCCTGCATTTCATGACCTTCGGAAATGCACAGACGTTCTATTTTTTCTTTTGCAGAGTGCCCCTAAGCCACCCCCAGACTGAGATAACCAATAGTGGATAACCAATAGTCTTAATTCGATATCACCCAGGACCCCGTCTAATAATAAAAATTAACTGTTCGAAAAAAAAGTCTAATCCTGAATTTCTCTACAGGCGATTTGTGATCCTGATGAAACGAGTTGACCTGCCAGTGTTTCCTGAAAAACGAGTCAAATGAGTCACAGTTCACATACAAAGAAGTGACACACGCAGTCTCCCACACTGACAGGTGGCACGCATACACCTCTGGCAGAACAGACGGATGCAACACTCATGAAGGCTCACAGTAGACACCCACCTGCCTCGGGACCATTAAGCATCACAATTAACATTGTTACAATCCCGGGCCTCCCCACCGGTATCTGATACTCACTGTCAAGTCTCTTGCAGGGCTGCATATTGGTGCTCTCGTCAAAGCACAAAGTATTAGAAGTGAGGGCGGGAAGACACCCTATTGCAGCAGCTGGAACCTCAGGCCCCTCTGGGGTTAACTCACGTGCTGAAATGCTGAGTTGCTGACAGCGTTCAATTCATGTTTAAAAGAGGTAGGGGTACAGATTATTCCTTTGCCTGGTAACACGATTCCGATGCAGGGGAGAGGAGCGCGATCCGATGCTCATGACGATCAGAGGCCTCAAAGTTCTCTGAGTTTCTGTGCGCCCCAGAGTGCCCACAGCTCCGATATTTCTTATTTACGCAATTTAATGTCTACTTGTCCCTCGGACAAATTAGACATTAAATCTTCTTGCCCGTCATAAACATCAACATGGTTCGGGCGTCGGGCGATATGATTCCCCCACCCCTGTTATAGGGTAAACTGATTGAAAGTTAAGTCAGGCGGATTTACATTACTTGCTCGTTTGATTTCGGACAAATCTGGATAAATATTTACTTTTACCTTTTGCAAACTTTGCTGTAAAGGGATTGTTAAACTTGGCTCTTTTATTCTTTGGATTTCAAACCCTGGAAATACAGGTCCTATAGTTACTGAGACTGTTACTGCTTCTATGTTTTTCGTAAGCTCTTGTATCTTTTCTGTCAATTCATTTGTAGATCGTATATATTCAGTAGTACTTGTTTGTTCCTCAACTCGTTTTTTCCACTCTATTCACACTTCCTCTTTCGTTATTCTGTTTGGGAGTATCAGTAAGTCTTGTTTCTGTCATTGAGGCATTTGGTATATCTCTAAAATTAGAAAATTGCCTTGGGGTTTCATTAATTCTGTCCTCTACTGGTGGAGCATTAGGTGTAGTCCATAAAGAACCTGGTTGATATGATGGCGGTCTTCTATTTAGTATTTCTTCCAGTACAGCATCCTCTAATTCACTATCACCATAACCTTCTTTCCCTGTTTCCACATTTCTCCTCTTTTCTGTACATTTCCGCCCTTCGTATTCATCCACTAATCTGACTGGATACATGCCTTCACACATGTCTGCATTTCTCCATCTGCGCATTCTACTCATGTGTCTCTGCCCATAAACCACGCAATCTACCTCTTGGTCTGATATGTCTTTCCGACCTTTCTCTTTCCATTTCGTGCATCTCATCTTCCTATTCCACTAAAGCTTCAAATTGAGTCGATCTAGGTCTTGGCTCAAGCTTTATCATCCTCTCTCTCAAGTTTTGCAAAACTGCCAAATTAAAAGATCCGACTTCTGGGAAAGCGAACGCACCATAATTTCTGGTATACCTTGCCCAATTTTCCAACCATACACATGTATGGTAACTATATTTTGACAACATATAGGAAGCAGGTGTTTTCGGCGGAGGAAGTAATTTTCCCTCTCGTTACTATCGCCTTATCCTTTACAAACACATTTTTCAATTTCTTAAACCATGAAGGTTTCTTCTTTTCTTCTTCGTAATAGTAATCTATTTTCTGTAAATTCCCTGTCTTTCAAAAGATCGCGTACTATTCTGTTGCTGTTCCGTAACACCTACCTATCACAGCGCGGTTTACACTAGCGTATCAATTAGAAAAAGATATGTCTCCTTAGTGCTTAACCAATAGTTTAGCTGCTTTTCCGTGATGTACCAATCAGCCCTTACTCTGTCTCTGTCACAAGGACCAATCCCTAGGCGACACTTTTGATGTCACCAGCGCTCCGCCTTCTGCAGCGCCGATTTATTGAGAAGCCGTATTTACAAGATATACAACCGAATCAGTTAGTAACTTACACAAAACCACTCAATTCGTCTGTTTCGCTAAACAAAGTGATAGTTTTCTCAATCACACAAGTATACGGTATTTTCAGTAGACAGCGCTTACCTCTTCTCTACCACAGAATTTTACACTTGCCGATTAAGTAGCGCTTACCTCAACCTTTACACTTCTCACAAGATCGGGTTAAGTTCTATTGCTCTCCCAGCAGTAAGTTTTAAATCAGGATACTCAATGATCCCTGTACTTGAAGGCTAAGATTTTATAGATTGTCCTTGCTATACATTTATCCTTTCACACGTAGGTTCCCTATACTTGTGATGTGCGACGACACCACTTGTGATATACGACGATACCACCGCAGTATACGACGATACTACTTTTTGAAACAGACTATGAGATGTGCGACTTAACTTGCCACACTTCCTCTCTCTGCAGACAGAGTGGCCAGCTTAAGGCAATACCCTGAAGCCTTTTCAGGACTACACATAACGTAATACGAACTCAACAGATGTTAGTCATAATTCTGCACATCAAAACCCTTATATATTCCTTTATACATAATCCTAGCTAATTCTATAGCAACTAATGCTCTGCTACCAAGCTTATAACTGATGCAGCGCTACTCCGGAAATAATTTCTAAAACCACATCACCTTTCCCTGAAGTACAAAATCATACATCTACTCATCAGTGGGGCCCATAACACTGCGAGTTACTCACAAAACCACTTCCATCCTACTTCCTGGATCGGTGAAATTCAAAGGAGAGCTGCTGTATCATAGCGGAGTGTCTAAACTAAAACTGAAGATTTATACTATTTACATCGGCAGTTGAAATGAGTTTACCATGGTTTTAACAAAACTTTTATTTAGACACACCACCATTATGGTCGACGAATCTGCTAGTAAAAAATTAGGCGTAGGAAAATACAAGACCAGCTTAATTCTCCATTTCTCTAATTTTTATTAAAACCAAAGTTTAGCATGTCTAAAAGTTTATTCACTGTATTTCTTTTATTCAAAGTAACTTTTAAAGAAGAAAGTTTATCTCAAACAGTTATATTCATTTTATTTCAGAAATAGACATTATTATTTAGATTTCAGAACACAATTAACAAAAGGCAGATAGTTCCCAACATTCATTTTCTCCTAACTTCACTAACTAATAACCTCATCTAAAGCTCAGTTCTCACTCAAAGAAATAAAACATTTATTCAAGAAAGTTTTACATCTCAGGAAAATCAGCATCCTGACAGCATCTCAGGAAGAAATCGAAGAGGAGTTTTTTCTTAAGGAAAATCATGACTTTATATACCTTTTTACACTAACTTCATCTATCTACAAAGTAACTAGCAGCATAACTCGACTTCTGATTGGACAATTTGCGGGTGGATAAGCATCACCTCATCATTCTAATATTCAATTTCGGTTGTGTCAGCTGAATTTTAAATAGTCCTTTGTTTAAGAAAATGTCCGGCCTAGTCACGTTCTCAATTTGTTATATCAGACCACTTTCCCACGTTATACAATAGTGACATCCACAATTGTTGGCAGTCCTCTGTATTCTCGGGGCCTAATGTCCTTGACCCTCTTTGCTCAGGCACAGTCCGCTCGCATTCATTTCGGTTCAAAGTGCCATGCCCACGCCATCTTTAGTTCGTGGTTTGGCACAGCAGCCATTTTATAGCTAGGCCTCACAGGCCAGAACGGGAACTATCATAGAAACAAACACAAATAAATGTTAATTGTTGAATTTTAGCCCCTCTGTTTACCTCCCGCCCCCCCATACTAAGGTTTCCCTGTTATTACCTAGCAAAATAAGCAACACATATGCGTAATATGCTCACCTGACTTCAGGTTTCTGCCACAAAATACATAAACAGAAAGCACATTTATGCCGCTTTTCATTAATTTAAACGTTGCATTAGTAAACAATGACATTACTAAATAGTCAATTACAGTTTTCCATGCAAGCAGATTAGTATTCCCACGTGTATCCGTGTGTGCATTCTATACTATGTTGGTTTATGTTTTCCACATCACGCAATTAATAAAGGTTACAGTTATGAGGAATTTACTTTGCAATGGGGTATACACAATTTTGTTTTTCCTCCTCGCTCCATCACCAGCTACGCCGATTTAGATTAATCTCTGGGGATTTTCTGAGCATACATACGTCCTGATCTTTATCAACTTAGTCTTAATGAAAACTTTCTTGCATGACTCCTGAGAAAGAGGACGCACGGAATCTGTCCAGCAATACTCCAGGTCCTGTTTTTCATTACTTGATATTTGGTATTTGTGTTGCACAGCCATCTAGGTGTAGCAGTTACTCCTGTCCTGTTAATGACATGGAGTGTTCTTAATAAACTGGAGTACAGTATTAAGGGTGGAAAAGGAAACGCTGAATAAAGTAAGAATTTTTGATTTTTAGAGGATGGAGGGTAATTAAGGATGAAGCTCTTAGTATCAGCAGTCACTGTACTTGGGATCTGGTTAACCCTTGTAGCTAGATACTAATGTTCTAGGTTTGGCTTCCCTGTGTTTTTGTGAGACCCCTCAGTACAATATAATACATTTTGTCCGTTCACTTTTGCTTTAATATGAACACAGTTTATAAAACATTGCATGGAAATAGGTTGTGGGAATTTGTTGCTGTTGTTTCTAGAATGTCATGGGTTTTAAAGACCGTAAGAAAGAGGAATGCACTTTTTTGTCCACTTTATTTGACAGTGCTTTTAAGGAACAGGTGACACATTTTCCTTATTGTGTAGTTAAAGTCTGCAATACTATTTTAGTGTCTCCCCCCCCCCCCCCCCCCCTCCCTTTATCTGGTATCAGTTACTGTGCTTGCCTGAGAGCATAACATGAAGGCACATAATAACGGCCAATGCACTAAAACCCACGTTTCCTTTGGAACGTGGGAGACTATGCTTTGCCACTGTTGGCCTCTTTACCGTTTTTGGAACTCGTACTCAAATCAATTTTAGTTGATAGCCACACTTAGGTAAGACAAGGCATGTTTCACAATTCCGTCATTACATGCCTTCACCAATAGTTAGTTTTTTGGCATCTTTCTAATGCTACAGGGTTTGTTTGGTGGAGGCTAACTATCCGAAACCAACATGTATTTTAAACATTAGTAATTTGTGTCTTGTCAAAATGATCGTACTCTTTATCTGGAATTAAAATTAAATAAAGAAGCATCTTAGCGTTTCATTAGATTTTATGGCATGACCACATTGTTTTATTTGCACCATTTACAGCACATTTTCTGGAGCATAGCCCTGACATAGTTTGTTTTAACAACCATAGTCTGATTCATTTTTTGACACAGTAGACTAATGTCCTGAAACCTAGCTGGAATACACACATTTGGGTGAGCAAATAGTGGTTGGTTCAGTATGATGATACTTAGGGTTGATTATAGTACTTTAAGATTTCGATTCTGTCCATTGCCTACCAATGTCAGTAATTATAAGAAGATGGTATGTGAGCATAGTATTCCTATAGAATCGATTTTACACTACTTAATACAGGGGAATCCGTTCATGGCTTTATTTGTATCGAGTTTTTTTCAACACTGTTTATTTGAACCAATAAAAGTGACTTGGGCCTGATTACGACGTTGGTGGTCCTCACAACACCCTCCTGATTGCGTCTGTAATCCTTGGTGGGTGGACGTGTTGTGGCGGTTCCACAGCGGTGCCTCTAAGGATCATAGGAATGCTGTAGAAAGGCTCTGCCGTGGGACCACCGCATTACGTTCCTGCGCAGGAAGGAATGCACCATGATTTGCTTGCCTTCCTGTGCAGGAATTGGGGCTGCAAAATTACAGGGGGAGTCCAACATGTGCCGCCCAACCTGCCTGCACCCCCCATGCGCAGAGGCACAAGGGGGTAAGGGCCCCCTTTGTTGCCTCACGGATGCCCTTTTCATGGAGGTCTCACCACCATGAAAAAGATGACAGTGAGGCAACTCGTAATATGCTCAGCGGTGCCGCAGCAACATCACCAGCATATTGCAGCCTCTAACTGTGCTGCACAGCTGCTGCAGGCTCACGGATCCCTGGCGGGTGCAGCAGTCCTGTGGTGGTCCAACGGCCGAAGTTGTAATACGGTGGGTGGACTGCTAGTCTGTCGTTCCATGGACTGACACACAACATCCAATGGACCGCTGAAGTCATGGTCATGGAGTCA
Organism: Lissotriton vulgaris; assembly: GCF_964263255.1. NCBI lineage: Eukaryota > Metazoa > Chordata > Amphibia > Caudata > Salamandridae > Lissotriton > Lissotriton vulgaris. Next base: position 814,217,117 of record NC_141696.1, on the reverse strand, counting down.
TGATTAGCAATGTAGGAAAGCAATCTTGTTACCTCTGCCTCCAGAGAAATAATGTGCTATTTGGGTATGGGGGTATTTTTTGTTTTATTCTTCTAAAATTAACATAGGCTGAAACATTTCAAAGCATAAGGGGGAAAAGTGTAATGTGGGTATTAAATATATATTCACGATTGGTCTGGGATAAAAATTGATTGTGACTACTTTTTTAGTATTAATTCTCCAGAATATTGATGTTTAAGTATTGTCATTGTGTCTATTGTGTAAAATACCATTCTAAATATTTTGTCCTTAAGAACACTTACAAATAAAGCTTTATCAGACCTGATAATTTTGTTATTCATGTAATTAATTTAGCTTGGATCTGTCTTTTTAAAAAAAAAATGAGATGGCAATGTTTACCCTAGGTGTACTCTTTATATTGACAAGTGCTAATATACTGTCTTTAGTTGCCTACCCACGTTTATGGTCTTAATGTTAGTAGTCCTCACAATTGTTGTAAATTCCGGAACCATCTGACTTTGTTCGCATTTGTTGTGAGGCTTAAATAGGCTATGGCCTTGGATAATCTTACAAAGCCATGTGCTGTGTAATTGAAAAGCCATCTGTTCCTTTGCCATGACACAGTTTTCAAGCGTTTAACAGAATTAACACTTTATTTGTATTTGAGGAGTAAAATATATTTTTCTCAATCTTAATATTAGATGTTTTAACTTTGGTCAGTCTTTAATTTTCATGCTAACGTACTGTTTTTATTAACCTTTTTCTGGACTTGTGGAATCTTATAAATTATATAAGTCTATGGGGTTATAAGAATCTGAGCTCTATCAATTTTTTTAGCTTTTCTTTCTTGATCAATATTTGCCATGTTCGGTGGTTACCTACCCTTTTGTTTTTCGAGGTAATACCTTTTAACTTCCTTTTGGGAATAAGAATAAAAATGGAATATCAAGTCGGTCAATTAACTTGGCGATTTATCTGGGGTATGTTAATTATCTGCTCAGTCTTCAATTTGTTGTTTAGGAATGAGAGCTACTTATAGGAGCCTTGGCTGAAGTCCTGAGCATTTGATCAGAATACTTGCCAAGGTACCTTTATGCTATCTTGTGACTGTTGTGTCATGGCATGTATAAACTTTTACACTCACAATGTGTTTCATACTATCATTTATTAGGACAACATTCGAATGTGGAGCACTTAATTGAATACAATGGAGTTCTACAGGCCGGTAGAAGCCCACAAAGAGCACTATTCCAATGTTCTTTTTGTTTACAGCTACTGCTGTGAACAAAGGCCTCTTGGAGCTCGAGGGGATTTAACCCCCTCTGGCTCCGAGAAGCTTTTGTTTTTAGTAATTCGAACACACTGTCCTCTAGCTGCAAAATGTTCTAATAGCCTTAGAGCCTTCCTAGCAGGCTCTACCGGCCATTAAAGGCCCGCTCCCTTGTTCGGGCCTCTAACGCTGGAGCGGGCCTTTAATGGCTTGTAGATTCAGCTAGGTCAGGCTCTAAGGCTATATTAGAGCATTGGAATGTGGGGAGCTCCATTGAAAACAATGGAGTGCTCCTGGCTTTTAATGGCTGGTAGAAGCCCGAAGCTCAAATTCTAGTGTCTGACCTTGTTCACAGCTGTTGCTGTGAACAAAGGCCTCTGGAAGTCCAAGAGGATTTAACCCCACTTGGGCTCCAAGGGGTGTTTGTTTTTACTAATTAGAACATTTTGCCCTCTAGGGGTAGAATGTTCTAATAGCTTTAGATCCCTCCGTATCGGGCACTACCGGCCATTTAAGGCCCACTCCCTTGTTAAAGGCCCTTGCTTTTGGTTCTGGCCTTTAACGCTGGACTGGGCCTTTAATGGCCAGTAGAACCTGCTATGACTGGCCCTAAGGCTATATTAGAATTCAGAACACTGCATATTGTATGTTCATAAAGACATGTTTAAAACTTGGCGTGCCATAGTAGGAAAAAAGGGCCCAGCTTGGAAAGGTACATAAAATAAATGTAGTTAATTTACCAAATAATGGGCCCTAAAGTGCTGTCGGTATGCTAGGTCATTAAAATCAGTGCTTGGATCAACTATAGCATATGCTTGTTGAAAGTTCCTAGGTTGCAGGCCACATTGTCTTCGGAGCCACACGTATTGCCAATGCTCCACAATTCTAGTTTTTCAATTTCATTAGCTTGGCGGACTTACAACAGTTGCAGCTTATGTTTCTTAACACTTGGATTGGTGTTTATAATAAAGTGAATCATCCTTCCTGGGGTAAAAGGTATGCGAAAGCAAAGGCTGTAGGTTGTCATCTTTTTGTAACATATGAAAAAATGTTTGAAGATGTAAATTAATCGTACACGTTCAGCTGTTGGAAAGCACAAAAAATTAAGCATTTTTTTGCAATTCTGAAGTGTGATGGAAACAAAAAATTTTAATAGGATGAAACCAAACCAAGACACTTCACTTTAGGTGATGCACAAGTAATAAATATGAATGAAAACACGATTTCATCACACCATTTGTGTGCAATATAGCTTTATCAGTAAAACTTGATATGGAAATTAAGTGGCTATTTCAATGGAAAATGTGCTGTGTGTAAATGATAGTGCGCTACTGTACACTAAAGCTAGGGGTCACAAAACTAGTTCTAAAAATTGGGTTGTGGTTCTTAAAGTTTGGGAAGCACTGAACTAAGTGATACAATGATCATAAATGATGTTATGATGTAAAAATTACACATGTAAAGATCTTAGTACTGCACCAAAATAGGCTGCTAACAACCTTGTTTTGGGTGTCACAGGTAGAGAGAAAGGGTCATGTTATGTTATCTTAGTATTTCAGATGGGTTTTATTCTATAATACAATGTAGCACCTGAGGGTAGTATTTACTAACTGTTTTGAGGACGTTTGGGGGGTGTGGTGTGTGTGTGTGTGTATATATGTGTGTGTGTGTGTATATATATATATAAAAACCTACTGGCGGTCGCCAGTAGGTAGTTATAGTTTGAAAAAAAATCCTATGTTAAATCTCAAAATTCTATTTGGAATAACTTTGGCGCCGGTTGACGAATCTGCCTGAAAATTTCCTGAAAATGGGCTCGCAGCGCCCCGGTCCTTCCCTGAAAATTTGGGGAGGATTCGTCAAGTGGGGGCCGAGATAAAAGGGGGGTCCCAAAACGCGTTTTCCCCATGTTAATTTCCATAGGGCGGTCGATTTTCACTTTTAGCCCGAAAGGCTGAATGGATTTCCACCAAACTTGGCAAAATTGTAGGGACTGGTAGCCCGATGTGCCTTTGCTATGTCTCAAGATATGTGCTCCAGTGGAATTTGAGTAATTTAGGTTAAAAAAAATATATATATCTATAGCCGTGCCCCGGTACGCGCACCGGGGAGCGCCCCGGGCGCGTCACTTGAGGTGCGCACGGAAAGCTGATTGGCTCTCGGGTGTCTGTAAACATTCGAAACAGTCCGGAGCGGCCGCCATCTTGTGTCTCGGTAAAATCGAGACACAAGAGGTGGCTAAAACAAAGGAGGAAATGACCATAAGGCGTCAGGGATAGACCCCGTTTGACCCCCTAGGTTTGATGTGGGGGCTCAAAAAGGGCCCCGCGGGGTATTTAAAATATATATATTTTTTTCGTTTATCGCGGGGGAAGCGCTCGGTGCGCTCCCCGGTGCGCGTACCAGGGAGCGTACTATGAGGAAAAAAGAATGACAGTTTTTTAAAGGAAGCCTTTTTTTAGAAATTGGCGGTAGTTCTAAACTTTTTTTTTCTTCTTTTTGTTGTTATATTTTTTTGTGTTTTTGAACATTTTGTACTTTTTTTGGCTTTTCAAAAGTTTTATATTTTTTTTGTATTTTTTTAGGGGGAGAAAAAAAAAAGGGAATTGAAACTGGCTCAACTGGAACAAAAAACAAAAAAACCCAAAAAATTACTTCTTTTTGGGGCGCTTGTGATTGTCACCTGCAAGGACGATGAGCTTTACGCTCTGTTCACCATAAGCGATAAGCTTGCCACATGCAGTACAAGTGATTTTAAAATCAGCAAATCTTGGCTGAATACAAGGCATCACCTCTGATGTTTCTGGTCCCGATGAAGTGGGTTCGTTTCTTTGGGAGGTGGTCCTTGAAGAATGGGGGAGGTTACTGGCCAGTTCCCTGAGCTCTGCACGAGAATAGTTGTTAGGGTGCTTTCTGGTCATATGACGAATCATGGTATAGTTACCAAATGAATATTTTTTGTTTGGGTTGCCCCTTGAGAGTTCTTAATTGCAGATTAGGCAAGTTACCTTGGCCGCATTCACTTTTTTCTTGCCCTCTGGGAGTGAAAAAAATTCCCATACAATGTGTGGCTTGGGCTTGTATGGGATATTTTGTTCAGGCAGCCATCTTCCCCCATCCTCCTCTTCCTCTTCCTCCTCCTCTTGTTGACCACCAATGTAAACTGGAGCTGGTCCTGTTGGTGGTGGTGGTGGTGGGGCAGATGCACCAGCTGCTGCTGCTACTGAAGCCATTATTAAGATGAAAAAGGTACAGAGATGTACAAACAGGTCTTCCTCAGTCAAAGGACAAAGTCAGAATAAGGAAAAAAGGTGGGGTCTTTCATCATTTGGAAAAAAAAACTGTCCTGAACCAATGAGAAGTGTTATTTTCAGGTCACAAGACCAGGGGCTTCATCATTATGAAACCAAATCTATTATGAACCAATGAAAAGTGTTATTTCCAGGTCACATGACCCGACGCGCCCCAGGTTGCGTAGCGTAAGCGCGTCGGATGTTTACGTTGCGCGATCGTATTCGCTCGAGTGCTTCCGGGTGCGCTTACGCCGTGCGTATCACGCGGACGCGTTTACGCGATACGTCACGATCATGTTTTCGTTCGCGACATTGGCGCTAACGGGACGCTTCCCGGTTCGCGCACCGGGGCGCTTCATATAATTACGCTTTCCGGGGCGCGCACCGGGAGCGCTCCAAAATTTTTTTTTTTTTTTAAAAAAAGGGAAAATTGTAGGGACAAGTAGCCCTATTCTGAAGTGGTTTTTAAAAAAAATAACTTTTGAAAAATATGTATTGTGCTACATTGGGCTTAATATATGTTAGAGCAAAAATGTAGCCCAAATGTAGCCCAATGTAGCCCAAAGATGTCCACCAGAGTCAAAAAAAAAATATAGCCCAAATATAAGCCAGATGTAGCCAAACTGTAGCCCAATGAGAGAATGTACCAGAGTGTTCTAAACAACTAGAGCGCTAACAGTCTTACTTATAAAGTGAGACTTATAGTTAGGAATTAGCATTAAAAAAAACCTATGAAATTCACTGAAAAAAACATAGGTTTGAGGCCTAATATAGTTAGGAATTAGCATTTAAAAAAACATTGAAATTCACTGAAAAATCACACCAGTTATAGTTAGCAGGAAGTTTTACTGACATAAAACCAATGAAATTCCACGTTATAGTTAGTTGGACTCACTATAACTTGCGCGTGTAATGCACTGCTGATGACGTCACATATTACATCACTCATGACATGGTCAGTGACATCACTCATGACATCACTGATGACACCATCCAGTGAATGTGTGTCTTTCTGAAAAATAAATAAATATGAATAAATGGTTAAATAAGTGTGTAAATGGATTTTTATCAGTGTTTCACTTTGTTTATAAATGGCTGCATGGATTGGTGAGTAGCTACATGTGTGTGTATATGGGTTATTAGATGTTTTTTTTAGTATCAGTATGAGTGTCTGTGTATAGTTTGGTGGGAGTGTTACTTAGCACATAGATGCATCAATGACTGACTCACTGTTTGTATGTGTTTTGAAGACGGCATATGTGCAGGACTGTTTGGGTGGATGAGTGTGTATATGCGTGTGTAAGTGAGTGAATGACTGTCTCACTAGTGTCTTTATCAGTAACAAGATATGTTTTAATCTAGAATATGTGAATATTGATGTATATGAGTGATTATATGTGAGTGTGAGAGATTGAAAGACTTCTTGTTTAAATAAGTATGTGTTTCTAAAAGTGATTGTTTAAGAGAGTAAGTATGTGTAAGTTTCCTTAGAAGTAAGGTGGTAGTGTGTGTATAGCTGTATATGCAAATAAATGGGTGTTCAATAGTTTATTTGCATGTGTGAGTATGTGTGTGAGTAACTTTTGGATGACTGTCGGTGTGTAGCAGGATGTATAGGTGTATCACTACATATGATGAGTGAGTATATGTATGAATGACTATATAGAACTGTTGATGATTGAGTAAATGTGTATATAGATGGTCGAATTATTGAATTGGTTGTTGTAACTGGTATGGGTATCTCCATTTTTAAAAATGTTTTAATTTATATTTGTCTTTTTGTGTTTCATGGGTTACATTACAGTGAAAGGAGGTCTGTCATTCTGTCACAAGGATGTCATCAGTGATGTCATGAGTGATGTCACTGACCATGTCATGAGTGATGTAATATGTGACGTCATCAGCAGTGCATTACACGCGCAAGTTATAGTGAGTCCAACTAACTATAACGTGGAATTTCATTGGTTTTATGTCAGTAAAACTTCCTGCTAACTATAACTGGTGTGAAACCTATGGTTTTTTCAGTATATGTATGTGTATATATATATATATATATATATATATATATATATATATATATATATATATATATATATATCTAATATAGAAAAGAAGCAGGGAACTCTGGGTAGTTCTCAAGTTTAGGTGGAAAGCAGCTACTGTATAGAGCACTCTTAACCCCAGCGACACTAAACATTTGCTCATCTCAAATGTCTGCATTTCTATCAAAGTCTTTAAGCATAGGATCTTATGCGTACAGAATTTGATAGAAAAACAGACATTTGAGATGAGCAAATTTAGAGTGTCACTTGCATGGAGTGCTCTATACAGGAGCTGCTTTCCACCTAAACTTGAGAACTACCCAGAGTTCTCCGCTTCTTTTTTGCATAATTTATGTGTTACTCTATGCAGGAGACCTATATTTTTTCCAAACAATAGAATACTTCACAATCCTTTATTTTTCTCAGAGCATGTCTACTTCACCTACACGTTTCGGCCTCACAGGGAGATATAGATACATAATTTCACATTAACAATCAACCACAGTTATTTGGGAAACCCTCTTTGCACAGGGTGTTAAGTCTGTATACAAGTGTTCAGAGAAGGCAAATTCCCTCACAATACTCTTGTTTCTTCCAAAATTAATAACCTACTAGGGACAGCCTTCACCTGCATCAAATGTCTCAGTCAGCAAACCTACATTGACAAATGAAGTGGATATAAGTAGAAAAGTGGGTACTGTAATCAGTTAACTCCCTTGATAGTTTACTCTGTACCATGCTGTTTGCAAACAGTAAAAACTCCCATGAGAAATACACCACAGAGTATTGAAAAGTATCTACTAAGAACGGTGTTATTTCTACGCAAAATTTGTACAAAAAAAAATACACTATTTGCCTAAAATAACCAAAGTCTGAAGGTGCTAAACCTCATACCTACAGCCTTCATACTATGGTGAAAACGTTAGATAGCACATCTCCTGAAGCAAAACAAGCACATGTACAACGGCTAGTATCTGGTGCACAAGTCTTCTATATTATGTAGAAATTGTCATGCTGAAGCGATTCTGCCTTTTAACTCAAGGCTGCTTACAATACTTAGTACCTACTACATTGAATCTTTGCCCTGTTGGAAACTTTTTCTGCAGAGCCCCAAAAAGTTTGTGGAACATACTGGACAGAAGTAGTTGGTTGTCGTCTGTACACAGAGTTACTCGTCAATACTAAGATTTATAACGTGTTGAATACCTCTACACATCTTTGATTCATTGAAAGCTCGATCGTTTTGTAAACATTTACTCCCAGTACCTGGACCCAGGCTATCGAAAATTAGGTAGAAAGGTAATACAGTACTACACATAAACTATAAAACAAACTAGCACATTCATTAGATGATGTAATCAGTGATGTCATCAATGATGTCATAGAACATGTCACGAGTGATGTAATATTTGAGGTCATAACCAGTGCATGTCGGGGGTTCAGGTTATAGTTGGCTATGCTAACTATAACTGGTGAATTTGTTTTTTATTAGTTCATAGCGTTAATGTTGTCACTGACAATCACCGAACTATATTTTTAATTAAAACTTTGTTTTTTCCAGTGAATTTCGATTTTTAAAAAAATATATATTTTTTTTTTTTACAAAAACATCTTTTTATTACACCTAACTAACTTTACTTTAACCTTAAGTTTTTTCAGTGAATTTCTAAGGGTTTTTAAATATATATTACATTTTTTATTAGTCATTGGTCAGCAGTTTGCCAATATGAACAATATCAGTAACATGAAATAGTACAGCGACAATGCAGTTAGAGCATGAATAATGATACAACACAAGGAAATCAGTCTTACTTCTCTCTCCATTCAGTCTCCACCCCAGGGCTTCCTGATAGTACCTCCAATTGAGTCGTAGCTCGTCACTGAACATGTAGCAATTCTTGCCGGCTATTCTCAGTTTCTGGGGGACTTCATAGTTCCTCCTCCTAGATCCCCTCGCTCACTGCTCCAGGTCGTTTCTTTGAGTGTTAAAGGAATCCATGTCCTGTGATTGCGTACTGTGTTCATCATTCTAGCCCTGACATGCGTGAATGTTCTACAGTAATGTAGCCCAGATTTCTATGTCCTGTAATTTGTCATCCCTACGATTAAGTTTCATATGTACTTCACCAATGGCCCACTCTTCCACATCCCTGTACCACAGTGTGAGGGAAGGGGCCCTTATACCCAAACACCCAATGGCCACTCCCCTTTTAGCCAATACTAAAGCTAACTATGAGCCTCCAGCTAATTTTTCCTCCTTTGGGTCTTTTAATGATGCCAAGTGGACCCAACTGGGATGACAACTCTTATTACCAACGCTGTCACCTACCTCCTCTTCGCTACCACCTGTAGCCAATAGGCATGTACTCTCTGATATGAAAGTATGCCCCTTCTCTCCCGCACCTGGGACGATCTGACCCCCCCCCCCCCCCCCCCCTCCCGCTCGCATACATCCTGCTAAGTTTAATGTGTACATTTTTAAGGTTAAGTGATGCACATAATTAAAACAAACCAAAATCCATCCCTTCACACTAGCTGGTTCCCTTAGCCCAGGCCATGGTTGACACATCTGGTAATCTGCACAATTGTAGACTAGGGAGATGGGAATTGAACACAACATTGAGATTACTGTTTTCTAGGAATTATAGCTGGTTCCCTTAGCCCAGGCCATGGTTGACACATCTGGTAATCTGCACAATTGTAGTCTAGGGAGATGGGAATTGAACACAACATTGAGATTACTGTTTTCTAGGAATTATATGTATCACTCAAGTGCCTTTCTTCTGACACCACTCTGCTTGACTAAAGAGATGAGAGCAAGTTGTGGTTGATGAAAGCAAAGACACACAAAGTGTAATGTAAATGGATGACCTTTGTCTTTAGATGGGAGGAGACACTCTTTTCTCATGTTTTTTGTGATAATGCTGTGCATTAACTTCGAAGAAGGTTATCTGCTTGGGGTTGCAAGTGTGTGTGTTCTGTGGCTTGCTTGAGGGTGGAGCACATCTTTACAGTTTCATGGACTTGGGTGGGCTAATTTGGATAATCTCACAGATTAGTTGGCCTGCAATTGGTAAATTGAGTCATAGGATATGAAATGTTTTTATGTCTGGCTTTGCCAGCTTTTTTTTTTGTTATAAAAAAGATGATACAAATACAGACCTAGGTGTAGGGATGAAGGAGCTTTCAGACAACCTTCTTCATCCATTGGTCCCTTCGGGTGCCATTCATATTTTGCTTCCATCCACCTCAACCTACAGCATGGGGCTGTGGTGCAGCCCACATCAGCACCTAGCTCTCTTCACTCTTAGTGTTGTCATTTTGGTTTTGCATATAAGCACATTTACCCAACACCTAGACCATTTCAGTGTTTGGGCTGGTAGGCCAATTTCTGCATTTATTAATTTATCTACGTATTTCTTTTATCTTCTAATTTATTCTTGCGATGGTTCCTTTTTTACTTGCTTTTGTGTTTGCAAACCTGCACACCATTTTAAATCTTTAAATGGTGAGTTTACTTTTTACCTTGACACCTTCAATGTCAAATACATATGTTTACAAAAAAAAAAAAAAAGTATTGCGGGCTTACCAATGCTGGTCCTATTGGCTTTGCCAGAGCTTGTTTGCTTAATTTAGCGAGGTAATTACATGGCTTTTAAAGAGTTAGTAAGCAAGGGTATGGACCTGGATTGTCAACAGTGCATATTCAATAATTATTGTAGTACATCGCTTCAGCTGTGGAGGATTCATTATATGTCTTTATGGTAATGAGCAAAGGAGCCAACTTCCACAATATTTGACTTCTGTAAAATTAGTGACAGTAACACCACCAGTTCTTTTTTCTGTTTTTGGAAAACATAGCTATGAAAAAGAAAGAGTGTTGACTGTGCACACAACCCTGCGTCAGTCAGTCAATCAATATCTTTATTTCGGCCATTAGCCATAAAAGCACAAGTTATAATACACATATAAAACATTGAAAGCATCTTAAAACATTTAAAAAGCCCTAAAACAAATCAAGGTAATAACAGAAATGGGAGCCAATCAATCCTAATAATAAAGGAGAATAACATTAATTTATAAAACCATGAATGTTACTAAAAACTATGCAGTCCCACTTGGAAAGCATATTATTCCTACAGTACCAGCAAGTAGGCCTCACTTAATCATGATATAACTAAAATAAATAAAACCATGCATAAAAGCAGTGATCTAGGTCCCTAATAAAATCAAATTAAATCATTCATACAACGTTGCACATAACCATGATAAAGTATGAAAAATACAAGTCCCTTAACCTAATCTATAGCTGGGGAGGATACCAGTTTGTCAGCTCCTCCACATATGTAGTAGAAACTAGGAGTTGGCAAAAACTATTAGGTGAGCTGTATTTGATCTTAAAATTCTTAGTGCAGATCTATGATCCCTGACACCCCAAGTTGCGACACAACGGCCAAAGCCAAGCCCTCCTATGTGCGTGATACTGTGGGCAAGAAACAAAACCTGGTCTATGGTTTCCTTTATGACAGGGGAAAAAGGGACAACTCATCTCCGACTCGGTGAGGGAACGCTTCCATTTCGCCGTAAATGGCCAAAGTGGCAATGTCTCAAACTGAAATTTAATGTATGTTAAATACTTTTCCAGAAAGTAAGCATCCTTAAACTTTAAGAAAATGTGGTCAGGGAGTCCACACTCCCTAGCCGATATAGCCCTGCCTCTGTGTCTCCAATACATCACTTTTAGCATGGACTTCGACACCCTACCAGCAGTTTCCAGATGTACCCAAAGGACCTTACAGCCAATCTCAATTAGGCTACGTTTAGTGTAATCCAGCCTGGGGATCTTGACAACCTCACAGTGCTTTGAAATGGAATCTAAGCCCATCCTGTAGGGCACCAGTTCGGAGATGGACCATATCCTCCTCCAGTGCATCAAGGTTCTGAGTCTTAACCTATGTACAAGAGATCTAATACCCAGGTCTAACTGCAGAGGGACAAGGGGGGTACTAACCAGCAGGTTAGCGAGGACTCGTAAGAAACAATTCTCCACCTTTTTCATGCCATTAAGTTCTCTTGCCCCAAGAGTTCTCCACTGTATAACGACCCCCTCAGTGCCTGCAGGTTATAGCTCTGCAATGCTGGAGAAAAAAAACCGAAAGCTGGAGCCCTGAAGGCCGCCTGTGTAGAGTAGTTCCTATATTCCCAATAGGCTCTGCGCATTGGAATAACCTAAACGGCAGTTTAGACTTTGGACTGAGGTAGACTAGGTCTCTACTGAATATGTTAGACTTAATTAGGCATGCCAGCTAGCTCAGAGGTCACTAGAAACTTTCTGGAATACACAAGAAGGGATTAGTTTCTGACAACCGCATAAACACGACCACTTTGCTCCCTCCAGAATAAGGAGTATATCTCCAGAGTCGTGTGAAAACAATAGACAGCTATTTCACTCAGTCAATCGTGCATGCTTCGTTTCACCAGAAATGCAGAGAAATAGAGAGACGGGCGTTTTCAATAAAAGGGTTATTTATTGAGCAGTCTTCATTCTCATGCAAGAGAAGTGAATTGCCACAATTGCAATACTTGTCGTAAAGTGCGTACAGTAAAAGGAGTATTATGAAATAATACTGTAAAAGCATTGATATGGTTTCTGAGTCATATGATACTTAAAAAAAAAATATATATATACAATTACATACAATGATAAAAGTTGACTAAACGTACTCACCTGGTGCTTCTAAATATGCCTACCCCGGTGTACCTAACCTAAGCCTAGTACGTGGAAAGGAGTAAGTGAGCTGCAGTTTTAGGTCTCGCGACCTATCAATGCGCGCAAGCGCATTGAGCGGAGCGAGAATTCAAGTGCTCAAAATCCTCGTCAAACCAAGGGCTTCTTGGTGCGGTTTTGTTTGAGTTCACGTGACCAAACAAGCACGCGCATCCGCCTCCCTCCCTCCAAATTGCATTTTTTCACGACCGCAGAGCACATCAAAGGGCTTCTCCCAGCGTGTGCTGTGCGGCTTCTCCCCCTCTAATTATTCATTGCTGGCCGGTGGCCGGCCGTACTTTCACTTTCCCGGCCGCTCTTGTTCTATTTCTCACCCCTTTTTTTTTTTTTTTAGTTTCTCACGTTGTAAAAGGCGCTTTCACGTGAATGGCGGCCCGCCCCTTTGTTCAGACGAGCTGTGACTAAGGAAAGGCGCACATTGAAGTGAAAACGCTGCACGGGGCGCTTTTGCAAACAACCATTAGTAATGCGGTAGGTCTCGCATTTTCAAGAGTTTACTAAATGCTGCAAATGCTTGTCTTTGTCGTGCAGCCCGAATGCAGATATATTTGGGAGCTGAAGCCACTACTCGAGCTTTAATCACCGAGACCGAGAGCGCCGCCCCAGCCCCTGCAGCCTCTTGAAGCCCTCTGTTACTCGACAACGCTGGTGGCACTTTCACGTTTAGTTAGTCTCTTAGTCTTCCCCCTTCACACTTATCAAATCATGCCTTAACATTCATTTGATAAAAGCAATGCAGCGTGAAAAAGTAACTTTGTTCATTTTTAATGATTAAAGGTGCCTTAGCCACTTCTAAGGATAGCTTGTTTTCCTCCTTGGAAACGCAGCAGAAACGTGAACATTGATTACATAAACAGACCATGTCCATATTAATTTCGCAGCACCCCGGGGCCCCATCCTCTCTCACTACCACCGACGCCCTCTCCTCCTGCCCTCTGTGCCCGACAGTTTATGATGGCGGTGATGCTGTTACAATTTCTATTTTTTTTTTTTTTTTGGTGTAAGACGTTTATTTTGCATCAAGGAAACAGAAGTTGTACACTGCGTCACGCCAACAACCCGGAGGCAGGCCGCTATCAGGTATTCAATACATCAGGCACAGTAAAATGATGCGGGGGCCGTATTCGGACCATTACAGTGCCCCCAGCCAGTGTAACCAAGACAGCGATATCTTAGGTGTAAGCAGTTCAACTTCAGCACGTAAATGGTCTTACTTTTTCACACAGTGTTGTAGGCACATACATATATCAGGAAGTGATCAGACCGCCTCGGAGTGGGCAGCTGTCGCAACCAGCTGCAGCGGCGGGCGGGAAGGAGACGCCTGACAACACCGTTTTTTCACCCAACATACCCCGCCAACAACCAGAAAACTAAAACAACGTGTTCCGGTGCAAGTACGAACAGTCAGTCATGCAACGCAGCAGCCATCTATAAGGTCCTACGACACTGCGCTGGGTCGTCACGAGCAAGGACTAGCAATGGTGAATGTAGGAGTGCGGGAGATGTGGGGGGGGGGGGGAGGATAGGATCTCGATTGGGGTCAGCAATCCAGTAGGGGATCTCCTGGTGGTCAGCGGGGAATAGGTCAGCGGTATACAAAGGAGCAGTGAGGTTTCAGGCCAATATTGCGGGGCTGGGTAAGGTAGGCCCGCAGCTATGTAGGTTCACCGATTGGCAGGCAGTCGACCACATGAAGGGCACAATCAGCCCATGTCGTCTGAGACACTCGCAGAAGGTGACTTCCCGGACGTGTCCGAGCCTTCCCTCTCCCTAGTCCACTGTATAAACGGTTCCCAGATGTCAGTAGGCCTGGAAGCGGTGGGCATGGACTCCCAGTATTGTGTGAGTTGTGTATGGCCATATGTCACATCTCTAATCCACCCTGCAAAGGAGGGGAGAGCTCTCCTGCCCCAATTCAATGATATCTGCCGTTTGGCGTAGAGAAGGAGCAGTGCGTGTAGTTTCCTGTCGCAAGGCTCAGTATCCTTAACATATCCCAGTAAACCCAAGAGTGGGGTCGGTGTATCATGTCTGTGTGTGATGTGATTAATGGCTGTGAAGACCTCCGACCAGTATGTAGCCAGCTCGGGGCAACTCCATGCAACGTGGAGAAAGGACGCATCTTCCCCTCCACATTTCCAGCAGGAGGCATCCACCCGAACGCCCATTCTGTGTAGCGACAGTGGCGTGCGGTAATAGCGGTGCAGGAATTTGAAGTGAATGAGCCTCAGCCGGTAGTTCGGAGAAAGTGCAGTAAGTTGCTTACAGCAGTATACCCATATGTCATCTGAGAACGGTTCACCTAAGTCCGCAGCCCAAGCCTGTTTGGCCGTGGCCACTGTCAGTGGAGCCTGCTCCTGCACACAGTTATATAATCGCGATACAAGTTTTTTGGGGGAAGGCCTTGAAAGCAAGTTTTGGAGGGCGTCCAGGGCGCACGGCTCCTCCGGGAATTGGGGCCCAATCTTCTTGCAGGATTCCCGAAGGGAATGGTACAGTAATGCGTCTGCAAAAGAATCAGGTCGAGTGGCCTCGCCCGCGCCCAGTTCGATAAAGTTACCGTCAGGGTATAGGTCTGCAAACGTGATTAGTTTTTTCCCCCGGAGCGTGAGGGCATCTCCTCTGGTGGTTAAGCATGGAAGCATCGGGTTTCCCCGCAGAGGGATGGCCGGTGCATAGAGCAAGGAGAGTCCAGCCCTCTTCTGAAGTTCGCGCCAGGCCCATCGGACCATCTCCACTGTGTCCACTTCTCGTGACGGGCATGTAACTTTCCCGTATAGCGCCACTCGCAGCGGCAATGGGGCGACCACTGCTAATTCCACCGCCACATGTGGTTGATAAGGAGTGGGGTAGGCCCAGAAATGTAGAAATTGCGCTTGTGCACAGAGGGAGTAAAGCTTCAAGTCCGGAGCCCCAAGGCCTCCCTGTCTGAGCGGCAGCGTGAGCACGTCCCAGGAAATTCTTGCTTGCCCACCGGCCCACACCAACTTTAAAAGCAGCGAGCGTACACGAGTGTGGAAGTGTGCCGTCATCGGTAGCGGGACATTTACAAACAAATACAGAAATTTAGGGAGAACTACCATTTTCGCCAAGGCTATTCTCGCAACCAGGGACAGAGGTAGTTTGTTCCACACCTCAATCTTCCCTTCCAGCCAATCCACCGCTCTACCGAAGTTCAATGACCACAGTTCTTGCACATCCCGACTTATCCAGATCCCCAGATACTTAACAGCTCCCGTCTCCCACCGCAGAGGGTAGTCCGGAGTTGGGCTAGCAGTCTCCTCTGTCAAGGGGAAGGCCACTGACTTGGACCAGTTAATGGAGATGCCCGCCAAGCCTTCAAACCTTACAAATTCACGGAGTAACGGACTCAGGTTATCCTTAGGATTAGTGACGTACAGGGTGACATCATCCGCGTATAGCGAGATGAGCAAGCTCCTAGAGCTGAAGCCAATGCCCCTTGCAGTGTGGTGCTGCCTTACCCTAGCCGCCAGCGGCTCCATTGCAATAGCAAAAAGGAGAGGGGATAGAGGACACCCTTGTCTGGTCCCCCTGGAGATAGGGAAGGGTTTGGACACAAGGCCATTCACGCTCACCCTGGCTCTGGGTGCAGTGTAGAGTAGCCTAATCAAGGTCCTGAAATTCTGACTGAAGCCCATTCTTTCCAGGACTCTAAAAAGGTAAGGCCACTCTAAGGAGTCGAATGCTTTGGTGGCGTCTAGGAACACCACCGCCGCCTGTACAGAAGGGTGCAAGTAATGGAGTACAGAGAAAATAGTCCTGAGGTTGTGTGACGTCGCGCGGCCCGGGATAAAGCCCGATTGGTCCGGGAGAGCAATCATGGGCAACATCGGCTGCAGTCTATCAGCAATCACCTTCGCGTAAATTTTAGCATCCACGTTTATGAGGGAAAGGGGCCTATAGGAGTCCAGGTGCTGCTCATCTTTATCAGGTTTCAGGAGTGTGATTATTAAAGCCTCGTGCATGGAGTCCGGTAGGGAATTTAATTCAAGGGCCTCGACAAACACGGAGTGCAGTTTCGGCGCCAGTTCGGCAACATAAGTCTTATAGAAGGATGTAGTCAGGCCATCAGGGCCAGGGGCTTTATTGGCCGGCATGCTCTTAATCACCTGGGCGATGTCCTGCACAGATACAGTAAGGTCCATGTATTGCCTGTGGTTGTTGTTGAACCATACAAGGGCAATTGAGTCAAGAAATTCTTGCAAGGAGGTCGGTGTTGTGGGCTGTTTTGATGTGTATAATGTTGCATAGAAGTCTGTAAAAGCTCCTAACACAGCCTCCTGACCCACCCTCAGGTTCCCGGCCCTGTCATAAATGGTGTGAATGTAGTTGGATTGTGTGCGAGGAGCAATTAGCCGAGCAAGGGTTCTGCTTGGCCTATCACCTTCGCCGTATCTGCGTGCCTCTGCCTGCTTCCCCAGAAAGCGCACCTCCCGCTCCGCCTCCTCATTAAAGGCTAGTAGCTTGGCCTTAATAGTCCCAGCAGTTTCTAATGACGGGTTTGCGCTGAACGCAGTATCCAGGTCTCTCAGTTCTCCCTCCAATTTAGCTAATGTGTCCCTGATGGTGCGTAAGACTCCTGCTTTCCGTGCTATGCATTGGCCTCTGATTACAGCCTTAAAGGCATCCCACACAACAGCTTCAGTGGAAGCAGACCCAGCATTGTCGGCAAAGTATCTATTTATGTCATCTCTAATCTCTTCTACAAATACCGGGTCCGTGAGTGCATGTGGTGGAAGGCGCCATTGAAACGCTCTGTATATAGTGTCAGGGGGGCGCAGCTCCATCATACACGGAGCATGGTCTGACAGTGATCTAGCTAGGATGTCAACAGTCGACACCCAAGTCGCCACTTCGGGAGACACCAGCCAGAAGTCCAATCTAGACCAAGCCGCCTTGTGACACGTGTAGCAGGTCCCCACTTTGACCTCCGGATTCCTCACTCTCCACACATCAACAAGCATACCTTCGTTCATCACATCCAAGACCGCTTGACGCGCTCTAGCATGCGGCGGCCTACCCACACCACTCCGATCCATGTCATCATTCAGCACAATGTTGAAATCCCCTCCCAGCACTATCGACTGGCAGTCCAGTAACGCAATTTCCGCCCAAACTGTTCTGAAAAAGTTCGGATCGTCCACATTCGGGCCATAGACGGCAGCCAGCACAATAGGCCTCCCCTGCAGAGAACCATGAAGCAAAACATACCTTCCCTCCGCATCCCTTTTTTGTGAGTGCTCCCGCCAATCCAGTCCCCTGCGTATGAGTATGGCTACGCCCCTTGCATAGTTGGAGTAAACGGAAGAGTATATATGGGCCCACCGGGAATTTTTCAAACGGGGTGAAGGGATCGCGTGAAGATGAGTTTCTTGTAAAAAACAAATGTCAACATTATGTCGGGACAATGTACCATGCATCAAGCGGGCTTTCTTGTAGTCCCCAAGGCCCCTAATGTTCCAAGTCCATAGTTTGATCCCCCCCATCAGGAAGGTGCAATGGCATCGAATCCCACCCCAGGTTGTTCCATCCCCCGAAGCAATAAGACCTTCCAGACATCATGACTTCCCAGCACAGCGCGCAAATAGATGAGTAGCTGTAACAGTACAGCGCACCAGATCAGAACTCGAACTTTCAACTTCAGAAACACCCCCCACCACCCTCCTCCCTCAGCAACCCCCCAATCAGGTCGTGAATTATCCCAAAAACGGGCACGCAAGGCGTGCAAAAACCCCAACGTCAGCAACAGTGGGAAGCACCCCATGAGGCGTAGTGCGCCCAGCATACACCCCCGTTTGGATGGGGTGGCTACACTTCAATTGTTAAAGCTCCTGGGTCCGAACATTGCCCCCAACCCAGGGAACATAAAGCCCAATTGTAACTATAGTTGCGGAACGAGCAAGGAGGCAGCAGCCATAGTCCAGCGTTCAAGGGCGCACTAGCAACTTACCCCCAGCAGCACAGTTCGAGCGTGCCCGTCCAGTGCCCAGGATGCTCTCGGTCATGCAAGTGAGAGTCAAGCGGGCGAATGTGCAGCCACAGTTAAATGCAGCAGCGGTCCCCTTCAGTCATTGTCACTGAGGTGTTCCGAAGCATCCTCCAGTCGCGGCGATTTTCTTCTGGCACCAGCACAGATGTGTTTAGCAAATTTGAGTGCAGATTTTGCGTCCGTGAAGAAGTGTGACTAGTTGTCGTGGTGCACCTTCAATTTCGCCGGGTACAGTAGAGAGTAAGACACACCAGCTTGCATCAACACTTTTTTCGCCGGAAGGAATTCTTTACGAGCAGCTTGGACCAAAGGGGTGAAGTCTGGGTAGAAGGAGATGTTATTCCCTTGATGCGTGATGTTGCCCTTCTCCCTCGCCAGGCGCAGAATGAGGTCTCTATCCTGGTAATTGAGCAATTTAGCCAAAATCGGGCGAGGAGTGGCGCCCGGCGGAGGTCTCTTCCCGAGAGATCTGTGCGCTCTCTCGACTGTGAATACAGGGGACAGGTCCGGGTCAAACAGTTCATGTAGGAGGTCTGATACATACGCCTCCATCCTGCCAATGTTCGTTGATTCCGGAATACCTGTAATACGGATATTGGATCTTCTGGAGCGCGCTTCCAAATCGTCCGACTTGGCGCGCAAATTATCAATTTCCCGCTCCAGAGACGTGATATGTTGTTTGGCTTGTTTCTGGAATTCGCAGCATTCAGTTTGTCTATTTTCTAGGCAATCAAGCCTGGTTTCATGGGCGTCCACTTTATTCTTCACAGAATCAAGCTGTGAGGCCATGGAGTCTAGTTTGGCGTCGATACTCTTCAGGCTGGACCGCACCTCCATAATAAGTACCCCAAAGTCTATGTCCGGAGGGGTGCCATGTGACGACGATTCGCCGCCCTCCTGGTCCGTCGTCGGGTTAGTCGGGGGCCTCTTGGCAGGAAAATTGATTTTGTGCTGTTTTGCCTCGTTTTTCCCCATTTCCACTGTGCGGAGGTGTCTGCAAGTGCCCCAAATAGCCAGCGCCTCTCTGCGTCACCTACAGCAGCACTGCGCCCTCGTGTAATGTCCCAGCGGGTGGCAGGGTGTATCGGGTGTGTCTGAGGAACAACTGTGCACCAGCCCTATAATAGGCTCAAGTGTTGAAATAGCCAAGTGATGTTTTCAGGCCACCGTGTGCAAATCGGCTTCTCACCAGTGCTCAAAATGGCGGGCTTCGGAGCATCAGCAGTCAGATCGCCATTCACTGTTTTCGCGGAGTTCCGCTGTCCCACAGAGCCGGCAGCCGATATCTCACTGCACAATGCCTGTGTGTGCCTCGTTTCTGCTCCGATCTGCACCCCCCTCAGCGTATTCGACAGTAAGTAGGCACCTCCTCACCTCCGAGCTCCGGGGCTCTCCTCAGCACAGCAGGCCTCCGGGTGCGTGATCATGCACCCGGCGTCGCTCCGGCAGATATGGCAGCCAGGCAGGGAGTAACGGGCTCACCTCTACCTCCGTCGTCCCGCAGCAGCTCGATCGCGGATGACGCTCGCTGGCGATCTATGTGCCGTCAGTTGCACTGTGGACGGCGTCCCTCGGCACAGCTCAGTCCATCGGCGGAGGCCCGCACATCCCCGGCCCACAGTGCTCCACTGCGCCCACAGATCGGCACTTCCGGCAAGGAGGAGGGCGGGCGCGCAGATCGGCAAATCTGTGTCCCGCCACCGCTTCACAGGATCAATGTCGCCGCACCCCAAACTTGGGTCGGAGGTTCACCCGAGTGTTGGGCAAAGATCCCCGGGATAGTGGGGGTCCGCTGCACCCAGGAGCAGGATAAATTCAGGATCGATTAGTATAGCCGGCTGAGCTCACTCAAAGAGCGGCCATCTCGCTGCTCGGCTAGCCACGCCCCCCACAATTTCTATTTTAACTTCTGTCCTGGGAGCCTCTGACACACGAGTGCTTCACAGAACAGACAAGTGATGCGCAAGTTTACTAAGCTATTTCAGGGAGAATTATTTGTCCTGGTGAAAGCTTGCTTTTTTTCGGCTTTAGAGAGCAGCAGGAACGTGAGGGTTGATTACAGACGCAAATCAAAAGCACAGACTATTTCAGTGATGTATTTTCAGTATCGTTATCTTATGCTGTGTTTACTCTGGTTTCCTGCCATCATACACAAGAACACCCAGTGTCAAAGGCTTTTTTTTAGTAAGAGAAAGTTTTTCAAAATGAAAATAACGTAGCATTTTTTTACATTGCACATTTAAGCTTTTTTAACTTTGTCAATTTACACAGCAACTACAGTAGACTTTATTTTTAATCACCTTTTGCAAGTTTAAATCAGGTTAGAAAGTAGCATGGACTGCAATAATAAAATAATATAAACAAGCAATGAGAAAAAGAGTCTAATAGGGGCAGAAAGGCACAACAAGCACTGGCGTTGCCAATAGGTTTCGCATTTGGAAAGTTGGAGCTATTGGTTTTGTAAATGACATTTTATATTTATATATTGTTATTGACAATGGCAATAACGATATATAAATATAAAATGTCGTTTACAAAACCAATAGCTCCAACTTTCCAAATGCGAAACCTATTGGCAACGCCAGTGCTTGTTTTATTAGTTGATGGCATTTGTAGAAAGCAGATTGGAGCTCCATAGAGCTAACATCAAAGGACACCAGCGGCTCCCTGAATCCTCTCCCCACTCGGAGCCACAGCCTCGTGCCACCCTTCCAACCCCCCAGCGACCGTCCGCTCCCCAGCCATCTGCGCAAACCCCCTCCCGCCTCCACAGCATCTCTTCCTGTGCCGCATTTACCCTGCAGTGCCACGGGTATCCCGGTGTCAAAGAGGCAGGAAAACTACATCTGGGGCAACATAAACTCCTTATATCTTGCCCCTCACTGCGCAACCACCATGCGCTCCTGCGCCCGATTCCAAACAGCACGTGGGCCTTCTGCATGCCCCCTCGCTGCTCCCATCTGCAAACAATAGATCCTTCTCTAACCATTATTTTAGGAACAATCGGATTTTGTCTTACATGGAAGCATAGGAACGCCATTTTATGTTACAAACATTGTCCTTTCCACATACTAAAAGAAACAGATTGTGAAAAAAGCACAATGCATCACGGACAGGTGAAACTCAGGCGGGCATACGGAGTGCCTCATTTATCCACAACATACCAGTTATGTCCTTGGTTTCGGGTTTAAATTGTGTTCAAATAACAGAGCGCCTGACAATCTTTCATTTACGTACAAGCACGGACAAAGCAACAGGTCTGGCATAGGCAAGCTGGTGGTATACACACAAGTATTGGGTCACCAGCCGTGGTACTGGGGAAGACTTTTAGGTGAATAGGCCCCATGTTTTGCTGGGAAAAAGCAAAATGAGAAGGACAGATGAACAGACCAATGAATGAATGAAAAGGCCTGAATCCACCTAAGGCCTATGGCTCACCTAACCCGCCCCAACCCACCGCCCCCTCACCTCATTCAATGCAGCATCGCCTCTCTTCTCCGTAACATTCCCAGGAGAGAGGAGTGTGGCGCAATAGCCAGAGAAGCCAACTAGGAAACGAGGTTATAGTCGCAGCATTAGCTCAGCATCCGTGATTCTGGGCAAATTACATTATACCTTGCCTAAACAATTAACGTGAACTTGTTTAGTGTAACCGGTGCAAATGCAAAGCGCAGCAATACAATTGGGTTGCCCAGTATAAAACTGAAAAAAAAGCAATGTCCCTCGGAACGCTTTTTTACACTTGCGCAAAATAGCGCATTTGCATGTCAAAGTAATATTCACCTCAAGCTCGTTCATTCTGTTCTTCCTTCAGATATGTCATTTATAATGTTATTCGTATAAGCAGTATTTTGGAAATGTGCTTGCCAAAACAAGACCGTTCAGTTTACCCTCTTTGTCTGCAATGGGGACAATAGGGCACAGTACTGCGGAGAATGGGTGCATTTATTATAGCGATTCTGTGATTGCCTGCACTTGGAGACAGACTGGTCTGCATTTATTAAAGGAAAGCTAGGATTGCTGGCATGCGGCGATGCTCTAAAAAGGTTTGATTTATTGCTGAGAGCTTAAGAGTCAGCGTTTCACAGCACTTGCAGATTGTCACAGACTGTGTAACATTTGGCACAGGCGCATCAAGAACTCCTATTTCTCCCACAAAGGAAGAAAGCTTCCAAATAATTAATGGAGAGTGATGCGCATCAGAGACCAAATTATTGCAAACTGAAGGCCTGGGTGGTGATAACAATCTTATCTGTCTTCTTTAGACAGAAGAATGTGTCACATGGGCCGACATGCATCACCAGTGATGTTCCCTCTCCAATCCCACAGACTATCTGAAACAGGTGTCCAACAATGGTCGTGAGAGGCTGGATCCATAACTCCTTTTGAGGATCATGATGATTTATGTTGAAACAGTTAATTTATTGTATATGAATGGATCTTATGTGAATATTCTCAATCGCTGGCCCTCGTGGGCTTACGTTGGACACTCCTCTTCTAATGCTAACCACTACCCCACTCAGTGAAAACTAGCATTAGCCAAGCCTACAGGCCTTGTTTTTCTTTGTAGTTACTGATCCGAGTTGGAGCGATAAAGGAAACCAGCATTTGCAATGCAATAGGTCTCGCATTCACGAGAGTTTGAGCTATTACAATTGCGAATAACAATGCCTTTTATTTTTGTTTTCATTTTAAAAACATAAAGGGCTTTGTCATTTACAAAACCAATAGCTCCAACTTTCCTACTGCGAGACCTATTGGCAACGCCAGTGCTTGTTTAAGTTAAGTTAGTTTTGCCAAGAATCTGAATCAAGAATTCTCTAAGGATCTAATCAGATCCGTACCATGGTTTTAGAATGAAGGAGGTCTTGTATCTCGCTCTCAGGACTCGATCTCCCAGTAAGCCGCAAGGGTGACTGGAAACACTGGAGCTGGATTTTCTCGGCAGGAGAAAAGACTGCCTCTTTCTCAGTGCGTCAAAAGGGAGGGACGGCTTCCTTCGGCACTCGCATCAGCTGGGCTTTGGGTAAGTAGATAGCCGCTCTGCTCCAAACCACCGTGTGTTGCTTAAGGCATGTGCTGGTATATTTATACCTGGAAGGTGCCGTGTTTGACGTAAGGTAGGGCATAATTCGTCACTAAGAACTGTCACTAAGAACTGGCAGTTCTTTCAGGACTCTCAGGAGTTCTAGGACAAATCAAAACAAAAGTAGGGGGAATTCCCGGGCTGCTGGAGGTTTGTTTTGTTTAAAGAACGCGTTGTACTTTCTAGGAGTCTATTGAAGTAGCCTTGCCGTATTTGGACTGCATTGGCTATGACTAAATATGGATAGGATTCTTATGCCTTTATAAGGATATGATTTGTTATAACCACATAAGGGCATAAATCGGGATTATTTAATTAGGGTCCTAGATACGTTCACAACACCTGTAAAATGTTCCAGTCTAAGTTTACTCTTCTGGATCTGGGAAGACTACTCAAAACACTCTTTAATGGTAAAGCCCAGATAATTAAAGGTATGAACTTTCTCTAGGGTAAACCCATTAAAGACTGGGTGCGACTGAGCGGTATGGTAGGGGTTTAAGACCAAATACTTGTTTTGCTGATATTGATCTCCAGTCCTCTCTGCTAGAAGAAGACACTTAACTAATTGACGCATACAATGACTGATGGGGCAAACGTTCTGGGGCCCCTGTTGGCCAACGTTTGCCAGAAAGATTGATGGTCTTTCCTCTTTGCTGCAAGCAGGAGTTTACCAAAATGCAATTTAATGCTCACGCTTAAGCTTAATTATAATGGCATTACAGGCGTCCCATGCTTTCTTAATTGAGGCTCTAATCCTGCTTTTGATAGCGGGCATCAGGATCTGCCTAACTGTCCTACAATCCCTAGTATACCAATGTACCTGATTAGTCTGCTTGGGAAGAGACCTAGCCTCTACCATAACAAGCATTGGCATAGCCAATAGGTCTCACTTTTCGGACCTTATAAGTATTTAGTTATACAGCACAATATCCTTAGTGCTACATCAACTGTTGCATGGCTAAACACTTATAAGGTCCCAAAGGCGAGACCTATTGGCTATGCCGATGCTAGTGCTGAAAGGAGAACTGAAATGACCCGTATGCGCACAAAATTCAGATTCTGCAATAATTACTGGGCCCAAATGTTTCAGACCTTTAGCCTTAAGCCGCTGGAAGCATTCACAACAAACATACAAATGATATGCAACACGCTTCCTTTTGCAGACGAGACCTTCGCCACAACCAAAGAGCGTCCCAACCTGCAAAAACATCTTTACAACACATCACCCTCTCTATAAACACCCCGCACAGCATTCCACTGCTTACTAGTTAGGCTTGTCACCTCTATACAAGCCTTCCCACCTCCAACAGATCATCTGTATTCTCCATATAATGTCAAACACCTCAATTAAGCAAAGGTGGACGGACTGTGCCACAACAACCGAATGGTTAAACCTTTGGTGTGCAATGCAGAGGAACTAGCGAATTTTCCAGCGAAAACCCCTGTGAGCAGCAAGAGGGGGGCTTTCTTCGAGTCTGTCAATAGAAAGTGTCAAGAGAAGCAAAAACACACACACACATATCGAGTGCTTTTCCTTATGGGATGGAAGTCCTGGACATTATGTTAAGGAGAGAGAAGCGGCAATTGATATGCGGGGGCCCCCCCGCATTTGAAGCACCCGTCTGAGAGTGCCCCACTCTGGTGTTGTTGTTGGAGCTATTAAATATATATATATATATATAAACACACATCATATACACCATCCTGGTAAACAAACGGGGGTATTTTTTGTTTTTCAAAAGCCATATTTTGAGAAGAGCAGCTCACAACTTAATGACCGCACTGCCGTAGCTAACAGATACAATAACAATGTAACTATTCTGATTACATGGACCTCGGTGGATTCGGTCGCTGAAGGCTCACAGATGGGGATGGTTGCAGCACAATTTTTTGATGCATACAATTATGTCAGTAAGTGGCCAGAATCACAATAGAAGCTGGGTATGGTGATGAGTACAAAAAGCAATGATTGTATCAGGTGTTTATAATTGTTAAAGTTCCATCTCCTACTGTTGGCAATTCTATTAAAAGAAATGTGGTTTGTAAAACAACCTGCCACAAAAGACTCGCGAGCTCTGCGAAATATAGTAACAATGTATTAACTACTGTGTTGAAGCCGACACTGGTATTTACATTCAACATCTGGTGGAAATCACCACAGCATGTAGACGACTCACTAGACACGTTCGTTATTGCGCAATAGTATTCCGAAATTCTAATCTGAGCTCTAACTGGCTCCATTCCATGAGGATTAAGTATTGCACTGCTGATTTTTGGCATTCTTTCCATCTGTTCTCAACGAAATCGCACTACCTACTACTAGTTCAACACAGGATGGCTCTTCTCTCAACTAAGAGTAACTCAAGCATCTAAGCTAACAAAGGCTTCTTTAAAAGGGAAAAAAAAGTATATGGAATCTTAGAAAACTGAGAGGAAGCTTTGCTGTAATGGTGGAATAACAATCTCCAATGACATTTCTTAGCCATGTTGCCCCTTGAGTAATTTATTGTGAATTACTGTGGATTATGAAGCTTCACCTGGTGGTCATCAATAAACAGCTGCAGCACAGAGGAACAATGACTTCACATGTACACCAAGGAGGGATAACAGGAAGGCATCAAACCATTAGCATTGCAAGTTTACAGATAATAAATTGGGAACTCCAATTGAGATTTTTTAATTTACAACTCAATAGAAATGGGCAAGTTTTACGACCCTTTGGAATCAGTAGTGCTGTGTGTTTAGCTATCCACTGTGTAGTTCTGACAATTCTAAATAATAGCGATATTCTTTTATATTTTGAGGAATACTGAGGAAATAGACGCAGGTTAAACTAGAAGAAACCAAAGCCTTCATTTGTCCAAGTATATGATGTCAGACTTAGATTCACTTGGTATAAGATTATAAATTTGGTGCACTCCATTTCTGTCAAACTGGTTAACGGTGGGTCCTTGGGCATCACATCAGAATCTGAACCCGTTCTCATTTCACTTAGCTCTGCAGCAAATAAAAACGCCCCCAGAAAAGAGAAATGATGCTCGAAGATAACATTACAAGTTAACTTGGTATGAACAGTCCCAATAAGAACCATAGGAACAAGAAATGCTTTTGTAAGTATCAGGACATTGTGTAGTTCCTATTTTCCCAATAGGCTCTGCGCATTGGAATAACATAAACAATAGTTTAGACGTAGGACTGAGGTCGACTAGGTCTCTATTGAATATCTTAGACTTAATTTAGGTTTGCCAGCTAGCTCAGAGGTCACTAGAAACTTTCTCAACGAAAAGGGAGGAGTGAACTTCCCTGATTAGACCAGAAGGGATTCAGCTTCTGACAACCGCATAAACATGACAACTTTGTTCCCCCAGAATATGGAGTATATCTCCAGAGTCGTGTGAAAACAATAGATAGCTATTTCACTCAGTCAGTTGTGCATACTTAGTTTCACCAGAGTGCAGAGAAATAGAGAGACGGACATTTTCAATAAAAAGGTGTTTATTTATTGAACAGTCTTCTTTCTCATGCAAGAGAAATGAATTGCTATGATTGCAATACTTGTTATAAAGTAAAGTGCGTACAGTAAAAGGAGTATTATGAAATAATACTGTAAAAGCATTGATATGGTTTCTGAGCCATATGATACGTAAAAGGTCTAAAATATATACAGTTGCATACAAAGATAAAAGCTTGACCAAATGTACTCAACTGGTGCTTCTAAATACGCCTATCACGGTGTACCTAACCTAAGCCTAGTACGTGGGAAGGAGTAGATGGGTTGCAGTTTTAAGTTAAGTTAGTTTTTTTGCCAAGTATCGTACCCAAGAATTCTCTAAGGATCTAATCAGCTCCGTACCTTGGTTTTTAGAATGGAGGAGGTCTTGTATCTCGCTCTCACAACTCGATCTCCCAGTAACCCGCGAGGGTGACTGGCAACACCGAAGCTGGATTTTCTCGGCAGGAGAAAAAGACAGCGTCTTTCTCAGTTCGTCAAATGGGAGGGACGGCTTCCTTCGGCTCTCGCATCAGCTGGGCTTCGGCTAAGTAGATAGCCGCTCTGCTCCACACCACCGTGTGTTGCTTAAGGCAAACGCTGGTATATTTATACCTGGAAGGTGCCGTGTTTGACGTAAGGTTGGACATAAGACGTCAATTAAAGATGTCACTAAGAACTGACCGTTCTTTCAGTGCTTGCAGGAGTTATAAGACAAATCAAAACAAAAGCACAGGGAATTCCCAGGTTGCTGGAGGTTTGGAATGTTGTAAGAACTAGTTGTGCTTTCTAGGAGTCTAAGGAAGTAGCCTTGCCGCATTAGGTTTGCATTAGCTTATTATTAAATATGAAATATTTAATTAGGGTCCTAGATAAAACACAACAATTGAAACAGAATTTATCTGAAGGGCTGCACAAGACCTTCACTCAGAAATCCTCGGCACAAACAGGCAACGTTTAGCAACAGTGCATCCTCTGTCGCCTGCAGAGGTATGGTCTAGACCAGGGGTCCAAACCGGTCCTGGAGGGCCAGATCAATGCCAGATTTTTAAAATTACTACATGTATCTCAATGGGGATATCCCAAAAATCTGGCATGGATCCGGCCCTCCAGTACCGGTTAGGAGACCCCTGGTCTAGACAACTGCATAATCACTATAGCAGCCACCTGAGATCCTAGGATCAGGGCAAATTTAATAACCGTACAGCAACAGAGCCCATCTACTCTTAACCTGATATGGCCCATGTCCCAAAACCCTGTTTCCCTATAGTCGTAGAAGCCCAAAAAGTAGAGAAATGAAACCGTAAACCACAATAATGGCATCTTAACTCAATTTGGCAAGTATAGTCCCTATTCGAGAATTTTAAATTTATTGTACAACATATTGTGTAATATTTAAAAAATGCTATGAAATAAAGTTTAAATAAAAAGATGAATAACAATGGCTCATTTAGTGTCTTTCCCTGCATATTCAACTTTTGGGGTGCGCAAGAAGCATTAGCTAAAGGGATAATATTGACACTTATTTTTGACAATCAGTGCAAGTTTGAGCTGCATGTAGTACAATTCTGGAGCTGTACCTTATACATTTAGTGTGGACAAGCCTCAACCATCAAGTTTGAATTAAAGACATAGTGATGCAGTATTGAAAAGTGAAGAGATTGATAACAATGGCTCATTTAGCATCTTTCTTTGCCCTAGCCACTAGATACAAGTGGGGGGCAATATAATCTTACTAGGAAATTATAGGAGTTGAGCAGTTGGTAATGAGGGTCTTATTAGGTAATAAAAGAGAAGCCCAAAGATGAATTGAAGAAAAAACGAACACACCTTCCATGGCTGGATGCTGCTGTTTTCAACTGTAGGTCACTTCTCTCTCCCGAATAGAGTCCCGCCACACACCGCATGTCTCAAAGCACGTAAGGACATGCCATTTGAAACACCCGTTTTGGCGTCATCAACCCAGGGTAGCTACAATAACTTTAAGACGAAACAAAATCCTGAACTGTCAATTAAAAAAACAGAATGAAAAACCCAAGCTAATGACGACCAGGATCTATGAGAAAATGCAATCAACAAATGTGTAATGAAAAGAAAAGACAAAAACACGCTAGGCACCAAAATAGAGCAGCGCACAAACCACGATATCTAGCATCAATAAGACCAACGCAAACTAACATTCATAACCATAAGCAGAAAGAAATTGTTTACAAACCGCTTTAATCTCAAAAGTCAATACAAAACCATGCATGTGTACAAATCTGAGCAAAACCCAAAACGTAATCACCACAGTTAACTATCCCCCAAATGTCACCAATGCAACAAAAAAAAACCGCATTGGCAGCGCGACCGTGAAAGTGACGCGGCTCGAAAGCGATCGCATGGCGTCTGCAAGCATGCACGCAAGCTTGAGGCCACCAAAAGCCTGCGGTGGCACTTTCAAAAGCCGCTTACTAAATGTCTTGCAGAGCAGCGCATGCGCTGGCTCAGCGAGACCGAAAAAGGTCCTTTAGTGAACAGGGAGTAGTGAATGACTGTAAGAGGCCACAAGGTGTCTGCAAGAACATTCCCTCCCAGATGTAAAACTGCTTGCATCGCAGCAACAAGCAACTCTTACAGATGCAAATGATAGTAGGGGTGCAAGATATATTTATTTATTTATTTTATAGTATTTATAAGGCGCGCAGCTACCCACACAGGGTTTCCCGGCGCCGAAAAGAAGGATCACGAGACCAGCTAACCAGAGAGAGAATCCAGGGTACTTATAGGTCAAACAACCAGGTCTTTACATTTTTCCTAAAGATCCTGTAGTTTTCCTCTTTGCGGATTTGAATGGGCAGAGTGTTCCACAGGGTAGGACCCAAATGTGAGAATGATCTCCCACCCATTTTGGCCCGTTTATACCTGGGAACCGCAAACTTTGCTGATGTAGCTGAGCGAAGATTGCGATTGGGAACGTGAAGTTTGGCAAGATCTAGGAGATACTTGGGGGCGGTCCCGGCTTTAATTTTGAACAAGTAGCTCAGCGTTTTAAAAAGCACCCCATTTTATTCTATGACGATTGGTAGTTGGAAGCAGCCTCCTATCAAGTGGTTCATGTTGGTGTGAAATAAAAGAATCCTCTGAATTGAGTGAGCGATCCAGAGCATTGTGATCACTGTCCTGTCGTGGGACCAACCCCATGTCAATTACCAGCTTCCACAACCTAATATCCACCAGGATATAATCTATGCAGCTGGAACCTCCTTGCCAGTTAAAGATAATCTTCCTTTCTTTATCTGAAAGTGTTCTCCCATTACAGCCCCTCATACCATTGTTTAGAGTAAAAGCATTAATTTTCAACACAGCTGCAGACCACTTTTTAACCAGGGCGAGAGAGAGTTCCGGGACTGCACACACTTCATCCTTATACCCTCTTAATGTGGCAGTAGCGATGCCAAGGGGTTCAAAATTACAATTAAGTTCCCCATCCATTGTTTAATAAACATCAGCCCAGGCTTGGTAAGTAGGAATTAATTGTATCAATAACCGGTATTTTAGACTTACTACCTTCATGTCTGCAGTACACATTAATAAAGCTTAACCTAACCCCATCATCAGATTGTAAAATTGTACACAATATATCAAGGGAGCTGACGTCAATTACATTAGAAGAACATACCAAGGTCGTTTTCAACCAGGTTTCGAGGTTACCAGATTTCCAGAAGAAAGGGCTGGTCGATCAAAAGCAGAGAACCCTGGCCAGAATGGCAAAATAACAGCCCATGTCCCCTGGAACATACATATATCATATTGATCTATAAAATCACCTCACTCTTGACATGCTAGTTTGCTACTAGCTCCGGCAAGGTTTCTTGAGACTAGCTTAATTGGACGACCAGCCCTAGGCTAAGAATCACAGGTAGTGGCACACTGGAAACAACAATTTCAGTAGATTGCAACCTAGCTGACATGTAGGGGTGCAACCTAGCTGACATGTAGGGGTGCAACCTAGCTGACATGTAGGGGTGCAATGAGCTATCAGGAGAGGTGCTAGGAACATCGGATGCAGAATAAAAAACATCAACAGCTTCAAGTCTTAAAGTGGCATCGGGTTTATCACCATCATCCTCAACACTCGATGGACTAGATGCCCTCGGAAAGTCGAATTTGTACAAGTCCATCATTGGCATAAAGATCAGAAAGTGTCAATCTATTAGAAGTGGACACAGAAGGGGCTTCCTGGACTTTGTCTAGCTGGTGGAGAGCCCCCTCCTGGTCATGTTACCAGGCTTGAGAGAACAGCAGGGTCTGTAGAAAACAACCAACAGAACAATACTTGCCACTCTACCAAATTTACTGGGCCTGTGGTCAGGCTCGACCAGACGATGCGCCAGGGCTGGAGCCCTGCAGTTAATAACCACACAGTCGCCCTCAATTGATTTCATTGAGCTACCAATCTACTCAATTCTCCTCACCAGTAGGATGTCATTACACTCTGACATCTCAAAGGCAGTATTGCGTTGGAGCCAATGGCAAACATTATTTTTCGGCTTCCAATGAGTTTCCTTCTTGCCAGTTGATAGGGGAGGTACTCCAACGAGAACCACTACATACGGGCAGCAGTCAGGTCCATCAATGACTGTCTTTGTGTATTTCGAAGCTTGGCAGAAGGCATGTTCCTAATATTAGACACTGCTGCCTTTGAATGCTCAGCGACCACTGTACCCATACTTTGTGTGTGTGGAAACTCTCCCCCTAATACTGGTGTAGACACATTAGAAGTGGTGGCAGATGGTTCCATAATAGGAAGAGGCATCTGAATACAACCATTGGAGACAGTGCTTGGACCATTGCTGGGAGGTGCTTGGACTTTGGGTTGGATAGCCGTTGCAGGAGGAGATAAACAATACAATTTACTCGGCAAATCCCAATCTACCCCTTTCAAAAATGTATCTTCTCCACAAGTGGAGCAAATGCTGAAGCCACTGTCACTTTAACTTGGGCCAAGGCACTATATAAAGATTGAATAGGCCCATCCCCTTCTACTCCTGAGTGGGCGATGGATGCCACGTCCCCCTCGGCAGAGCTGGATCCAGACTGTAGATTAATAGAGGAACGGACAGTGGGTTCTAAGTCTTGTTGTTGTCAGGTTTGGGTCCTTTTTATTTTCCTCTTCCTTGCAGAGGGTTTGCAAAAGTTGTCTCGGACTTCCCCAGCTGGCTCCCTGACCACTAATGTTGGGGTGGAGCTTGGCATAGCCGATAACGTTGGACTCCAGCACCTTTCAGAGACTGCCACAGGGGAGCCAGGCCAAGTGGTGTCCAGACTTGATGAAACAAGACAAAGTCTCTCCCCTATATCTAAAGAAAGACGTCTGTCTGCTAATTCAATCTCCTTTGTAACTACACTAACCGCTCAAACCAAAAATGAGTATGGTTGAGCCAGGTTGGGGATTAGCATTGACACCCTCCTTACCTGCAGCCTGCTTACGCTTGCCCATGACAACAATAATCTATTACACATACAACTTTAATAAGCATTGGGAAAGTCAATCGGTATTGCCTGTGCAAGCTGTATTGGCTTTGAATGTTGCACAGCAGCATGGCCGCTGTGCAGCATGACTGAAAGTGAAAAATAAATAAAATAAACGATTACACGCCCATTGTTAGCCACATCAAATCGCTCTATTTGTACTTTCAGAAATTTGCTACAGCAACTACGCTGCTGTACAAAATGGCTATATAACAGTCAAAGCCTATTGATCTCGCCTAGACAAAACCTATTGGCTATGCCAATGCTTATTAACCTTTATGTTGATAACAAAATAAATCTGCGTAACAAAATAGCCTGCCCCCCAAAAATCAAAGGAAGTACGACCTAGCTATTAATGTACGTGGATGATTCAGTGGTCTTCGACCAAACTCGAGTTGGTTACCATACCATATGCATTGATGTTCCTCGAAACTGTCTGCACCCAAATCATCACTTTGGGAGAGGGAAAAGACAAAGATGTGGATGGTATATAAACAACAAAAGAATGGATCTCTAAGATTTTTACAAATATTTGGGCTTCTGGATCAGTATCAACGGATCACATTGTTTAGAAAGCAAAAATAAGAAATGAAGACTAAATCAAGCAGTCTGACATATGCTCTAATAAAACTAGCTAATAATTTAACTAGGTCATCCCCAAAGCCATTATTTGATCTGGTTAAAGCTAAATGTATGCAAGCATTAGGCTATGGCTATGAAGTCTTCCCAACAGCTCTGATCAGGATGATGGAAAAAGCACGTTGCAGCCTGTTCCGACGTTTTTTAATTCCTAACTCAAATTTGCTTGAAATTTAATTTGTAGAATAAGACTGCATACGAAGCAAGTTGCATTAAAACATTTTTTTATATATTTTTAAAACTGGCCAGCAAAGTTCACTTAGGATCTCCTCTGTGGGCTGAAGTCCATTCATGTAAGGGATAACAAGTTATCTTAAATCCATAAGTAAACTGCTTGATATCTTGGAGATGTCATATATTTGGGAAATTGTAATACACAAGTCACTTTAAAAAATGTAATGACAAAGCATCAATACCAATGCTCCATTGCGATGGAAAAATATTCATGTATTTTTTTGAGCTCTGTAAATGCAATGTGGATTGAATGTCTTATATTTATTTACATTGTCATTAGTCGCAACAGCATGACACCGCTCCCAATCCTCTATTCCCTCAATACCCAATCACGCTGTGGAACCTAGCATCAATACCATTTCTTTTACCGGTGCCACGCTGGTTTCATAGGAAGCTAGGACATAGCCACTTTTACTCCAGGCTTCAATTCTTACCTCGCATAGGAAATCTGATTCCTCCTTCAGGTTAATTTTCTCTTTTGATTCAGTCTGGACCTTTTCTTTACCTTTTCCCTTTGAAAACCTAGCGCCTGGATCTGACCATCTTTAGTAATCCTATTTCAGGACCGGAGGCGAGGATTAGGTTTGATCTTTCTCCACTTTCAATGATAGCAGCCATTTTAACTTAAGAAACAAACTACATTTCCCATGAAACACTGGGAATGGTAGAAACAAAAAACCTCCAACAGTCTCACAATGCTGCAGGTCCAATCAGTGGCCAGCACTCTCTAACTTAGTCCTTCTCCAACTCCTCTTTCTTCGCTGCTGCTCGCAGCCCAGATAAGTTCCTTTCACCTTCTCTTGTCATTTTATTGTCTGTTTGCTCTTAAGTAATTGTGTTTTACTGTGCTGTATTATTCTTTACTGTTGTGCGAATGCTCTGCGCCTACCTGACCTAGAGTGAGTTCCGGGCAGGAGAAGAGTGTGGTGGGGTCCTCTCACCCCTAAGGGGTGCTGTTGGAGCGCCCTTGCACTGTGGTTCTGAGCGCGATTTTGGAATTCCTCTGACTGGAATCCAGCCGAATGCAGGGGAGCCCACCCCGGTTGAACGCCCCCAGGAGGAGGAGGTGGATTATAACGCTTTCGAACGAGACCGGGAGGCCTTTTTGAATCCGACCCCACTTGCCTTGGGAGGTTATTGGGGCGGATCGGCCAATACACCACCACCCCCAGATGACGATACCCAAAGGGACACAGGTGAAAAGCCTGGCCCTTCGCGACAGTAGCACCCTTCCGACCTCCGAGGTTGCGCCGCAGGATGATAGTTCCAATATGCTGGACCCCGAAGAGCTCATACACCCGCGGTGGGCAGAGTGGTCTCCTTCCCCTAAAGTAGCTCCGAATGCGGCAGGACATATCAGAACCCCGCTGAGTAAGGATGCCCCAAACTGCCTCAAGACTGAAAGCCCACACCTATCCTTGAAGGGCAAGGTAGAGTTGACCCCAGAACGGGACCCTAGAATGACTACCTTCTTAGCTATGTTAATAACGGATGCCGAAAAGGGTTTGACCGATATTGGCGGGCGTGCCAGGATAAGCTCCCAGATGTAATGTTATCCTGAATTTGTGAAGCGCGCAGTTACTCAAAGTATCCCGGCGCTAGATGCTGTAGATGCTCATGGCCCAGCTACTGAATATGGCAGAGGACGCCAAAGCCTCAGGACAACTTATCTCCCAGGTTTGCTCAGGATGGGCGCAGCAAGCGTTTGCCTTTATGGGCAATGCAAATTGTGCCATATCCACAGAGCGGAGGCGCTCTTTTCTGATAAAGGTGGGCCCAAAGCTAGGGGACCTGATGTAGTCAGGGGCAGTGGTGCAAGGTGGTGTTTGGGAAGCCTTTTATCAAGGAATTAGGGAAGTTTGATATTAACTTCACCTCCCTTGAAAAAGCCCAGTCATCTATTATGAAAGTCCTTTTTCTCATGGGTTTTCTGTGGGGCCTGCTGATCAGGGGACACTCCCAGAACACCCAAAGAGGCTCAGACTCCAGACGTGGGCAGTACCAGGATCACACAATTGGCACACCATTGCAACCGATGCATTGGTATTACAAACAGTTTGATATTTCCACATATCGTTTTTTTTTGGGGTGTCCCTATTGGGGAACAAGGCCCAGGCCTCTGCAGTTCTCACAAGTCAAGGTGGCCCTGGTGGATGCAGGGGTAACATCGCTGATCGAAAAAGGAGCTATCTGCTCCACTACTTTTCATCTTAAGGGCTTTGTAAGCAACCTTTTTCAGGTAGACAAATTGGATGGTGGAGAAAGGCTGGTTATCAATTTATGCCAAATTCGAAGAGTGGTTGATCTATCATCACTTCAAGATAGAGGGGATCCATCTACTTCGAGATGTCTTGTGCTTAGGGGACTGGCTGTTCCGCCTGGACTTGAAGGATGCTTACCTAGCTTTTCCCATTTTTCTGCCCCACAGGCGTTGCCTCCAGTTCATATGGATGGAACAGGTGTTTTAAATCACAAATATTTCCTTTCAGCTTCTCTCCGGGCCCATGGTGCCTCACGAAAGTTCTCCAACCGGTCGTTGAACATCTCGGCCCCAAGGGATATGCCCGATTGTCTACCTAGATCAGGGGTACTCATAGTACGGCCCGTGGGCCAGTGGCGGCCCGGCAAGCCTTCCCTGGCGGCCCGCGGACCCCCGAGACATCATACCTGTGTTTCCCGAGTTTTTTTAAGTGTCTGCAGCAGCGAGAGAGACTCTTGCTGCTTTGTGGGGGCTGCCAGCGGGCGATCCTAGGAATGGCAGAGTAAAGCTGCAGGGGCCTAAGAAGAGGTGAAATACAAAAGCATCATTAACATGCAAATGGCCTTTTAATGACCTGTGAAGTGCTCGGGTGCGGCTGTGAGTGTGTGTGTGCCCCGGCTGGCGCACAGGCAGGGTGAGGTGACAGAGGAAGTGGGAGGGAAAGGGAGGGGGAGGGGGACGGAGAGGGAGAGAGAGAGAGTGAGAGGGAGTGAGTGAGTGAGAGGGAGTGAGTGAGTGAGAGGGAGGGAGGGAGGGAAGGAGTGAGAGGGAGGGAGTGAGTGAGTGAGAGAGGGAGTGAGAGTGAGAGGGAGTGAGGGAGAGGGAGTGAGTGACTGAGAGGGAGTGAGAGAGAATGAGTAAATGAGTGGGAGTGAGTGAGTGGGAGTGAGTGAGTGGGAGTGAGTGAGTGGGAGTGAGTGAGTGGGAGTGAGAGGGAGAGTGTGAGAGGGAGTGAGAGAGGGGGAGAGAGGGAGTGAGTGAGGGAGAGGGAGTGAGTGAGGGAGAGGGAGTGAGTGGGAGTGAGTGAGTAAATGAGTTGAGTGAGTGAGTGAGAGGGAGTGAGTGAGTGAGAGGGAGTGAGTGAGTGAGAGGGAGTGAGTGAGAGGGATGAAGTGAGTGAGAGGGATGGAGTGAGAGGGATGGAGTGAGAGGGATGGAGTGAGAGGGATGGAGTGAGAGGGATGGAGTGAGAGGGATGGAGTGAGAGGGATGGAGTGAGAGGGATGGAGTGAGAGGGATGGAGTGAGAGGGATGGATTGAGTGGGATGGATTGAGTGGGAGTGAGTGAGTGGGAGTGAGTGAGTGGGAGTGAGTGAGTGGGAGTGAGTGAGTGGGAGTGAGTGAGTGGGAGTGAGTGAGTGGGAGTGAGTGAGTGGGAGTGAGTGAGTGGGAGTGAGTGAGTGGGAGTGAGTGAGTGTGAGAGAGGGAGTGAGTGAGGGAGTGAGTGAGGGAGAGGGAGTGAGTGAGTGGGAGTGAGTGAGTAAATGAGTTGAGTGAGTGAGTGAGAGGGAGTGAGTGAGAGGGAGTGAGTGAGTGAGCGGGAGTGAGTGAGTGAGCGGGAGTGAGTGAGTGAGAGGGATGGAGTGAGTGGGAGTGAGTGGGAGGGAGGGAGTGAGTAGGAGGGTGGGAGGGAGTGAGAGGGAGAGAGTGAGTAGGAGGGTGGGAGGGAGTGAGAGGGAGAGAGTGAGAGGGAGAGAGTGAGAGGGAGAGAGTGAGAGGGAGTGAGTGAGTGAGAGGGAGGGGGTGAATGAGAGTGAGTGAGTGAGAGGGAGGGAGTGAATGAGAGGGAGTGAGTGGGAGGGAGTGAGTGAGAGGGAGGGAGTGAGTGAGAGGGAGGGAGTGAATGAGAGAGAGTGAGTGAGTGAGTGGGAGGGAGTGAATGAGAGGGAGGGAGTGAGTGAGTGAGAGGGAGTGAGAGGGAGGGAGTGAATGAGAGAGAGTGAGTCAGTGAGAGGGAGGGAGTGAATGAGAGAGAGTGAGTGAGTGAGAGGGAGGGAGTGAATGAGAGGGAGTGAGTGAGTGAGAGGGAGGGAGTGAGTGAGAGGGAGGGAGTGGGAGGGAGGGAGTGGGAGGGAGGGAGTGGGAGGGAGGGAGTGGGAGGGAGGGAGTGGGAGGGAGGGAGTGAGAGGGAGGGAGTGAGAGGGAGGGAGGGAAAGAGAGAGAGGGAGGGAGTGGGAGAGTGACTGAGAGAGTGAGAGTGAGTGACAATGAGTGAGAGGGAGTGAGTGAGTGAGAGGGAGGGAGGGAGTGAGTGAGAGGGAGTGAGTGAGAGGGAGTGAGTGAGAGGGAGTGAGTGAGAGGGAGTGAGTGAGAGGGAGTGAGTGGGAGTGAGTGAGTGGGAGTGAGTGAGAGGGAGTGAGTGAGAGGGAGTGAGTGAGTGGGAGTGAGTGAGTGGGAGTGAGTGAGTGAGAGGGAGTGAGTGAGAGAGAATGAGTAAATGAGTGGGAGTGAGTGAGTGAGAGGGAGGGAGTGAGAGGGAGGGAGTGAGTGAGAGGGATGGAGTGAGTGAGAGGGATGGAGTGAGTGAGAGGGATGGAGTGAGTGAGAGGGATGGAGTGAGTGAGAGGGATGGAGTGAGTGAGAGGGATGGAGTGAGTGAGAGGGATGGAGTGAGTGAGAGGGATGGAGTGAGTGAGAGGGATGGAGTGAGTGAGAGGGACGGAGTGAGTGAGAGGGACGGAGTGAGTGAGAAGGATGGAGTGAGTGGGAATGAGTGAGTGAGTGGGAATGAGTGAGTGAGTGGGAGTGAGTGAGTGGGAGGGAGTGAGTGAGTGGGAGGGAGTGAGTGAGAGGGATGGAGTGAGTGAGTGGGAGGGATGGAGTGAGTGGGAGGGAGGGATGGAGTGAGTGGGAGGGATGGAGTGGGAGGGAGTGAGT
Source organism: Lissotriton vulgaris (assembly GCF_964263255.1). Lineage (NCBI taxonomy): Eukaryota > Metazoa > Chordata > Amphibia > Caudata > Salamandridae > Lissotriton > Lissotriton vulgaris. The sequence goes on along the minus strand of NC_141696.1, from coordinate 814,178,614 downwards.
GGGAGGGAGGGAGTGAGTGGGAGGGAGGGAGTGAGTGGGAGGGAGGGAGTGAGTGGGAGGGAGGGAGTGAGTGGGAGGGAGGGAGTGAGTGGGAGGGAGGGAGTGAGTGAGTGGGAGTGAGTGAGTGGGAGGGAGTGAGTGAGAGGGATGGAGTGAGTGAGTGGGAGGGATGGAGTGAGTGGGAGGGAGGGATGGAGTGAGTGGGAGGGATGGAGTGGGAGGGAGTGAGTGGGAGGGAGGGAGTGAGTGGGAGGGAGGGAGTGAGTGGGAGGGAGGGAGTGAGTGGGAGGGAGGGAGTGAGTGGGAGGGAGGGAGTGAGTGGGAGGGAGGGAGGGAGTGGGAGGGAGTGAGTGAGTGGGAGGGAGGGAGGGAGTGGGAGGGAGTGAGTGAGTGAGTGGGAGGGAGGGAGTGAGTGAGTGGGAGGGAGGGAGTGAGTGGGAGGGAGGGAGTGAGTGGGAGGGAGTGAGAGGGAGGGAGAGGGAGGGAGGGAGTGAGAGGGAGGGAGTGAGTGAGAGGGAGTGAGAGTGAGAGGGAGGGAGTGAATGAGAGGGAGGGAGTGAATGAGAGGGAGTGAGTAAGAGGGAGGGAGTGAGAGTGAATGAGTGAGTGGGAGAGGGAGGGAGAGGGAGTGAGTGAGACGGAGAGGGAGTGAGACGGACAGGGAGGGGGAGGGAGTGAGATGGAGACAGAGAGGGAGGGAAAGGGAGGGAGTGAGAAGGAGGGAAAGGGAAGGAGACGGAGAGGGAGGGAAAAGGAGGGAAAGGAAGGGAAATGGAGGGAGAGGGAGGGAAAGGGAGTGAAAGGGGGTGAGACAGAGAGTGAGTGAGAGGGAGGGAAAGGGAGGGGGACGGAGAGGGAGTAAGAGAGAGGGAGTAAGAGAGAGGGAGTGAGAGAGAGGGAGTGAGAGAGAGGGAGTGAGAGAGAGGGAGTGACCAGTCGGAGTGAGACAGAGGAAGACAGGAGAGAGGGAGAGAGAGCTAGAGAGAAGGAGGGAGACCGAGAGAGATGTGTGTAGGCCGGGACGGCTCAATGGACAAAGGCGTCCGCTGCAGGGACCTATGATCAACCTCATGGTCAGTTTTATGTTGTTGCTCTAGCCCCTCCCCCTCCCCCACTGACCCTGCACCCCCACCGATGCGGCCCTCGGACACAAACCAAACTGTAAATTTGGCCCCCGAGAGAAAGTTTGTGAGTACCCATGACCTAGATGATATGCTCCTGTTGGGGCAGGATCCAAGTCAGTTGTCGGCGCACTTGCAGTTGGAAATTTCCTTTCTGGAAATCCTCTGCTTTGTTATCAACAAGAAGAAATCCGTCCTGGCCCCATCCCAGAAAGCGGTGTTCTTGAGGTTTGTCACATGCTAACTTTAGTCTTCCTTTGAGGAAGGTGTTATAATCAAGCATGAGCTGCAGCATACTTTGGTCAAGCAGAGGGTGTCTGAGATAGATTGCCCGCTTGGTGGGCCTGCTGTCCTCATACATATAGGCGATTTTGTTTTTCCGGGCCCTTTGCACTAACGTGCTCTTCAGCGCCTCTAGGTGACACCAGAGGAAAGGGGCGTTGCACTCCCAAATGGTAATCTTTTCAGAGGACTCCTGCGTCGAGATCTATTGGTGGCTCCCCCCATATGGAAGCCTGAAACAGCAGAGCAATTTTTAGCTTCTCCCCAGACCTCCTGATGAGTCCTTCGCCAGCAGATCAGGCTGAGGTGCTAGCTGTGGAATATGTTCAACTGGTGGCTCTTGGTCCCCTCAGGAGAAATGTTTGCATATCAACTGCCTTGAGCTAGTGGTGGGCTCATTTGCAGTGCGCTGCTGGACACAAGACAGAGTGCAAGCAGGTGCCCTCTTGAAAATGGACAATGTTTCGGCGTTCCGTTACTTAAATCATCTAGGAGGTACTCGGTGCAAAGGTCGGTCGGTCCTAGCAATCTGGTTTTGCCAGTTCTGCCTGTACCATTTGGATATCGGTCACAGGAGAATACCTTCCAGGGCAGGAGAACACGGTGGCCGATTCAGTCTCGCCCCTTCAGAGATTAGTCTTTTGAAACTCCAGCCTTGGACATTTACCTGTCTTCAAGAGAAATGGGGCCCTTTCTTTATGGATCTCTTTACCTCCAGGTTGGACCACCAGCTTCCCAGATTTTTCAGCTGGAGACAGGACTGACACAGAGGGGCTATACGTTTCCCCCGTTTGCGATGATCACCAGAGCTCCGGCCCAGCTCTGACGCCAATAGGCAGAGGTGGTGTTGATCACCCCAATTTGGAGGGCTCAAGTTTGGTTTCCGGTTCTTCTCGAACTTTCTTGGGATTCTCCAATCCCACTCCCCCTGTTTTCAACTCTCCTCCTCAATCCAGATTGGAATCCACATCAGATGGTCCTTGCAGGGTCAGTTCAGCTCATGGCTTGGGGGATTACGATGGTAGATCCTGGGCCTTTCGGCGCAACCTGAGGACCTCCTGTCTAAGGCATGATCTGAAGGTACAATCAAACGTTATAGATCAGCTTGGAACAAGTGGTATCGTTGGTGTATGCGAAGGAACCTTGATCCCTTGGGCACCGATGTTGTGCAAGTCTTAACTTTTTTGACTGACCCGGCTCAGAAGAGTCTGGCGTATCACTCTATCAATGCCTTTCGCATAGCCATCTCGGCGGGACATGTTCTGGTAGAAGGGGTCCCGATCGGGGAACATCCTTTCGTGTGCAGACTTTTACGGGGCATCAGGCTATCACTACCTCCGGAACCATGGTACTCAGCCCTTTGGGATGTTACTAGAGTTCTAAATCGGTTTCTCTCATGGCAACCTAATCTGCTCCTTTCAAGGAAGAAGTTATCTGCGAAGCTTGGTGTCTTGCAGGAGGGTGTCGGATGTTTGAGCCCTTGACATCAAGGGAAGATCTTTCTCTCCCTCAGGGGTAGCCTTTATGGTGACTAGACATACAAAGTCTAATACCTTGGTCATTGAATACCCAGCTTTTCAGAATCACCTAAGTTGTGTGTAGTAGAGTGTCTCAAAGCCTATGAATAAATTTCAGAAGGGGGAACACCAGATTTAATCACCCTCCGGAAACTGCACAAGGCGGTTTCCTCTCCAATCATAGCCCGCTGGATGCGTTGGATGATGCAGGCAGCAGGAATTGATTTTATGGTTTTTGGGGTGCATTCTTCACATCCAGCAATGGCTTCTAAAGCTTTTTCCTCTTCGGGCTCGATTGGAAGACATCATGAACGCGGCTGACTGGTCTATAGACTCTACTTTTAAGCGGTTTTATTTTAGGCTGGTGCTGGATATGGCTTGGCTAGTGGTAAGTAAGCTTTGAACTAGCATAATCCTTTCTGCCTGACCTGACAAAGAATGAAAAATTCCCTACATATCGTAACAGCAAGTTTCAATTCTATTAAGGACTCGGAGGCGAGGATTATCCCACCAGCTGATTATGTATCCTGAAAATCCTCTGCGTGACTTGTCCGTAGTAGTTTTGACTTACTGTACATGATACGATTCTTAAATGAATTGCTATGCAACCTTAAATGAATGGCTACTGTGCTGGCTCCCGTATAGCAATTTTGCATTCATGTGTAAGCTACATTGTTACTGCTTACGGATTGTTGGTTATCTACTGTATTTTTTGCAGGTACGTTATGTCTAACAACTTTATGGTCTTACGAACCTGGTAGAGTTCAAAATATTAATATAAACTTGTTCTCAGGAATGGACAATGACAAATTGGAGTCTTAAGAACAGAGTTGTGGTGTGAATCTCACAACGAAGGAGGAGTTGGTGACAGAGGAAAAGGACTGAGTTTGGAGAGTGTTGGCCTCAGATTGGACTTGCAGCATTTTGGGACTGTTGGACGTTTTTTTTTCTCCACTAGTCCGTGTTTTATGGGAAATGTAGTTTGTTTCTCAAGATAAAATGGCCGCTATTATTAAAAGTGGAGAAAGATAAGGCATAATCCTCGTCTCCAAGTCCTTAATAGAATTGAAATTTCTGTTACGATAGCTAGGAAATCTTTCATTCTCTGCCTGTTCATTCATTTTTCTGCCATGCTTCCTAGGGAGTCAGTCCGATGCTGTGATCGGTGTGTAATCTGCCAGCTAAGATTTGCAATGCGGCAGGGGTGACTATACTTTAGCTTCATTAAATTGCTAAATTAAACGCTAGGGTGTTTAGAAAGGACAAATGTGGTGGAAAACACAATTTAAAAACCTGTTTGGTAAATTGTAACCATACTTGTCTGGCATAGTCCAGTGAAATTTGTTGTAGCGAATTGTATGGTTATTATATAGCTACTATTTTGTTTTTGTTTCCTTTTTCTCGCTAGCAGCATTGTTACTTATTGGCATCTCTTATCAGCAGACCCACTTCACTGCTACTGTAACATATAGTGAACTAGAATTGTCTTTTCTCGTTTCAATAAAGTATTAACACTGCACAGATTTGATTTGGAAAATTACAGTCTTATGACACAATTCCATTGTATCTACTTCTCAATTTATTTAATGCTTAATTGGGTTCATTTGCTTTCCTTGTGCCTCTTGTAGTCTGCCTCTTCTGCTGTGAGTGTGAGCAGTCCTGAGCTTTTAAGCAAGGCAAGTGGCATAGAGTGGATTTAAAAAAAATAACTTCTACTGCTGGAGGAACCTGAGTAGCTTAAAGAATACATTATTTTGTTCTTTTTGTTCTCTGCACCAAACTGTATACTTCAGTTCATTAAGAGTTTACCTGGATGAGTTGGAACTCCCTCAGTTGGAGCCTGGAAACGCAGAGGAATTGGGGGCGGATGTTTCCCTGCGAGAAGGTGAGAGTAGCCATTAAGCATATGGCGCCTAACAAAACACCGTGGGCAGACGGACTCCCGGCAGAGTTCTACATGACATATACTGAAGAGCTGGCCCCTGAATTGGTTGTATTCTACCGGACGGCGAGAGAGCAGCGCCACCTGCCCGATACCACTAGGGAAGCCCTAATAATCCCAGTCCTTAAGCCTGGAAAACCGCCCCATGATAAAACTGCGTATAGACCACTGTCCATGTTGAACATAGACTATAAAATATTAAGCAAAATTATAGCAAATAGGCTGCTCCCCTACATGCCCCAACTGGTGCATGCAGATCAACGGGATTCATACCACAAAGAAATACTGCCATTAACATCAGGCGCCTCATGGCCATAGTGAGGGGCTGAGGACTATGCCAAAGACAAAGCTGTAATATATATATATTTTTTTCCTTTTTTTTTTAATATTTATTTTTATTAAGTATAACAAGCAAGGCAAGAAAACAATATACAGAGCGCTTTGTTCAAATGAGGCCAGATAAACAGTACATCATATAATCAGTAATCATTATAAGGAAGGGAGGAGTACAGGGGCGAAGCAGTAAGCAGACAATAATGCAAACTTTAATGTGGGGTCAGGGGGAGAGTGTGATATCGATGTTATCCACTGCAGGTGGTGTACATATGTCGCCACGATACCTGTTCCATTGCCCCCATACTCTATGCCATTTCCGGGGGCGGCCCCGGGCCAGATAAAACCGTTTTTTCCCTAAACATGCACCAGTCCATGTTTTCCTTCCATACTTCAACTGTATGCGGCCTTTCGGACCCCCACAATTGTGCAATATCACGCTTAGCAATCATGGCCCCCAGGGTCACTCACTGGGTCTGGGCTACGTTGTAATCCGTAGGCTCCCAGACATTTAACAAGCAGCGCCTGGCCTCCGGTAAGAGAGCAATACCCGTAACTTCTTTCATTACATCATACACCCCGTGCCAATAAGCCGCAACTTCATGACATTCCCAAATAATATGAAGAAATGTCCCCACCTGTCACATCCCCGCCTGCACAAACCCTCCTCAGAAAAGCCCATCCGAACCAGACGGGGGCCCGTGACGTACACCCTGTGAAGAATCTTAAGCTGAACCAGCCGAAGTCTCGCTGGAATTGCGACCTCCTTGGGAGATGAGAACGCCGATTGCCAGTCCTCGTCATCCAATTCGAGGCCGTCAAGGACCCAGAGATCACGCAAGGGCAACAGGAGGTCCGACCTATCGTTAATCAACTTTTTATAGACAAGGGAAATGGTACTGTCTGGAACGTGACTATCTAGCAATCTGTCTTCAAGCGGGGACGACTCAGGGACCGCCTCCCCCATCGAAAAGACCAACATCAAGGCATGGCGAACCTGGACATAGCGGAAATACTCTGAGTTCCCTAATTCAAACTCCGTCCTTAAAGTATCAAACTATTTTACTTGTCCCTTATCCCAGAGTTCTCCCACCTTGCTAATACCAATGAGGTCCCACTTATCGAACCCTTTTGTCTTCCACAGTTTACCAAGTTTATCAGAGTCGACAAGTGGGGTCGCTCAAGTCAAGCTGTCCTTCCATCCCATCGAGTTAGTTGCATCTTGCCAAATACGAACTGCCGCGTTAGTAGGCCCCGACAATGACTTGACCACTGATTTAGAATACAGTGCCCTGTAGTAGTTACCCCCAGGCAGCAGCCATCTATCCATAGCGAAAGCAGGGTTCAATTCGGGACCATACATACCATGATTAATGGCCCCCAACTGAGACGCCCAGTAATATCGCTTGATGTCCGGGAGAGCAATACCCCCGTCGTACCACGGGAGCGTTAGTTTGGCCAGCGCAATGCGAGGTCTACCGTCCCATATCCGTTTCCTCTGAAGACCCTCAACCTTATGAAAATAACTAGCGGGACTATATCAAGAGTGTTTTGGAGGGCATAAAGGAAACGAGGCAGAGACATCATCTTAAAGAGGGCCGCACGTCCCAAAGTCGAGAGCGGAAGTCTACGCCAACCCGCGACGTCCTGCCTTAATCTGGTCAGAGGTGGGAGGAGATTCCGTTCATACCGAACCACAGGGTCCATAAAGACCCAGATACCGAGATATTTAAATCCCGTCTGTGTCACCTGTATGGGGCAGTTACGCGGAAGGAGGGGGACGTCACCAGAAAGAACGTACAAATAGGATTTTGCCCAATTGATAATTAAACCCGAGTTTCTACCAAAGGAGGCCAGGACATCGCAGAAAACCATCAACGACTTCCTGGGCGAGGTCAGATATAGCAAAATGTAATCTGCGTAGAGCGAGATGCGATCTTCATACTCAGAGGACCACCGAATACCCCTCATCGAGGGCTCCCAGCCGATCCATGCAGCGAGGGGCTCGAGGGCCAGGGCGAACAGGAGTTGTGACAGGGGAAACCCTTGACTAGTACCGCGCCCGAGACCAAACGGGACCGAGACTCGACCGTTCACTACAATTTGCGCAAGGGGGTCTTCCTAAAGAAGTCGCACCTAGCCGATTAAAACCGGGACCAAAACCAAATTTAGCTAACGCAGCCCACAGATAAGGCCATTTAATAGTATCAAAAGCCATCGTGGCATCCAAGGACGCCAAAATGGCCGGCTCGCGTAGCGTTGCGTCCCTCGCGAGAACTCCGTGCAAACGCCTGAGATTCAGCGCAGTGTTACGGTGGAGAATAAAACCGGATTGATCCGGATGGATCAGTTCGCTAATAACAGTAATCAATCGATTGGCCAGTACCATTGCGAGAATCTTTAGGCTCGGCGTTCAAAAGAGATCTAGGTCGGTACGACCCACACTTGTCCCTCGGTTTCCCCTCCTTATGTATAACAACAATCGTCGCAAGTCGCTGATCCCGGGGGAGAGAACCAAGTTCACAAGACTCTAAAAACATATCTCTCAAACAGGAAGCTATCTTGTCGGGCCGCAACTTGTATAGCTCTATCGGCAGCCCGTTAGGACCCATGGCTTTACCAGACCGCAAGGAGCGGATCGCAAGGGCTACCTCATCAGCAGTTATTGCGCTGTCCATTTGCTCTCTATCTGAATCTGAAAGACCCGGCAGAGCAATGTCCCGCAGCAACAAATGAGAGTCCTCCTCCGGCCTATCCGACACGGGGGAGTACACCGTCCGAAAATGATCAGCGAAGCACTCAATCTCCACAGGGTCTGCGACCCTCACACCACTCACCGTCTCAATCTCAGGCACAAAACGACTAGCTCTGTCCCTCTTGTCCAACCATGCTATCAATTTACCTGCTTTATCTCCCACATCATATAGACGACCCTGTTGCTCTGGACTCGTGGCCTTAGCTGCATCCATGACCAACGCCCTGTATTCCAACTGTTTTAATCGCAATACATGTGTCTTTGCGTGGGTGACCTCCTGTTCCAAATCTAACTCCAGGTCTGCTATTTCGGTCTCAACCTTCACTACCTCCTCAGCTCTCCGTTTCTTAACGCCCGCAATCAGAGACGGGGCTTGGCCCCTGAGAACTGTTTTAAAGGCCTCCCAAAGCGACACTGCGGACGAAACCGAGCCCTCATTCTCTAAAAAATATTGATCATGTGATTTTATCAAATCGTGACGAGTTTTAGGGTTGCGGAGATACCAAGGGTTGATCGGGGCCACCCGCCCCTCGGTCCCCGAAGACAATTCAATCCGAAGCCACAAAGGAGAATGGTCAGATATTCCCGAGCCATATGTTTAACCTTAGTGACAAAAGGCGCTTGTGCAGCAGGCACCAAGACATAATCGATCCTCGAGAGGCTACCATGAGCACCTGAATGGAATGTGTATTGCCGCTGAGAGGGGTGCAACAGTCTCCAGCAATCTACCAGGCCTAAAGTATCAATGAAGTCATGGAGCCAATTCTGCGCCACCTTGAGGTCCCTAGGTGGGTGTCTATCAGAAATACCAGATACAACAGCATTAAAATCACCACCCAGTAGCAATGATCCCTCGGGGAGAGCAAGGATAACCCGACCTAAGTCCGCAAAGGTAGTTGACTGTAGGCCGGGAGGGACATATACGGAGACAAGGGAAAGGGTCCTGCCCTCTCATCAACCAGTAAGAACGACATCACGCCCTCTATCATCGAGGACCGTTGCATCAACTTCAAACGGGAGAGAGTTCTTAAGGATACCCACCCCCGGGAGCCTGAGGAGAACCCTGCATGGGCAACCAAGCGATACCCCTTCCTATTCATGGCATAGCATGTATTTCCTATCAAGTGAGTCTCCTGAAGTAGGACCACATCCGGGGAGTTACATTTTAATAGTTGCAGCACTACTCCACGCTTTATCCTATCCCCCCAACCCATTCACATTCCATCTCATAAGCCTCAACCCACTACCCCCCCATCCCACAAGAGGAAGAAGATCCAACCCCGAGAAGAACCCAGCACTTCAATCAGAAAGACTTGCAATATTGTGCTTTGCGGAAAAAGAAACTGGAAAACCAACTAATCCCCCCCCACCCCCACAGCCCGTTACAAACCCCCCCACCCTACAACCCTGCATAAGACTAGAAAGCCATCCCAACTTGCAGTGTGCCTGTCGCCCCCGCATCTAAACTAAGCTACAGAAAGTCCAGCAGAGAGGAAAACGACCCACCGATAGCCCCGCAACCCGCCCCAAATGTCTCACAGAATCATACTACATAATTAGTGCACCACAGTTCGAAGCCCCCGAAAGACCCCAGGAACCAGACAATGATAGCATTTATTCCTGGTCCATCGATCCCCCTCCACACCACGGGTCTGCCCGTCCTGTTGATGATGGGTCGGTAGGGTATCGAGCCAGTCGGCCACCACTTCCGGTCTGTCGAAAAAATAGGTCCGCTCTGCATGTTCAATTTGCAACTTGGCTGGAAAAAGCAAGGCGTACTTGAGGCCCATCTCACGGAGTCTCTTTTTTACCCCAAGAAAACCAAGTCTCTGCTTCTGAACAGCTTGGGTAAAGTCTGGATAAAAACTGATGGTAGAGTTCTCAAACTTTATGGGACCGCCCGCCTGCGAGGCCTGCAGAATAGCGTCTCTATCATGGAAGTTAAAAATCCATGCTATCATAGGCCGCGGTGGGGCACCCGTCTTGGGTTTACCATCCGGAACCCTGTGAGCCCGTTCCAAAGTGAAAAAAATACTCAGTCCCTTGGGTGCAAGGTGATTAACAATGAGGTTCTACACGAAGATATCAGCTGCCGGATCCTCCTCCTTCTCCGGAACCCTGATGATACGGACATTGTTCCGCCTATCCCTTCCTTCAAAATCCTCCAGACGACGCGCAAAGAAGTCATTGGATGCCCTCAAATTGCGAACCTCTGTCTGTATCTCAACAATGTCGTCCGTTAGACTGGAATTCTTAATGTCTAACGATTTAACCTTTTCGTTGGTTTTCGTTAGGTCCTTGCGAATCAAATTCACATCAATCGCCACCGTGTCGAGTTTGTGGGCGAGAGTCCATTTGTTTCCCGAGGGACGATCTGATCCCATCGATGGCGGCCATGACGTCTTGTAGGGTCGGCTCTGCCGCTGAAGTCAGCGGATCTCTCGTGCCCTCCGGCGACCTACCCGGTCCACTGGGCGACCCCTTAGCCTGGGCATAGCGATCCATGTTGTTAGTTTGGGTATAGCCACCTTGCCGAGTGGTCTTAGTCTTCTGTTTGTCCCCCTCCGGTTTCCCCGCCATTTTGGGAAATAGTGGGTATGATCCCAAATGGGGGTGAGGGGATAAAGGGCAAACTAAGAGGCTGAGTGGTAGGTATGCCCGGCAGCAATCGACGTTGGTCAACTTGGAACAGTCAGACAAAGTGGAAAGTTGGAGGCCTCAAAGGTCCCTCGAGCGGAAGTTCAGAATCAGCCCGAGAACACGGCTCGAGCGTCTCTCCAGGGAAGGTCAATCCTTGAAATACACACATTCGAGTTCCAAGCCAGACAGTTGCCTTCGGCGAGAGGGAGGCACTCCCAGTATCTGGTCTCTCCAGTAGGCAAAAGTGAAAGTGGACCGGACCGGCCGCCCCCGCCACCTCAGGCCGATGTTGTTCGATTACATCTCGGGCACCATTCCAACTCCACAGCCGGGCATCACGGAGGCGCAAGCCGCAATCTTCCAATCGCCACAACTCCGGTTCCCGGGGTCCGATCTGGATTCTGGTTGCAGTTGTTGCCTCCCCAGTGGTTCGTCTTCACGAAGACATATGTAAAAGTCAGAATAGTCGCAGGATATATGCAGGAGGTTACGAGGGTCTCGGGGGCCCTGTGCTCACGCGGCCATATTGGTTGCGCGCGAGGCTCCTCCGAAGCTGCAATATTTGCAGTGGATATCGAAAAAGCATTTGACAGCCTCGAATGCAATACCTCTATAGAATTTTGGCAGCAGTGATCCTAGGGGCGGGATTCACCTGTAAGTGGACCCCAGGGCGAGGATGCGGACGGGGAAAGTAATCTCCCAGAGCATGAGTCGAAAGGGGGACACAACAGGGATGCCCTCTCTCCCCTATTTTATTTGCACTGGCCATGAAACCGTTGGCGTGTAGGGCCAGAACTGGGCGGGACTATGCGGGGCTGCCGATCAATGGCATATATCATCCCATAGCACTCTATGCGGATGATGTACTTCTCTTTTTGCAAAACATGGGTGGAGATATGCAGGGTGGCAGGGGTATGCTAGAAGAATTTGGAACACACTCGGGACTTCAAGTAAGTTGACAGAAGTCTAAGGTGTTCTGTGATGCCTGCTGAGCGACCTCCAGAAAACCTTGGGACCTTGAGATGGGAACCCACATGCCAAGAATACCTAGGAGTGACGGAATACCATGCCCCGGCGGACCTGATGGAGGGTAACGTGGGAAGGGGAATATAGGTTCTCCGTGCCTCCATGGACTTATGGGGATCCCTTCCACTGTCCGTGGCGGGCAGGGTGGCCCTCCTGAAGATGGTGGCGCGGCCCCATCTGCTATACATATTTGGGGCGCTCCCAATTTGGATCCCATGTGCGACATTCCGCGACCTAAACTAGCAGATCATAACTTTTCTATGGGGGACGGGACGCAGACGAGTTCCACTACGGACTCTAGAGCGCTCTACAGCCACAGGAGGGCTGGCGGTCCCTGACCTTGAAACCTACTACCTGGCAGCACAGCTGCAGTGGTTCGTGAGATGGTTGGCAATCACCCTTTGCACCAGAAACCCAAGTCCTAACGAAAATACTGTTGCGGCTGAGACCGAGGCTCCATGAGAAGACGATCAAAGAGACCGTGATTACAAGGTGCTGGGTGAGATGGCTCCAGAGATCGAAATGCAGGGTCCCCTACTCTCCAGACATACCCATTGATATGCTACGCCAGCTACCGCATGAGGGTAACTCGACTGGGCTAGAAGACAAGAAGGAAGCAGAGCTGAAAGTAGTCGGAGATCTCTTTAGGGAAACCCAAATGACACCATTCGAGGACCTACGAGAGGAATTCAACCTCCCACTGGGACATTTTCTACTACACAGAGCTGTTACTGCGGCATTCTGTAAACACTGTAGGACAGGGGCGACAGCCTAGAGCACTGGACTGCTGTAGATACGTAGTCCTGTCTGCAGATAGGATTAAAACAGTCTCTTGCATCTACAGAGCTATCCGATGGGATGTTCTGAGACCCATGGAGCGCTACTTCCAAATGGAGGAAGCGGCATGCCCACATTCTGCACATGCTGTGGGATAGCCCAGGCTTAAGGGAATTCTGGGAGGAGGTGCTAACGATTGTTGAGAGCGCCATAGACAGGGTAATTGAGCACACACTGAGCCGCTGCATACTTCACTGGTTCCCACACACAGCCAAGACGAAGACCACTGCGAGATTCCAAGACTTAGCGTTTGTACTGGCGGAAAGGGAAATCACAAAGAATTGGAAGTCCCCAAGGGCCCCCCAAATAGGGAGCTGGAGAAGGGAAACAGAGAAATAAGCAGCTGCAGTGCATAGTCTAGTGAATGATCTACAAACACCAGACCTAGAGGATACGGCAGATGACAAGCCAGATTTGCCGCCACAGAACAGGGAAAATGAAATGGGATTCCAGAGATATGAGAGGGGTCACGGCCCTGGCAGTGGCGAGGGCTGAGACAGCCTCAAGCCCCACTTTCCCTCACCACTGCCCACCTACCACACATAGTCCACAGTAAGCACAACAAGGAAGGGTGAAGGAGCAGCACACACCACTAACGCATACAGCTGACACTAAGCAACTTGGTTGGGGGAGGGGGGTGGAGGGAGTTGCAAGTTAGAATTGAGTGAACCTGATGAATAATTTAACCTGAATGGATCTCAATATGAAAAGATGTGGAAATAATGAAATGTATAATATGAAACAAATATTTGATACTTGAGATGTATGTTAAGTGCATTAAATGCCAATAAAATCTGTTAAAAAAACCTGTATACCTCGGGTATATATATATATGTCATGAGTGATGTCACTGACCATGTCATGAGTGATGTAATATGTGACGTCATCAGCAGTGCATTGCAGGCGCGCAAGTTATAGTGAGTCCAACTAACTATAACGTTGGAATTTCAATGGTTTTATGCGAGTAAAATTTCCAGCTAACTAAAACTGGTGTGAAACCTATGGTTTTTTCAGTGAATTTCAAAAGTTTTTTAATAGCAAATCTCTATAGGTATGAAATGTAATATTTTTTGATTAATTATATATTTTATAATTATGTAATACTATTTTTTTATGTTTTTTTATTTTTATTTGTTTGCCCTGGAGCGCTTCCGGGGCGCGTACCGATGCGCTCACAGGTGAGCGAATTGCTACGGCGCGCCCCGGTGCGCGTACCGGGGAGCGTCCCGTTAGCGCTAATGCCGCGAACGAAAAGATCGTGACGTTTCGCGTAGCCGCGTCTGCGTGATACGCACAGCGTACGCGCACCCTGAAGCACCCACGCGCATATGAACGCGCTACGTAAACGCCGCCGGGCGCGCACCGGGGGGGCGTAGCGTAAGCGCGTCGGGTCATGTGACCTGAAAATAACACTTTTCATTGGTTCAAAACAATTTTGGTTTCCAAATGATGAAAGCCCGGCTCATGTGACCTGAAAATAACACTTTCCATTGGTTCAGAACAGTTTTGTTTTCCAAATGATGAAAGCCCCCACCTTTTTTCCTCATTCTCACTTTATTCTTTGAGTGAGGAAGACCTGCTTTTTTCTTACAGATATGGCTACAGTACTATCAGCAGCTGGAGCATCTGCCCCACCACCACCACCACCACCACCGCAAGGACCACCAAAAGATCACATTGGTGGTCAAGAAGAAGAAGAAGAGGAGGAGGAAGAGGAGGAAGGGACAAGGCAGTTCCTGCATGAAGACAATCCCCCATACAAACCAAGAGAGCACTTCATATGGGTGTTTTTCAAAATCCCAAGGGGTTTTAAAAAAGTAAACGCTGCAAAGGCGACTTGTCTCATCTGTAAAGCTGTGCTATCCAGGGGGAACCCTGCTAAAAAATATTCCTTGGGAATCATACTATGATACGACACATACAGCGTTTACACCCTAATAACTATTCTGCAGCAGATGTGAGGGAAATCTGCAGTAACCTACCCTAATCATCATCAAGAACCCACTCCATCGGGTCCAGAAGCAAGTGAGGTGATTCCAAATATACAAAAAAAGTTTGGGGGAATACAAAATTGTTTGTATTTATTGAAACAAAACCATTAGTTATGGTAAAAAAAGCATTACACTAATCACTGTTGCTATGGATCACCACAAATGCCCGAGGAAACCATAATTTTTCCTGGTTTTTTTTGTGCTCCAGTTGAGCCGTTTTCAATTCCTTTTTTTTGTTTCTCCCCATAAAAAATACAAAAAATATAAAACTGTTCAGAAAAGCCCAAAAAATTCAAAAAAATATAAAACAACAAAAAGAATAAAAAAAACAGTTCTTTTTAGAACTATTTCAAATTTATAAAAAATAAGGCTTAGTTTTAAAAAAACTCTGTCATTCTTTTTTCCTCATGGTACGCTCCCCGATCTGCTCCCGGGTGCGCGTACCGGGTGCTCCCCCCGCAAAAATCGAAAAAAAAAGTAAAAAAACTTTTTTTCCCCGCGGGGCCCTTTTTATAGCCCCCAAATCAAACCTATGGGGTCAGGGGGGTCTACTCTGCCCCCTTATGGTCAATTCCCCCTTTGTTTTTGCCACCTCTTGTGTCTCGATCCTACTGAGACACAAGATGGCGGCCGCTCCGGACTGTTTGGAATGTTTACAGACACCCGAGATCCAATCAGCGTTCCGCGCGCAAGTCGCGTAGCGCGCCCGGAGCGCTCCCCGGTGCGCGTACCGGGGCGCGGCCATAGATATATATATTTTTTTTAACCTAAATTACTCAAAATCCACTGGAGCACATATCTTGAGACATAGCAAAGGCACATCGGGCTACCAGTCCCTACAATTTTGCCAAGTTCGGTGGAAATCCATTCAGCCGTTCGGGCTAAAAGTGAGGTCGACCGCCCTATGGAAATTAACATGGGAAAAACACGTTTTGGGACCCCCCTTTTATCTCGGCCCCCGATTGACGAATCCCCCCCAAACTTTCAGGGAAGGACCGGGGCGCCGCGAGGCAAATTTGAGGAAATTTTCAGGCAGATTCCTCAACCGACGCCAAAGTTATTCACAATAGAATGTTGAGATTTTCTATTGAAAATAATCCTAACTATAACTACCTACTGGCTACCTACTATATATGTGTGTTTTTCTTTTACTGTATTGAACAGAATATTCCAACATTTTATTGGTTCGAGTCTTTCATTGGCCATTAAGTTTATTCAGCACCAAATGTTGCATAATCGAGCAAAGAGAGGGAGAAAGAAAACCACATTGCTTTTATTTGTTTGGTTTCCTTTGCAAAGTAGTCTTTTCTTGCACCATACAGTGTTATCCAGTAATGTGTTTTGCTGAGAGATGCTACAATAGGGACATATATGGCAAATCTGATAAATATGACGACTCTGGGTGCAGAAACAGCATTATTTATAATTTATGGTTTTGTGTTCTTTTTGTAATGTTGGCGAAGCAATTATTAACTTATGACTTTGATTGTACAATTATGATCTGCCTACTTGTAATATTTACGTTTTAAATCGCAAATAGTCTGGTGTAAAACAGACATTAGTTTGTTTTATTTATTTGTTCTTTAGAGATGTAGATAGACCCTTGAAGTTTAGGTACCCTTGTTCTAACCGTGGGTGCTGTTGTCCTCCGTTTATTAAACTACGACTTTAACCAATTTCGTTTGCCACTTTTTGAACTTGTATGGATGTGGACCCCAGTGAACTGTAAACAAACATTTTTAGGATTCCATTTGTTTATTGACTATGAACAGACACTCATCCACCGCCTTCGTTCTGCTGCTGGTAGGACAAGTAGCATCTGTATATTAGAACTGTGAATCCAGCGGGATAGGCGAGTTACAAAACGCAGCTGAATAGTCAAACATCGCAAACGTTTATTCCCCATGCAGCAAGCAGTCATATTTTGTGGTCACTTTGCTCCTGAACACACGAGCACTACTCAAAACTCAAGCTGAATCCTTGCGACTGAGTACTCAAACATTTTCAGGACTTGTGACTTCTTTAAATCGTGGCACCAGTAAAGACCATCATAGCCTTGGGCCACCTGCAAATTAGTCACCCATTCCTGATATGGAGATTGAGACCGTTTCCATGTCTAGCGCATCCCCTATTTTGATAGCCATGCTTTATGATTGGGTGTGTCCTCGTCACCCAATAGGCCAAGAATAGTCTGTTTAGCAGCAAATGACTGCTCCCTCAGAAGCTTCAGTGGCTTTGTCTTTCAGTAGACCCCAAGATAGTGTATGCTGGAAGTGTAAGAAGGTATCTGTCAAGCTTTGAATCAATATTATCTGTTTAATTCGCCAACAAATCATTCAAGTATGGGGCAAAGCCGGAGAGAACTCGGGTTCCTGCACGTCCTCCAACATTCTCTTTCATGCAAGTTCCTGACTTCTGTATTCTGCGAGGGGTGTAGTACCAGTAGCTGTTAACTTTGATTAATGTTTCTCGGACTGCTGAACTGGCCCCACACATTTTGGATGCATGGTAAATTTCATTCAATTCTGTTTTTCAGCGGCCTCCCGAGTTCCATCTCCCAGCTCTTTTGATTTCCTGTTTTGGTGTAGTGTTTGACCCACATAAGGAACTTTAGCTTTGGTTAGAAGATGTTTTTCAGTGGTCTTAGACGGGAGATGTCTCTTGTATGGAATCGTGCTTCTCGAAGACGTCTTTCACCTCCTGCGTGACCCAGTGCCGTATTTGCAAGTAATGTAAGCGTTCTAGTTCCTTTATTTTACAACCTTTCTTGATTTTCTCAAAAGATCTAAGGCCATCAGTAGCAAATGGATCTGCTATTCTTTTGCAGCTCATATTATGCCTCTTCAAAAGTTGCCTGTGATCCAACCCCGGGGAATAATCCAGGTTGCCTATTGATGGTATTGGAGGTGAAGGATACGTTGAAAGGTGTTTTCCTGTCACTGCCAAGTTCTAAGAGGCCACAATGGCCCTAGTCATGGGTGAGGAGTACACCCACTACAAACACCCAGGGTTTATGCTTTCAGAATATCCAAGGAATCTTTCAGATCTGATCTCTGTCTGATGGTCCATGAAGTACCAAGATTTTTCCCTTTCTTCTCTACTCCAGTGCACCATGTATCTTAGTTGGGCTGCATGGAAGTAACTCTGCACTTGCTTGAGACCCACCACTCTATCCTCTACCATTTAAACTATGTCTTGGCCGATTGTCTCGGTTTCTTACGTCACCATACAAAATTATTTAATTTGTATTTCTTTCAGCATTTCCCTTGGAGGCTGAAAAGGGAGGATCTGTGCTAAATAGAAAAGCCTATCCACCTTTGTCATTTTCCTCTGAAATTCTCCCAAGCCATGACAAGCTGTCTGTATGCCAATTCTGAAGGTCTGCCTTGAGGGAGCCTGAGATGGCCTCATAGGTCACCCTTGCATATCGTCTAGGGTTGGAAATAATTTAACACCTAAGAAAATATTGTATTTATCTCCAGAGGTCAGTGAGAAATGAGTGTTTCTGATCACCTTGGAACGTTAAATTAAAGATTTGATACTTCTGTTAGGTTGATTTTAAATCCCAAAGCTAGTCCAAATCTATTGATTTTTTTTCCCCCCAGATTGGCAACAAGAGTATCAAGAGTCCCCACCAACAGGACCTCCTCCGCATACATCCAAATCGTGTGTTCTTCCCCTCCCATATAGATTCACTCCCAACATCTCCCAAGGCCCAGATATTGCTTGCTAACGGCCTCATATAAGGAGCAAATAAAAAAGGTGACAACTGACAACCCTGCTGAAACCCTCTGTGAATGTTTAATAAGAATGATGCTTCTCTATTGACTTATACCCTGACAGCTGAGATTCTATACCTGCTAGCCATCCAAGTCATGAACCTGAAAACCAAACTAGAAGATTCCAAAATTCTCCAAAGGAATGGCCAGTGCACGCTGTTGAATACTATTTCTGTGTCAGCTGGTGGGATTAAATTGTTTTTCTTTGTTGTCAATTAAATATACCATTTGGAGCTTATGTTAAGTATATCGTCTGGGGTATTCCTAGCGGGGATGAATCCGGATTGATCTGGATCAACTAGACCCTGCATGTATGGCTTCAACCTCCCAGTCATGATCCACATGAAGAGTTTTATATCTATATTAAGTTGAGAGATTGGTCAAAAAGACAAACTTGAAGTCCTGTTTTTGCCAGGTGTTAGCAGTATTATAATGGAAGCCTCTATCATGAATTCAGCCACCGGGCTAAAGTCGACAAATGAGTTGTAAGCGAACGAGGATAGGCACTATTTTGGTGACATTCCTGTAAAACCATCAGGTCCATGTGCTTTACAGGAATGTAATTTTGAGATGGCTGAGATCACCTTCTCCAGGCCAGTAGGTTTGTCTAGCAGAGTAGCCTGAGTAAGGCACGTGAGACTTGGGTCCTAGAAGTACCATTCGGCTACTCCATTCTTAACGATCTGGGCAGAGTACAGTTCGTCATAGTAATCTTAGAAGACCTGTCCAATATTCTCATCCTTAGAAGTCAGAAGGTCTGTGTGTTCCATAATCAAGTCTGATCGGTCTGCCCAGTAGACATCACAACATTGAAGTCCCCATCTATTAATAAATCTCTTTCCAGGGACTGTAAAATCAAAGGCAATGTCAACCTTAGAAATAATACTTGAACATCATAGGGCACATACACAGACTATTGTGAAAGTTTTATCTCCCACTTTGACTCAAGAGCAATGACTCTTCCCTTTCAATCAAGAACTATCACCTTAACTGAGCCTCAAAGGTGCTTGAGTATAGTGTCATAACTCCTCCCCGCTTATTGTCAGGGGAGTGGAATTATCATGGAAATCACTTTCTCTTCAAGCGTGGTTATAAATCAAGTACTTTTTCTCTAATATACCAATGGGACTACTGGAGTTGTGCAACAGGGAGAGAGAGCACCACTAATCCTTTTGCGGGATTATTAGGGCCTCAGAAGTTTTAGAACTTTAGTAAATCTCCCGTTGTGGCTTCAGGGATTGCAGGCAGCCAACTAGACATATGTACCTTCATGTATCTGCGAGTTAGAACCGTATGTTGGGGGCTGTCAACATAGGCCACTTCATGTTTGGTGTTATATACTTCTCTATACTCCCGAATAAATTTGCATAATCTGAACCCTCAACTTTAGAACACATACAATGTCTAAGTGCCTAATTTCACTCTCCCACTCAACCTCTAGCGACAACTGGAACTTGGAGGGGTTAATTTTTGCGTCCATCTGGTTGAAAGGCTTCACTGTGCCATACAGTACCATAATGTTACCCCCCCCCCCCAGCCAAAACACCCCTGCAGTGGCAAACAAATGAGTTAGACTTACCCACATAGCGCTAGATCCGCCCCCAATGCACCCCGGCCCCCAAAATCTCTCTGCACGAGGCTCAGAGGTCATCATGACTACACCCCAAAGCAGCTTGCTCTGGAATACCCCAAAATGCCCTTTTTGTCAGGGCTGGCACTCCCACTACTTTTCACACTGCAGGGGATCTGAGGTAGTTCCATACGATGGGCCAGATTCACAGAACTAAATTAAGACAAAAGCCTAAACTTAATACCATTTTGGTATTCCCAGAAGGCACTTACTCATTTTGGTATTCACAGAAGTTAGGAGTCCTAACTTTAGGACTCCTAAATGCCTTCTGTGAATACCGAAAGTCTTAAAGTTAGGATTTTTCTCAGTTTAGGAGTAGTAAAGTTAGGACTCCTAAACTGAGAAAAATCCTAACTTTAAGACTTTCGGTATTCACAGAAGGCATTTATCCCCACTTCTGTGAATACCGAAATGAGTAAGTGCCGGGGATGCCTAATCCTTCTTTTGATGGATGGGAGGGGCCAATGACATTGGTATTGCCTGTTACGGTGCCTGGTAAAGGTTGTGGAGCCGGGGTGGGGGGTTGACTTCCTTTGTACCTTTTCATTTTCAGTGTCATGGACTTATCTTCATATGTATTAACAATTTGGCATTCACAGGATGGACAGTATACCCATACGGCTTGGGCGCCCTGATGGCCCCGGTTGGGAGCTGGCTCCGGCTTGGTCATATTCGGCGTGGGGATGCCTGTTGCCAGGCTTTGTAATGTATGATGTGATGCATTATGTTGTGACTTATGTCCTTTATTTCTCCACCAACTTAAAATAAAATGTTTTTAAAAAAATGAGTAAGTGCCTTCTGTGAATACCAAAATGGTAGTAAGTTTAGGATTTTGTTGTTATGTTATGTTAGGGATTGCTTGTATAGCGCCTATCACCGCCGGTCTCTAAGCGCTTAACCAGAAAGAACATAACACACTAATGACCCTAGAACCTCAGTTGTTTCACCTCCTATGAGGTCATGAAGGCCTTTCTGAAAAGATAAGTTTTTAGTTTCTTTCTGAAAGGTAGAAGTTGCGATTCCGCTTTCAAGGTAGGTGGAAGCTCGTTCCACAGTTGTGAAAGGAGCACGGACAGGGCCTTGCCTCCTTTGGTCTTTAATTTGAACCTAGGTTGAAACAGGTTGGAGGTTGTTCCTGAGCGCAGTAGCCTCCCCGGAGTGTACCTCTTTAGACGTTGCTTAATGTACTCTGGGGCTTTCCCAAAGAGTGCCTTATGGGCCACACAGAGACATTTGAACTGCACTCGGAATTTCACTGGGAGCCAGTGCAGCTTCTGAAGCAGTGGGGTTACATGCGCGTTTCTAGGCAAAGAATGGATCAGCCTGGCCGCATCGTTTTGTATTACCTGCAGCTTCCTCAACAGCTTCTGTGGTAGGCCTAGGTATAAGGCATTACCATAATCAAGTCTCGAAATGACTGTGGCGGATACGATCGATTGCAGGGTGGAGGCAGATAAGATGGGGACTAGCTTTCGCAATTGCCTCAACACACCTATGCAGGATCCTGCCACAGCAGAAACTTGAGGGGCCATTGAGAGGTCTGCATCGATCCTTAACCCCAATCTTTTTACCACAGAGCCAGGAGACGGAGTAGTTCCTAGCTCGGGGGGCCAGTACAGGTCACTCCAGGGATCCTCTTTGTTGCTAATCACCAGCACCTCCGTCTTATCAGCATTCACTTTCAACAGATTGTTAGTCATCCAGTTGACTGTGAATGAGAGCAGATTCCTCACTGAATCCTGGGCCTCTTTGGTGTTGTCCAGCCGGACTAAGAGCTGAGTATCATCTGCGTAATTAAAGATTTCGCAGTTCATACGCATAAGCTCCTCCACCAGTGGTTGTAGATAGATATTAAAAAACAGGGGGGGATAACGCCGACCCCTGGGGCACCCCCCAGGTCACGTCGCGGATCTCAGACAGTTGGTCTCCTAGCTGCACTCTCTGGGTTCGACCTGACAGGAAGGATTCTAGCCACTTTAGCACCTGGCCTGTGATCCCCAATTTTGCGACACGGTCCAGCAAGATGGTGTGGCTGACCGTGTCGAAAGCCGCCGATAAGTCTAATAGAATCAAGGCACAGGGCTGTTTATCTGCCCTGACTCTCAACTCATCGGCGACCGAGGCCATGACTAATTCTGTGCTATGTTGGGGCCGGAACCCAGCCTGCCTGGTATGAAGGAGATGGTGTTCTTCCAGATGGCCGGCTAGAGTGCTGAGAACATGCTTTTCTAGGATCTTGCTTAGAAAAGGCAGCTGCGAAATGGGCCTGTAATTTTTTAAGGCTGTCGTGTCTGTTCCTGCTTTCTTCAGAAGTGGGGAAACCCTGGCTTCTTTCATCTGAATCGGCAGATAGCCTGAGTTAAGTGAGTTATTCAGTAGACTCAGTACCTGAGGCTGAATGCCTGGCAGAGCCATTTTAAAGATTCTGGGGGGACATGGATCTATGCTAGAGCCTAATTTAGTTTGAGCGACCAGTTGCGCTAAGCACTTGTCGTTAATGGGAGGGAAGCTATCCAAAGTCATGGATGGCACCTGAACATTCTGGCTAGGCAGCATGGTTGTGACTGTCCGTGCATTGATGTCAGTGATGATATCCTGTACCTTCTGAAGGAAGAAGGATTGAAAGGAGTCACCGTCAGGTTGGTCACCCACTAAAATTTTCCCTTCACGTTGTGTAAGTTCCCTTAGAATGGTAAATGTCTCTCGCTGAATGTTAGTAGCCTCCCTAATTCTTCCCTCATAAAAAGCAGCCTTTCTTTCCAAGATGTCTGCCTTGTATTTTGAGAGCAGGGTTTGAAATTTTCGGCGTCTGATTGAGTATAGTGGAGTCTCCACCTTCTCTCTGCCTTACGAAGGGCTTGCTTCTTTTGTTTCAGGGAGGCGTCAAACCAAGGCGCTCCTCTCCCTTTGGTTCTAGTGCTCTCCAACTGCTCAGGGACAAGTTTGTCCAGGGTGGCGAGGATCCAGGTATTTAAGATCCTAACATCCTGGTCCAGATCTATGCCATTCATATTGGGGGGGGTGAGGGAAAGCAGGGTTGAAATTAGGAGGTTTGCTTCCATCTTACTCCAGGATTTAATTTTCCTCCGTGACTTGTTAGGGGCAGCCCTCACAGGGTCGCCTGGAACCCAGCACTTTATCATAAAATGATCTGACCAGATGCATGGGATTTTTTTCCGTGATTTCGGTGTTGGGTAAAGAAGACCAAACAAGGTCCAATGTATGGCCTTTCACGTGAGTAGGACCCACCACTAGCTGTCGCAAATTAAGCAGCGAGAGATTAGCCTCAAACTCAGTCTCTGTGGGGCCTCTGGGTACCTTGTCCCAGTGGTAATTGAAATCGCCAACCACCAAGAGGGACTTATATCTGGTGGCCAAGTCCGTTAGAAGCTCAAACAGGACGTCATTGAAATCCGGGGAGCTTTGTGGCGGGCGGTAGACCACTATTATTGTGATACATGAGGATTTGAATGAGACTTTTATCCCTAACAGCTCTGCACTGGCACAATTTTGTGCTATGATCTCTTTCACTACGAGACATTTTTTTGAACAAAAAGGCCACACCCCCTCCTTTACAATCATTTGGGCGGTTATGCCAGATAGCATCATAATCTGGAGGTAGAGCGGCCAAAATGTCAGGCAGGGAGGCAGAGCTCAGCCATGTCTCAGAAAGTGCAAGGATGTCAATATCTCCATCAAGCAGTAGAGAAAAGACTTCCAGATGGTGCTTTTGTAAGGAACGCGTATTGAGTATCACTAGTCTGAGGCCATGTGATTGCTGGCTAGCAACAGTGGGACGAGTCCTGGGGCCTATACCTATATTCTCCACAAGAACTTCAAATGGCAGATTGGCCAAGGTACTTTTATCCAAACGGATAAAGTCTGTCTTTAATGCCCACAGAGCTTCGGGCGAATATGTGCAAATTGGACCAAAGTTTCTAGCCCCTAGGCCCGTCCTGGCCCGGACGGGCACAGACGGGCTTTACTCTGGCGCTCCTCCGGCGCAATGCTGCGCGCGATCGCTGCGCGCTTGCATTCTGGCTATTAATTATAGGGTGTGGCTGGGGCACTTCCAAAGACTAGCACGCTAACACACAAAGTGTGGTGTCTCTAGCTCACCTCCAAGATGGCGGGCGGCGTGAGGCGGTAAAGAAATCACCAAAGTGGTGAAGTGTGCTTTTAATTCCGATAGTTCTTTCCTATTGTAGTGCTTGCAATGTGAAAGACCGGGGGAGCGTGGTGTCAGTGAAATACTGGAGCAGAAAAAACGAAATTCGATCTCCAAAATAAATTTCGAGCAGCAATAAGTTTTTACAAGATTACAATTTTAAAAAAGGAGCAGGGCTCCAAACAGGTTAAACAATTTAAAACAATAGCGATTTTTCGAGTGCATCAGCACAATGTCATTCTGGATCTGGTTGGCGCGCTCGCCGAGTGGGCTCCTAAATAGCTTTTGCCTGGGGCACTTCCAAAGACTAGCACGCTAACACAGAGTGTGGTGTCTCTAGCTCACCTCCAAGATGGCGGGCGGCGTGAGGCGGTAAAGAAATCACCAAAGTGGTGAAGTGTGCTTTTAATTCCGATAGTTCTTTCCTATTGTAGTGCTTGCAATGTGAAAGACAGGGGGAGCGTGGTGTCACAGTGAAATACTGGAGCAGAAAAAACAAATTCGATCTCCAAAATAAATTTCGAGCAGCAATAAGTTTTTACAAGATTACAATTTTAAAAAAGGAGCAGGGCTCCAAACAGGTTAAACAATTTAAAACAATAGCGATTTTTCGAGTGCATCAGCACAATGTCATTCTGGATTTTGTCTTAAGTTAGTTATGTGAATCGGGCCCGATGATACTCCAGTGTAGGCCTGGGCAGAGAAGATGTGCCTCCAATTATGGCGCTATCTTAACTCCATGCCCAACCAACATTTTAATCTGGTCTCTCTGCACCTTAAAAATATCACCACTGACCTAGGTGGAGAACCTTGTAGTTTTTATTTTGGCTAAATTCGTTTTTTAGGGTGATTTTAATGGATTGTCAGTCCTCTCTTGTCTTTTGCCTCACTCTGAATTTGGTACACGGTTTTCATAATGGGAGCCTCCTCTAATTTGGAGAAAATGAATACCAGATATTTTTTTTTTCTTCTTTTTTTTTCTGACTCGTCAGCATGGATGTTTGTAGACCTATTGTTAACAAGTATTTAAGATAAACATAGAGCGTTCTTTGGCTCCCATCCAGAGGAATATTACTTTCTCATCTCATTCCACTGCCTGGTTCATATAGCTGTTTTTTCTCTTTCTCGTGTTCTGCAATGCAAGAGTGACTATTTTACATCTCTAAAGTACCCAGAATTTTCACACTTTTTAAAATGTTTATCTAAAATGTTTATCTCATGAATGCATTGCATGCAGAAAATATTTTTTTCACTGCAGCTGGCATTATTAATATTTTGGTCATTACTCTAAATGTAAGGCAGACCTATTAGTTTTGCTAATATATATTTTTTTTTTTTTGCTATCAAACTTGCGGACCGCTTGTATGGTCTCTTAGAGCCAGTTGTTTAGAGATGTTGTCTGGGTAGCCTGAGAACCCAGTAGTGGTAAGAGCCTACAAGATCACCTATCTGGTATGTGGTGTCACGCCAACGTTAGGAATTGCTCCGAAGTGATGTATGATATGAAGTTGGCGTTATGCTGCTTCGTTCCTTTATTATTGTTGGTCATCTGGAGGAAAAAGTTATCTGAATCGGAGTCCCTCGTACATATAGGCACGCAGTGCTTATTTCGTTTTTGATCTTGATTACTAACAATCGTTTGTGAAAAGTTGCAGTGTAAGCGCTTTATGCTTTCTTTTTATAGTTCCACCCTTGTGTGCAGCAGGCCTTACTTTCACCATCTTTCTGCCACCTTAATTACAGTTATACCATTGCAGTTCCTGCTTCGAGTGTGGATTTAAAGTGGGGACGGATTGATGTGTGCCAATCAGCTGGTGCACGCAGACTTGCTAAGATCTAAGCAATGCTAGCTGTTGTGTATACATTGCATTATGTGTAAACCCTGTTTATCATTTTGTCTTCCTTGCTTTCTCTTTAGTCTTGACTTGTCATTCCTTTTGTTTTTCTTTCTCTTCTCCCTCTAGACATTCACATTGTGGCCTTTGTATTGTGTTTATTTTGTGTGCTAGGTGTAAATTTAACTTGAGCTCGCTTTTACTGAACAAAAAGACAGTAGCACCATTAAACACTAATTAACGTAGCAAATAAATTGGAAAGAAAAATAAATTGTATCAATATATCAAGTGACATATAAAATACAGCCTGGAATGTGTTTTATACTCATGCCTTGTACTCCTACTCATGCCTTGTGAAGCTGTACAAAGCATTATAGCTGCTGGTCTACTCATGGTCTTGTCTGGTTGTTTTTCCTGTTGTCATTTCCAGCACATCTCGAGGGAAGCCGTGGCTCAAAACAAGCTGCAGTTGGATAGTTTTGTCTCCAGAGTATTGTGTATTTTCCTGTTGTAGAGCAGTAATTCACTGAGGCCTTTCCAAGCTATATTTCATGTCCTCTGTTTCTTGTGCTGAGTTTCTCACAAACTTCTTTGCAATTTCGTTCACATCTTATGTGCGTTTATGATGCTCAACAGTTTTAACTTTAGGGTCGAAGTACTTGTTATTTGTTTTGTGCCAGGGGAAGCCATGATGTGCTGTTTGTATTTTTGAACCACATTGATGCAAAACTGTTACATTTTCGAACATGCTTATTCTCTCCAATAGGGTGGACTAATTGAAGCAAATGGCGAACTCAAGGTGTTTATAGACCAAAACTTGAGTCCTGGAAAAGGTAAGAAATAGGTGTAGAGATGGATGTTTGGTGGGTCAAAGGCTTTCATTTTTTCACATTTTGAAGGTAAGATGTAGCACTGTGAATATTTAAATTTGTTATACAATTGAATAGCCTGCTGAATAAAAATATTGTAAAAAGCTATAATATGAATGATCATGGTAGCCAAATTAATTGCCGCTATTGAGTGAAAAACTATGTAGAAATATTACTTAAATAGTGCTTCATAAAAGGATGATTTATGAAGCATGTTAAAATAAGCTTTGGAATTAGGACCTTTAACATCACAGCTAACATATGGAAAACAATGTGACAATTTCTTACCGGTGGTTATGTCAAGAATGTGAAATATGTTCAACGTAGCAATTACATGGATATAAAAGTATGTGAAATATGTTATTTAGGTCAACTATTTTGCACATGACTATCGCCAGAATCTGAGTCTCGCATGCTGTTATTTGCCACGTGACAGCAAAATACTATTCTTTCAAGAAATGCATAAACTCTGTGGGGGGCGACATACACCCTTGTTAAAGTTTTAAACTGTGTGCAGTTAATATTGTACACGACCTGTGTGGTATCTGAAGAACAATTGAAAGTCATAAGCAGTTACATCCCAGCAGCAGGGAAAGAGCAGAAATTCGTGTGGAAACCTTACAACAGGGACTTTTGTCTCAGGTGTGTGCTAGGCGAAGAAAAGCACCAACCCTGCAAATCGTGTGCCTACTTTATAGTGCTTCCTGTATTTAAATATGCCCAAGGCACATGCTTCTCACGTGTGGAGATCCAACAGGTCAGAGACTTCCCGCAAGGTGTCTTGTATTGATTGCCGGTAGCGTTGTTGGGCCGTACAGGACCATAGCATATGCGTTCTCATTTCCATGGCCTTGTGTCCTTGGGCTTCTTGACCACTGTGTGATTTCAAATAATTTCATACAATTTTCCGCAATTTTCAGGTTTGCTGCCAGGAGCATTTTTGATCGAACTGGCCAGTCTCGTATTGTAAGGCCTTCCCATTGCAATGACCTGAGGCACAAGATCATGAGTAGTCCAGTCATAATAACTGGGACCCTTCCAACTTGGTCATATGGCTAAATATCTCATTGCAGTATATTTCGATTTCTAAACAAGACCATCAAACATGTACCACCAATCCCTCAAACCAACCCCTCTCCCCCCCCAAACACTTATCAAAGTTCAGAAACACGTGTTCAACATTTACAAGGGCTCTGATACCAGGTAAATATTATGATATTTACTTCTAACCGCAGATTCCTCACCTTAGAATACTGCCCAGGCAAGAGACCGGATCTGGAAACTTTATCCAGCAATGCCTT
The DNA here is from genome assembly GCF_964263255.1 of Lissotriton vulgaris. Lineage (NCBI taxonomy): Eukaryota > Metazoa > Chordata > Amphibia > Caudata > Salamandridae > Lissotriton > Lissotriton vulgaris. The sequence continues at coordinate 814,150,588 of NC_141696.1, read as the reverse complement.
CATACTACAAGGTGATGCTGTGCTGCTCCAGGCTGACTTTGTACCACCCCGAAATTAACCGAGTGGAGCGACATATGCTGATCAGTTCCTTTCTTTACACTCCTTCTGGTGTGGATCCAAAACTGTCTTTTGTTGACACGCATGTTGTAAGTTTGTCCCCAAAGGTTCCACGGACGCAGAGCCAATACCCCAACTGATTGGTGTGAGCATAGTTTCTTGGGCCATGTGCAGCACTGCAACAAATCAAGGGCTTCAAAAACGCAATGCTATAGATTCTCTGTATGCATGCTACTACCGCTGGCATGCCTTAGGGCCCCAAGGAAACGGTGGGGCATCTAGCTGGATTCACGCCAGCAAAGTCCTTCCAGGCACCATTGGATCTGTTACCGTTTGCTCCGAGTCCCGCACCATCCCTGGTACATAGGTTTACTTCAACTCCAGGATCTATGCCTGGCTGCTCCCATTCAATACCAGTACTAGCACCACCGGTGCCGAAAGAGGATCTGGGGCAGATTCCGATGTCTGACCCCAAGCAAGGGCCCCTGTCCCCCCAATCCCTTACCCACTACAGCAATATTCATTAAGCTGCTTTAGTTTTCCCTTTGCGGTGCACACCCATCCTTTTGGGGGCAGTTTTCAGTATTTCCTTCCAAGGTGACAATCTATCCCATCCGACGAATAGGTCATACAAATTGTTCGGCATGGGTTGTCCCTGCCCTTTGCCTTTTTGCTACTCCAAACTTTCTCCCACATTTGACCAACTTTGAGGAACACTTCTCCATTCTGTTACAGGAGGAGCGAGTGTTCCTCTCCAAAGGTGCTTTCAGGCAGGTTCTGGATTCGCAAAGGTCAGAGGTTGCTATTTCATTGTGCCAAAAAGGATGGAGGCCTCCAGCCAAGAAAGGACCTTTTGACCTCTAAACGCCTTTCTGCGGAAGGACAAATTCAGTATGTGCAGATCTTGGCTGCTCTGGATTTATGGAACTAGATGGTATTCTTGCATCAGCAGGAGGTGTATTTTCATATAAATGTCCCGAAGTCCCACGTATGTTACCTGCAGTTTAAGGTCAGCGGGGGGCACTTTGTTTGCTATGTTATCCTTTGGCCTCGCCAACACCCTTTTGGTGTTCACAAAAGTGATGGCGGAAGTCGCTGTAACATCCGGAGGTTGGAGATACCAGTGTCTTCTATCTCAATTACTTTCTTTTGAAGACTAGTTCACCACTGCTGCTGTCTTGGTAAGTGTGTCCCATACCTTAATAGATGGTCCAATTTATGTCCAATCTGGAAGATCCTGCTTGCCTAGGGAGCAGCATCCCCTCATAACTGGGTCTACATAGCAGTGTCCCCGTTTCATTAACGTCCAAAAATTGTAATTTCTTGGAGAGACCACACTAAAACATTTCTGAGTTGAGCTGTATGTAATACTTTCGATGTCCGACTTGCCCAACCCTACACAGACATTCCCCTATTCTGTATCAATCTACTTGAAATTAGTAGTTTTGTCCGATGAAATAGTTATAAGCATTTTTTAGTTACCCTAAAAGTTGTCTAAGAATTAAAATGTGCAGGGACTGGGGGTAAAAAAAATAAAGGTATTGCAGTCTCGGAAGGATATTTATTTTCACTGCTGCTATCATGGCCATCAAGGAAGTGAACGAGGGACTGTATTATGAAGGTAGTGCTTGCTTTTATTTATAACATTCTGTTAGATAACCATGTAGCAATCTTGTAGAGTTGAAGCTATACAAATGCCTTTGTTTTTTATGCCTCTTTGCCCATTAACGTGATGACCAGACTTTGATTCTGCTTCAGACTTGTTGGCTAATTTTAATACCCTTTATATTTCTGATTTAACTAAATGAATGCAGAAGCTGGATACTTCACATCGTTGTATGATTGACACTACTGCAGGGGTCCGTTTTATGGCGTTCTTCTAGCTCAAACTAGATTGTTAGCGAAAAGATATATATTGAAATCCGTACCTTAAACCTCTGGAGTATGTCTGATCTGTTGAGTTAGAGGTTCGATTAAGAGTTTAAAAAGGAGTGAGTTTAGAGGTCAGTTCAGTCGCGTACCTCGAAAGAGGCAAAAAAAATCTTAGCTTTATCCCCGTTAATTACAACACATGCTGGAGGGGTTTTCTATTCTGAAAACAGACACAAACACCCCCGCCGCTCCCCTTCACCTTTCCCAATACTTTCTACTGCTCCCACTAAGACTGGACCCCCTAATGGATTTCTGAATGTTGTACCAAATGTCTGACTATTTCTTATGAACACTGATTGGTCCGGGTCCACAAGGTAAGGCATGCAACCCTTCATTCTGTTGGCCAGGGCCTTCATTTAAATCTTGAAATACACATTGAGAAATGCACATTGCTCGTTTGGTTTCCTTGCGCAAAGTACTAAAATTATACTTTCCTTTCATGAAGTCAGTAGATTAAATGTGGGGCAAGCAGTGAGTGAACCCTTTTATAAAATATATTTGTGAGTTCAGCTGGACCAGGTGCTTTATTTGGGAATATTTACTATGATTTTTTACCCCTTCTTCTGACATCTTCCTCTCTCTTGTCTTCTGTGTAAGGGCGGGCCAAGCCAGTCTATGGTTTCCAGAAATGTTGATATCCGGGTTTTGGCTACAATTCAGGTCTCTAGAGGACGTCTGTAAAGAGTCCCATTTAGGCTTTTCGGTTTTGGATACGTAGCCTTTATGCAATCTCATGTTTTGTGTTCTGATGTGGTCTGTAGAGTGGCACAATCTATCCACTAGTAGCATGTCATCATTTTTGTCCCTTTTCCCTGTACTGCAGTTCTTTAGCTTTTAGATCTTCCTCCAGTTTAGTTTGTCTGAAGGCCCAACAGTGGAGCTGGTGTGTTCAGTTTGATATTACCAAGCCCTAATCGCCAATTTTGAACAAAGGGGACCCCTACTCCTAATGCATTCACTACTTGTAGGGAATAATATAAACTATAATTTGTAAAGCAAACAGTAGTGAGCTTAATAATTAAGCCAAACAACCCAAGAAAACCATACAATAAATGAAGTGGAATAGTATCTCATGTAAAAAAACTTAACATGTTATATTTGAAATTGATTTTTTGAATTTTATTTCAATTTTTTCTTAATTTTAGTTAAATATTTCTTATATATAAATACATATATTGCATTGAAAAGTCAATCACATACAATTTATAATTCAAGAGGTGTGTGAAAACATACTAAATCACAAAAAAGAAAGTGGGGGAATGGAACAATACAAATGACAATGATCTTAAATAGGGCTAGTGGAGTTAGCAAAGCGGTGGATGTTGACTCTAGGCGCGTTTCAGCATTTGCCTTCTTCAGGAGTCCGTCATTTGCAATTGGACATTACATATAACACTGAAAAACATATAAAAAAACCGTGTCACAAATATAATAATATTGTAATAATTATAAATTCAGTGTAACAACCTTGGGTCTAAGTCTAACTTATATCAAAAAACACAATCTATAATCATAATAAATCTAGTTTCGGTATATACAGTTGATGATTGTATAGGAGCAACTTTGAACACATTTGAAGATCTTGCCTTCGACCTCATAAGTCTATCTCAAATATAATAGAGTTTCATTTAGACTTACTCTATTCTAGACATATACATGCTATAGCGGCTGTTAGGTTGATGCTAAACTAAAACCTAACCAGATTCACAATTTAATAACTTATTTGGAAACAGCTACTATTTGAGAATCATTTTAATGATGAGAAAGTCACATGTGGTCAATGGTTTCCTATGTAGTAATTAGAGCTTAATTTTACTAAAAAGGAGTAATAGAAAAGAAAAGGATGAAAAAGGAAAAAAGATAAGAGAAGAAAAGAAAGGCGGGGTTGATGTGCCGAATATACTAAGTATACTAAACAGTGGTTGTCACATCTGCTTATATACTTATTGCCCCAATAGAAATGGTAATGGGTTTAAAGGTATCAACATAGGAATGAAAAAAGGGGGGGTTTTGGGGGTTTGGGAGGGGGAGAAAGAGAGAAGGAAAAGATGAAGTAGTTACTTACAGTGGGAATAGATATCTCTCTCTCTCTTTTGTCTTGTTGCTTGAATTAAAGGTAAATTATTCAATTTGGAAGTAGCGCTTCCGGACCCTTTATGGTTGAAAAAATATCAAGGGAACCACATTAAAAATTAAACTGTAACCGGAATTTGCAGACATGTTAGCCCAATAGGTATAAGGTGGGCTGGATGTCTGGCATGCTACTCTCAGGTTAACCTTAAGGTAAATCTGTAGAGTTATCTGTTATAATAAATTGTGTTATTTATTTATGAAAAAAACAATAACCTCATTCCTTGTTTATATACTCTGTGACCATTGAATGCACTGCATTCTTGTTATAGTAGGGTTCTGTTGTTCTACTTTAGACATATAGACTAATTATCACTCTACACTTATTATCATAAGTTGTGGTGAAGCATACTATATGTACCTGGTTTACTTGCTGTTTATTCTTGTTATTGCGCTTCTAAGGTAACTGGCAAGCAAGTTGAATTAGATCAATGAAGAATAGAACTGCAATAGATGAAAAGTATGTGTATAATAATACAAAAAGGGAGAGAGAAAGGCATGATTATCTGCATATAGAAATAATCGATGTCACTGAATATATACCTTATTGGTTAATAGTCACGAATAAATATGGTTCAATATTCGGGACGAGTCAGAGTGGCACTTTTATCGGATGGACGATGGATGTTGTACTCGGTAGCGAACGATCTTGACCTCTATTAGGATGAATATGTAATTATTAGTACATGGTCTACTTCTATATAAGTTATAGCATCTAGTTTGTCACAGGGTCTAAGATCTATATTCCGATGGAGTTAAGTTAAAGTGACATGTTACCTGTATTAGTTGTAGGTGATTATTATTAGGTAAATAATAGGGGTACACCCATCGCTAGCCAACCTTCACACATGGAAGCACTAATGGACAAAGCGAGAGACCAAAGTATGCATTATATAGAGACTTAGCTACCAATTAGTTGTGACCAAATTATTTTGTAGATAGATCACGAGACATACCTATCAAACATGGTCCATGATGTGGATAAGTGATTAAAATTGGTTTGATCAAGGATAGGCGGCGCTGACAGTCCTAAAAAATTAGAACAAATATGGGGACAAAAAAAAAGGGGGGGGGGGGAGAGAAGAAAAGTAAGGGATTTATTAAAACTTAACTTCTTTTTCGACGTAGTAATGCTCCTAGAGGATCAATGGTTGACGATTACCTTGTTTTAAAATAACAACACGATGTAGATGGGGTTCTGGAAAGCGTCCGTCATCGTTGCCAGCTCACGAGAAAATAACTCGGATATGAGCTGTTTATATATCCCTACGTAATGGGAAATGTGGTTCAGGTGTGTTAATAAGAGAAGGGCGGGAGGAAGAGAAAATGTGTAAGACTAGTCTGTCTGAGAGTGATTACGTCCTCCTAGGTGCGACGTGATATGTTGCATGTACCTATAGAGATGCACAAGTAGTTTGAGCAGAAACTACAGGTAGACGAGATCTGGAGGGTATCGCAAGACTTGCGAGTAGTTTAGAAATAAAATTGACATAAAACTAAATCGTAGTGAGATTTGTTAATTCCAGCGAGGCATAATGCTCAACAATAGAAGAATACGCTGTAGTGTAGTGTAACTAGACCAAGAGTAATTACGTCCTCATAAGTGCATCGTGGCTTACATTCACCAGCCAATGAAATAACACGAGTAGTTTGAATGGTAAACTACAAGAAAAAGATGTGGAGGATGTCGCGAGACATGGTTTATGTAAATAGACCAATCAACTTACACAAGTAGTTTAGGATTAAAACTACAGTGGAACGAGATTATGGTAATTCTCGCGAGACTTGGTGCTAAATGGTAGTAGTCTCCGCTGTAGTATTTTTCACTGTATGATTAAAGTAATTCTATAATGGAACTACAACATTAAAGTGGGTTGGTAAACTAGCGGTCGTGTGTGTTATATTATAGCAGTGAAAACAATTGCTTGATCTGGCAGTCAGTGGTGTTATTATAGTCCAACAATGAACCGAGCATATTGAGAAAAACACAGTCTTGATGCTCGTAATTTATTCTCAGGGGTAAGGCTACTGGAATCAACCTTAGACAAATAGAGAGAGCCAGAATATTACCATTATAGACCTAAATAAATGAAGGAAAACGTGTAATACATACAGATTAGGGCCTATATCTGAACTGTTGTGGTAATCATTAAATTATTGCCTGCTCCCATGGAATCTCAAGGTTGATTCCTGTAGTAGCTGTGTCTAAGGAAAAAATCCAGTACACCTCTCTCTTTTTACGTATTTTGTCTGGGCAGAGTCCTACTCTTGGTTGCACATTTTCAAGGATGTACCACCTAACATCTTCTGGACAATGACTATATTCCAAGAAGTGCGCCACCATAGGGGCATTAGTTATCTTGGTACGTATTGCAGACTTGTGTTCAGTTATTCTTTTGTTAATTGATCTGGAGGTTTCGCCTACATATCCCTTTTGACAAGGACATAGTACTAAGTATACTACATTTTGTGTTTTACAATTTGTCATTGTTTTGCTGGTAATTATGTTGTTCAATGCAAGGTCTTTACCTTCAATCGCTTGTGGACAGATCCTGCAGTTACCGCATTTGAAATTGCCTGTTACTGGGTTATCACTAGTTATACTTCTTTGTATGGATTTCACTTTGTCTGGCAGTCTCGATCTTACAACTAGATCTTTTATGTTCTTGTTTCTTTTGTAGGCAAAGACTGGTTTCGGTATATGGTCTTGTTTAGACTTATTGACATTCAAAAGATGCCAATTGGAGTAGATTATCTGTCTCAACTTGTCATTCAATAGAGAATGTCTAGTAACAAATACTAATTTGTCATTTTGTTTCTTGTCCTTTTCTTGTAGAATTGATTGACGATCAAAAAACCGTGCTCTTTTAAATGATTCCCGGACAAGCCTGTGCGGGTAGCCACGGTCTTCAAATTTCTTTTTCATGACTGTGGCACGGTCATCGTAGTCTTGTTGTGTCGTACAATTACGCCGTAATCTTAAGAATTGTCTAAAAGGGATACTATTTTTTTGTGATGCAGGATGGAAACTTTTATAGTGAGCAACGTATTGCGAGCAGTCGGCTTCACAAATAAGTCCACATAGAGTTGGCCTTGGTCATTCTTGATAATTACATCTAAAAATTCCATCTCAATGTTACTTGAATGAGATGTAAATCTCAAGTTGCTGTCACACACATTGAGCCATGCTATAAATTCATTCAGGGTGTCCTCATTGTCATCCCATATGAATATCACGTCGTCTATGTATCTCGACCAGTGAAGAATGGTTTCAAAAAATGGAGAGATTGCATTAAAAATGTGGATATTTTCAAAGTATGCCATATAGATATTTGCAATAGTAGGGGCGCAAGATGCGCCCATACTGACTCCTTTGATTTGTAGGTATAAATTCCCATGGAATTCAGACATTCTCCTGTAGAACAATATTAAGGCAGTCTAATATGAAGGACATGTTACAATCCACTTCAAATGTAACGATAAACCATTCTGTTGCTAAAATTGCGCCATCAATGGGGATATTAGAATATAAACTTTCCACATCTAATGTCACTATGCTGTCTTTTTTCATTGAAAGCTGTGCCCTCTAGCAAATTAATGATATGGCCAGTATCTTTGACATATCCCGGAGTTTTGGATATGTAGGGTCTTAATATAGCATCCAGAGGTTCAGTGATGCTTCCTATAGTGTTGACAATAGGTCGAAAGGGAGGATCTACTTCATTCTTGTGGACTTTTGGTGTTCCGTATAGACAAGCCATTCTAGGTCTTGATACATTTAAGTATTCATATTCTTTTTGGCATATGTCTCCATTGTGTAGAGCGGCAGATGTCAGTTTCTGTATTTTTTGTTTAGTTTTAGCAGTAGGGTCTTTTGTTATTTGTTTATAAAAGACATTGTCATTCAGCATATTTACTATTTTTGCTGTGTAGTTGGCGGTATCGAGAATAGCAATCCCTCCTCCTTTGTCGCATCCCTTCACAGTAATGGAGGTAGATTCTTTCAAAGACTTGAGTGCACTATACTCTTCCATTGTGAGGTTGTAAGGAGTATTAGGAATAAATTTGGTTGCTATTCTCAGTTTGTTTATGACTACCTGTTCAAAGATTTGAATTTCAGGATTCACTTGATCTAAAGTTGGGGTAAAGATTGACTTAGGTGCTAGACCCGATTTGTTAGTTTCTCTTGTCTCAAATTCATTTTTAGAGAAAAAAATCTGTAAGTCTTATTTTTCTAAAAAACGTCATAGTATCATTGAAAAGTTCAAATTTATTAAGGCCAGAGTGTGGTACATAGCTAAGTCCTTTGGATAGTAGTGAATATGTGTCCTGATCAGGTGCCTGGCTACTGAGATTAAAAATAGGAATGGTTGTCATTCTCTCCAGTAGCGTGCATTGCGAGTTTCTAGATATCTGTTTGGGTTCATTTGTTGATGTTCCTGGTATTGGGGTTGGTGGTCCTGATAGTGAGGCTGATATTGAGGCGGGTGTTGGGGTTGATATTGTCCCCTCTGTTGGTAGGATTGGCGAGGTTGGTATCCGCCTTTGAATTGTAATCGATAGCGGGGTCGCCAATTGCCCCGGCTCTGTGGGCGCTGTCCTAAAAAAGAGGATCTCGATCTGTGGTTAAATTGATAACCTTGATTTTGGTATGAAGAGGAACTTCCACCACTGTCTGAATCAGACGAGTTTGAGAGTGGCACAATCTATCCACTAGTAGCATGTCATCATTTTTGTCCCTTTTCCCTGTACTGCAGTTCTTTAGCTTTTAGATCTTCCTCCAGTTTAGTTTGTCTGAAGGCCCAACAGTGGAGCTGGTGTGTTCAGTTTGATATTACCAAGCCCTAATCGCCACCTTAAAGGTGTTCCAGATAATACGAAGGGGACTGTTAGTGGTTGGTTGAATTGTAAAGCAATCTTGTGTTTGGTCCTTTTTCACCTATTCATTTAAGATGATATTCAGGGCGGATGAGTCAATCCTCAATGATTTTGTCTGCATGTTTCCCCTGAAGTGAAGTCCCATATTATGTGTGCAAAATTTGTCACGGCTATGAGGCCTATCTCTATTTTGTCTATTTCGTGTAGTTGTGTAATCGTACTCCTTGCCAAATCGATCCTAAAACATGATCTGTGGCTGTGGAAGAACAATGAGAATTCTTTCTTTGTGCATTTCAAGCCAAATATTATTTAGACCCAGATCCGAAATGTATGTTCTGGGGGACTAAACATCCGACCTCCATTTTATATAGTAATTGGGTGTCTCTCAAGCTTGAGATTTTAGATGAGATTGTAGGCCCCCACGCACAGCATCTCTTTGTAAGCTTTATTGCAAATTGTTTTTTGGCTTTCAACCAGATTGGGTTTCTACTGGGTGTTTGGTGTGCATAACACCACCATTATTGTAACCCTGATGGTGTTCAGTTTGTCTGAAACGCGATTCTCTCCCTTCTCATGTGCCATATTGTTTTGGACACTACAGACCTTCCTATCCATGGCTATTGCACGGAATTGTGTGGGGTATGATCTTCTGTGCCGCTAAGCTTGTTTTTTTTTATTGTTTTAGACCATGTGTGATTCCTAAATGTATACTATTTCTGGATTTTTGCTTCGTTATCACTTGCCAAACCATGTGTCTTTTAATCTGGGAGTTGAGACCCCTACCATTCTATTATATTAGCTTAGTCCTGGGGTCTTCTTTAAGGCAGTAATAAAATCTTGGCATGTGGCTTTGTTTTTCAAATTTTCTGGTAGTAGTGTAATGTAGTTCCTATATTCCCAATAGGCTCTGCGCATTGGAATAACATAAACGATATATTAGACATAGGACTGAGGTCGACTAGGTCTCTATTGAATATGTTAGACTTCATTATGAATGCCAGCTATCTCAGAGGTCATTAGAAACTATCTCGAGTGAACAGGAAGGAGTTAACTTTCCTGAATAGACAAGAAGGGATTATTTTCTGACAACCGCATAAACATGACAACTTTGCTCCCTCCAGAATAAGGAGTATATCTCCAGAGTTGTGTGAAAACAATAGATGGCTGTTTCACTCATTCAATCGTGCATGCTTAGTTTCACCAGAGTGCAGAGAAATAGAGACGAGCGTTTTCAATAAAAGTTGTTATTTATTGAGCAGTCTTCTTTCTCATGCAAGAGAAGTGAATTGCCACAATTGCAATACTAGTCATAAAGTAAAGTGCGTACAGTAAAAGGAGTATTATGAAATAATACTGTAAAAGCATTTATATGGTTTCTGAGCCATATGATACTTAAAACGGATAAAATATATACAATACATACAATGATAAAAGTTGACTAAACTTACTCAACTGGTGCTTCTAAAATACACCTACCCTGGTGTACCTAACCTAAGCCTAGTACGTGGGAAGGAGTAAGTGAGCTGCAGTTTAAGTTAAGTTAGTTTTGCCAAGAATCTGAATCAAGAATTCTCTAAGGGTTTAATCAGCTCCGTACATTGGTTTTAGAAAGAAGGAGGTCTTGTATCTCTTTATCAGGACTCGATCTCCCAGCAACCCACAAGGGTGACTGGAAACACTGGAGCTGGATTTCTCGGCAGGAGAAAAGACAGCGTCTCTCTCAGTGAGTCAAATGGGTGGGTCGGCTTCCTTCGGCACTCGCATCAGCTAGGCTTTGGGTAAGTAGATAGCTGCTCTGCGCCAAACCACTGTGTGTCTGCTTAAGGCAAATGCTGGTATATTTATACCTGGAAGGTGCCAAGTTTTACGTAAGGTTGGACATAAGACGTCACTAAGAACTTTCAGTTCTTTCAGGACTCTCAGGAGTTCTAGGACAAATCAAAACAGAAGCAGGGGGAATTCCCGGGCTGCTGGAGGCTTGGTTTGTTTAAAGAACACGTTGTACTTTCTAGGAGTCTAGGGAAGTAGCCTTGCTGTATTTGGACTGCATTGGCTATGACTAAATATGGATATGATTCTTAAACCTTTATAAGGATATGATTTGTTATAACCACATAAGGGCATGAATCGGGAATATTTAATTAGGGTCCTAGATACGTTCACAACAGTAGGGGTCATGTGTATCCTCCCCAGTTGGATGTTCAGATTGCCCCTCCGTCCACCCATTACCTTTCGCCCCCACACCACTCATTACCTTTTACCTGCTCCCTAACAGCAACCTAAACATATGCTTAGAAACCTAGAATTTCCTTTGGTAAAATAATGTTGTATGTTAGATGCATCCCGGTACTCCACTAACCTGTACCAGCCTCCCCAACTCCCCCCCCCCCCCCCCACACACACGCACCAAGAATCACCAACCTCTGCAGTAAATGGGTAAACCCATCTACATCTGATCTGTATTTCTGATTTTTGAGTTCAACCGTGATTTTTGACAAAGCTTTAAATCTTTCTGGAAGCAGGGGGGCTGAGAAATGCCCTGGTAGAAGTGAGTTGGACACCTCTTGAACTTTCATGTTGACGCACTGCCCTGAGGATTTCCACTTTAGTTTCACATTAACTTATTTTTGTAAATATATCTTTCGAACTAATCCTGGGTGAAGAGATCCTAATGTATGTGCAAGTACAATGTTATTCTCTTGAACCTCCTTACCTGGGACATTTTTAAAGAGACGTACACAGAAGTCAACTATGCTCATTCCTTCCAAGGGATTACCTGGCATTTCCAATGTAGATGCAATCTCTTCGTGGTCTAACCGTTAGATCTTCACGTTTATTTCTAGTTTACCGCACCAATGTTCAGCAAGTCTTTTGAGTTTTTTATGTATTGGTTTACATTACCTTTGATTGAATCTTTATTGCTGCTCCATTTGTCCCCAATGACTTTGATGTCCTTGGACAGGTCTGGCAACGTGTTCTGCTTTTCTGTTCTTACTGCCTGTAGTTCTGTCATTGTGATAGTCAGCTTGCCTTACATATATTAAAGACCAGACCACGAATCTGCTTTGATTAGTTGTGGAGGGGGACGAAAGGGGGTTGGGCTGGCTGCTTCTTTTTGGGGTAATCATCTTTGGATCTAGTGTCTGGATTGGATCTAGTGTCTGGATTGATGTATCTGGCTTCCCGTGTATCTGGTCTAGTTCTTTAGTTCTTGTGTACCATCAGGATTTAAGACTGCTGCAGTTTTGGGTTGGTAGGCCCATTCTCTTACTAGTTCTCTCTGTTGTATTTCAGAGTAAATGCAGCCTGAATGCTCTCTTGCCACTGTCATGCCGGCCAGTAGGCCGTCATGAAGTTTGAGGCTCCTGTGTGCCATTCGTTGTATTGTAGGAGGAGGCTTTCTTCCTTAGTGTCTCTCTACTTGGGATTACACGGCCGGTACTGTACCCCCAGCTCCGTTTTTTCTTGATGTAGTCTACAGCCACTAATGGTTCTCAAACAAAGTGATTTACCTGTGTGATGTGTGGCGGTCCCCCCGGGCGAGTTTGGAGTGGGAAGAGTACTTTGGACCAAGTTAATTCTCCTGGGCCATACAGTTTCCCTCACTATTGGAATAGATGCTGCCCGTTAAGGTAGCGCAAGGTAAATCTGCCCCTGGGGAAGGCAGCACCACTAAGTTTATTCTGTAGGTTCAGTGTCTGGCCCCTTAATCTATAAATGTTTTATTTGTCACAGTGGTAACAGCAAGAGATCTACGTGTGCACCAACCCTCACTGCTCCCAGTCCTCACAAATGGGATATTACCATTCGTAGCTCCGCTGTCGGTCTTTTCTCCCTTTGTGGCTCCCACGGCAAAGTCTGCTTAGTGCACAGGGCCCCTGGCCTGTCATTTACGCAACACAGATGCTACATAAGCCTCATACAATTGCTCCCAGTTCCAAGGTGGTCTGTTAGCAGCAGTCATCATCCTTGCTCTTCGGGCATGCTTGGACAAGTTCACTTCACCTGGTGTTCGATAGTGGTAACTCTCGACTATAGACGATCTGCCACAACTTTGTTGTAAGTGTGTGAAAGTAACCCTTCAAAGGTGACCTTAAATGTGACGGTACAGAAGAGCAGCATCCTCCTCAAGGTGTACTTCTGATGTGTTGACATTATCCTCTTTTCGTCTGCATACACCTTTTGGGTAACAGGACACGTACAGAAATAAAGCGAATGACAGTTTGGAAGAACTACTGGATTTGTTCTCCACTAGTGGAGTGAGTAATCTTTATATGCATCTGCACTGAATGATGGGCATTCATACAAGTCTGTCCTGAAGAGGGCAGGTAATTTATAATGTGGTACAGTTAGAGAAAAAAAGACTTCTGTTTCCTAGTGGAGACCAAATCAAAAATGGGACACCATGCTGCAGCGTGGAACTGATACTTTCAAGACAGTGGCCACGACTGGAGCAGTAGCGGTAATGCATGGGTATAAAGAACATTTCAGCCAGCTCCTCTGCATCCCTCTCATGTAAGATTCCTGTGGTGCCCAACTCCTGACAAGGAAAGCTAAGAAGCTGAGGCATTAGCCAGAAAAGTAGAGAGGGCTGCTACACATTGGCTCATCTGCATTTTCACAACTATAGTTCCGTACAGTGGGAAGAGATAAAGAATCTGCACCAACCACCTTTTGGAGCTTCAAAGGATGACCCTGCCGACCTGGCAAACTATAGACCAATCTCCCTTCTCCCGGGAACCAGCAAGATCGCGGAAAAAATTGTGAACAGAAAGCTTTCACAATTTTTGGAGAACAACAACCGTCTAAAAAACTCGCAGACGGGTTTCCGCCCCGGGCAGGGCACTGACATTGCCCTTCTCATGGCGGTGGAGGAGGCCAGAGCACTCTTAGACGAAGGAGGATCAGTGGCAGTGATCCTCCTCGACCTCAGTGCGGCCTTCGACACCGTCAACCATCAGCTCCTTATCCAACAACTCATGAGCGTCGGTGTGGAAGGAACCACCCTGTTCTGGATATCGTCCTTTCTGAGTCAACGCTCCTTCCAAATCTGGGAGAATAACACCTGCTCCTCCGACACTCCCCTCCAATGTGGTGTGCCTCAGGGCTCCTCCCTGAGCCCCACATTGTTTAACATCTACATGTCCCCATTGGAGGAGGTTGTTATCCCGTTCGGAGTGAGCATCGTCAGCTATGCTGACGACACTCAGTTAGTGGTGTCCCTTTCTCATCCGAAACAACAACCTGCGGACCTTTACAACTGTCTGACACAGATACAAGGATGGATGAATAGATCGTCTTTGAAACTGAACGGTTCAAAGACCGACATTCTCCTCCTTGGTCAGAAGGGACCCACTTCACTTCATAACATCTGGCCACCTTGTTTAGGCCCGATCCCAGATCCGAAACAAGAGGTAAAAAGCCTGGGCGTATGGCTTGACAAGGAACTATCTTTGGCAACACAGGCAAAAAAGGTAGCCGGGACATGCTTTGGACTGCTTAGGTCAATTCGAAAGATCCAAGGACTGATTCTTTCTAGGCTCGACTTTAGTAACTTCATCTACTTGGGGGCCCAAGAGGCAACCCTGAACAAACTACAAAGGGTCCAAAATGCTGCTGCCCGGATCCTTACTAACACCCCGGCCAGAGCCTCAGCCAAACCAGCGCTAAAGTGTCTCCATTGGCTTCCGGTTAGAGAACGGGTGATGTTCAAGGCCCTCTGCCTTGCACACAGATTGCTCCAAAACAAAGGCCCCCCCCAAGCCTAAAAAAATTTATCAAACCGTACAAAGCCCCTAGATCCCTCCGCTCGGACCAGGAACATTTCATTGTCACCCCCAGAATTAAGAAGGCCCAAACAGGAGGAAGACGTTTCTCGGTACACACCGCACGTCTTTGGAACGCCTTACCGCACCACCTGAGAACCGAAGCCAACTACCTACGGTTTAGGAAGCAACTGAAAACCCACCTCTTCCCTTAAATTGTCTTTCCCCTTACCCTGTTGGCTTCCAGTTGTACTGATTTTAGCGCTGGGATACTTATGGGTGACTACGCGCTCTATAAAATTAAATAATAATAATAATAATAATATTGAGCAGGAGGAAACAAACATATTTTCAACAACTCTAGTTCTCAATTGACCTCGCAGACACAACAACTAAATAGTTGGGGGTAGTTCTTTTTGACCCTTCTGACTAAAAATTTCACTCAGAAGTCCAGAGCTTTGTCGCCGCCATGCCTATTAATGTCTATAATCTCTTCAGCCAAACAGACGATTAACCTAGAGTATGTTTAAATGGACGCAGGCATATCAAGCTGCAGTATTTTTGCAAAAGGAAAGTTTATTAAAAACCAGTGCCTCATCGCATGGTCCTGAGTTACAGCATAGTTATATCATCCAAGAATTTAGCAGCTTCTTCGGGGTCCCCTTCCTCATATGAGATTTCCTCTTCCTCCTCCTCCTGGAGCTCAGGTGCCATTGGATGTTCCAGCTCCAACTCCTGTCTTTTTTCTCTCTCTGGCTTTAGTGGGTTGCAGTTTACTTTAAAGGGGTCATCAGACTCCTTCTTTTCAATAGGGCCTCCATTTCGGCTTCAAGTCTGTTTTTCCTTCATGGTGTCCAGTGCTCTTGTTTGAGGTTGAGCGCTGATGTCTTCCTCTGTGTTGCCAAAGCCTTTTGTTTTTGAGCCTTTATGTCCCTCTAGTGCTCCCAATACTGTTTTGGAGTTCATGCTGGTCTGAGCTTTTGATGCCATTGATGTCCTTGGACTTCGACCTGTGCTTATGATTGCCGTGCTGTGCTTATGCTTGCCTTCAGTCACCTTTGTCTTTAGTGTTGTGGTAGCTTTGTCTCACCTCACTGCGACCATGTTTTATCTGATGCTTCTTTGTCTCAGTCTTTTAATGTCTGCAACCTCTTTGACCTCAGAGCTCTCTTCCTTTTGCCATCTCTATTTCCTCAAGGTTCTCAGAATCTCTTGACATACAAAGGTATTTCCACAATGTTTTCTGCTGCAATTGTTATAGCTTAGTGAGCCCACCGCAGCTTTTTCCTCGTCTAAAGGGTCTTGGGGTGGAATGGGTCGCATTCCTCCTAGCTGTGGCTCTTCAACAGACAAAGTTTGCATTCCTTATGGCTGTCCTTCTGTTTGTACTATTGGTGGCTATTGGGCCAGAATCTAACGGGGATCTGCTCCATCCCCAATGTTGGTTTTCCAACCCCTTTTGTTCGGTTTCTTTTGACTGTAAGCCTCCATAAAGAGTCGTTTTTTTCTCAGTGGAAAAACTCTTCCCCCGATTTCAGCACTCTCTAGATTCCCTTGAGGTTTCTTAGCGTATGCATGATGATCCTTGATGCAAGCTTGAAAAACGTTCTCTAACACCTTCTGCATTCCATGCTAAGCTTCCAGGACCAATGGCTAAAACAAGAATGTAAAGATGTTGACCACACAAAAGGACCTGGGGAAGGGGGGGGGGGGGTGAGAGCTCCTGACATCACAAATGGATGGACAGGACATCAAAGGACTAGAAAAGAGCATTCTGAATTCAAACACTAGATAGCGGAATAATGCACAGCATGTGAATCCAGAAAATTCTTCAAGCTGCAAATTACTCCTATAGATAAGTAACCGTTTCCGAGGGCAGCAGCACCTACTTTCATGGTTTCATGCCTTTGGTGGAAGGGAGTTTAGGCCCAACCAAGGGCCAAAGGACTTTTGCCCTACTAACCACTGACCATGTCTACACTCCACATCTGGCCTTTTGAAGGAAAGCCGGAAGGAGGGTTTGCCATGGATAGATTTGCATCGCGTTAAACTGAAGTTCAAATTATGCCTATGTTTGCTTACTTAACTAAGCACACTTTCTATTGGATAGAAAGCAGCACCCTTCTCTCATTTGCTGTGTACCTGTTGAAGGCATATGAAAGGTTGGTTTCCATTCACTTAATTTGGTAAACTTTGGTATTTCAAGTAGAGCAATTTTTTTCAGTGGGCTAGACTGTGTAATGGGTTGAACTAAGGGGACACTAGGTAGTGCCTTGCTCCAACTATTAACATAAGAGTGTGGTTACATTGTAGCTGATACTAGGAACCTCATTGGTCTTTCCACAACAATTCGTTCTCTTTTATTACTCGTGCTGTTCTTTCATATGTAAAGGATGTTCCAATTCTGTTTTGAAACCATAAACATTTGTAACACAATAAAGAAGCATTTTTTTAAGTGTATTAATATGACGTGATGAGAACAATCTTGACCAGCCATATAGGCCGAAATTAAAAAATGGGTCTCCCTCTGTGCATAGATGCAAAGCGAAGAACTAACTAATGGTCTTGCTTGACTGCACACCTTTCGCCATGCAATTGTGTAAGAACCACCAGGAGAGGGGTTTGGATCCGCCCACATGTTTGGAACTAGGAGTACATATTCTGATTTGGCAGAAGTTATATGCTTCCACAAAAAAGTGCTTGCCCTCCACGCAGCTGTGATCGTTCTGTTTATTTATTCAGAAGTTTGAGGTTGAACTTTCAGGAGCACACACATTAATTACATTGTAATGCTACTATTGTGTCTTAGATCACTTGATAATTTAGGATGTGTCATCTGTTAGCAGCACAGATAGGGAGGAAGGCAGTGAATAATCTGCATAGTTTTTATGTCTGGCTTGGCCTATTGGCATTGCCAGTGCTGGTTTATTATATTTGCCCCTGATGTCAAATGCCCTGATCTCCCCCCACCCCGCCCGACTTTAGCAGGCTAATGAAAGTATTAGCGGGCCAAATAAAAAAATTCCCTGGACTGGGGGGAGGGGGGGGGGGCATTTCTCAACCCCATCACCCCTGCAATCACTTACTCATACACACCCTGTACAAATATCTCCCTGGTGTCTAATGGGGGTATGTTTGCTTTAGACCACGGTCATGGTGTGATGCACAAGCAGAGATCCTCTTGGAACAGTACTGGTGTCCACCCTTGCCCTCCTCTCTGCGATGTGGGGGTCAGAACAGACAGAGGAGTGAAACCTCGCGGGGGCGTGGCCTGGAGCCGTTGATGGTGGACGTGTAGTTTGCCAGCTCCGTCCTGTGCCCTGAACACCAGCTGATTATCCTGTGATCCCCTGCCTGCAACCCACCTGATTCCTACCCAGGTTGTCTCCGGGGAAAAGCGGCGTGTAACGGTGCCTCGTGGCCCCGCCGGGCCCGCTCCTGTGGGAAGTTCTACCGACGGACCCTGTTGCGGCCTGCTGATCGAGGTGAAGCCCCGGCCTCGAGTGACTGGCCTGACCGGCCTACCCCCATCCTCCTTCGTGGTCCGATCGGGACCCGGGATCGGACTGCTGCCGCTTCACTGACCAGTGCCGCAGGGTGCGATACCCCCGCTGAGGCTCCGTTGCCCCCCCCCCCCCCCCCTCCCCCCCTCGGCTGCTACAACACACTGCCCACGCTGCTGCGCAGCCCCTCCGAGGCGCGGGAGCGCTTCCGTGCTGTCCCCCAGCCGCCCAAGTACTCAGCGGGGCTCCGGCGTTGCCACCACTGGGCTAAAGTACTTAGAACAGGCGGAGAACGCGGCACAGCCGGCACAGCAGGCTAGCATTGCCCCGCATAGGATATCAGCATCACGGAGCGGTTCTGGCTGGCATTGAGGGAAAATACTGGCGCCATCTTGTCACTGCTTTGGGGCTGAGTGGAGACCCTCGGACCCTGGCAGTCTTGCCCCATTTACCACAGATCCGCCAGTCGGAGGATCAGAGCCGGCCACGTTCTACAGGGCGACAGACATTGGAGACCAGCAGCCCACAGGTGTGAGGGCCTGTGCAGGGGTGGTGCGCCTCGCGCTTTGGCGCCTTCTTGCAGCGCTGTAGGCCAGACCTGACTACGCTCTCGACAGCCACGATACCCTTGCTTTGCAACGGTCTGGTTCCCGCCACCCTTGCCTCCCTCACCGCCACGGCGGACCACACCGAGGCACCAGTGGCGCACCGACCCACCCTGCATTGACGCCTCGTCTAGGTCTACTACACTAACCTTGCCAGCCCTGGGATCTACGCTGCATCTGCCTCTCCACAGCACATAGTGGTCAGGCCATAACCACTGCCATACACTCAGAGGGACCACGGCGGGCTGCTGCCTCTACTACAGCGACACCCTGCTAACAAGATCTATGGGCAGGCCGAAGGGCAAACCTCAGGACCAGGGCGCCCGAATGGATGTGCAGTCCACGGGTTCGGAGGACCCACTAGCCTCCTCCAATATGGACATCATCCCGCCGACCGGTAAGGGCTCTCAAGACGCCAAGCTAGACCTGATCCTGAATGAAATACGCGCGACGCGCTAGAATCGCGCATAGACATTATGGCGACTGGCCTATCCTTACTTAAGGCGGACCACAACAAATTGGCGGATCGAGTGGCGGAGCAGAAAATAGCGCTGGACGACATTATCCCGCAGCAAACGGAACACTCCACGAAACTGGAAAACGTGGAGAAGCAACTGAAGCAGCTGTGGGGAAGAGTGGACGAGGCGGAAGGACGGGCCCGCCGCAACAACGTCCGCATCCTGGGCATTCCGGAGAGAAGCGAGGGGAGAGACCCCACGCAGTTTGTGGAGGATTGGCTAAGGAAGCTGGTGGGCCAGAGGGATCTCACTGCTCTCTACAGTGTAGAGAGGGCGCATAGGATGCCATCACGGCCCCCACTAGCTGGGGCACCTCCGCGCCCACTGATCGCTCGTCTCCTCCATTTCAAAGATCGTGACACTATCCTTCGGGCGGCAAGGGAGGAAGCGCCGATACGCTTCGAAGACAAGACCATATCGGTCTACCCTGATTTCACACCCACTGTACAGCGAGCCAGGTCCACCTTCATGGGGGTGAAGCGCAGGCTGCGTGACAGGAACATGAAATATGCCCTTTTGTTCCCTGCTCGGCTAAAAATCCTGCATAACAACAAGTCCCACTTCTTTGACTCGCCTGAGGAAGCGGATGAATGGATGGAGGTCGCCCTGACTCCGGCGACGTCACAGGACCAGTTCACAGACCACCACGGCAACGCCCGTAGGGGCTCACCAGAACGACGAAACGACGCTCACAGCCCTGGACGACACTCATCTCATGGAGCATCGGGAGCGGCGCATACTCTTGGACAACAGGCGACGGACCACACGTCATCATCCACGCATCAGCGTCTCACTGAGGCGGCCCTGGCTGCCCACGACGCGGGAGCATCCGGAGACAGACTCACCGTTACCACTGACACTCATACTGAAGTGTCTGGTTCAGTTGACAGCCTGCAACTTTTCCCGAAGATCACGGCACAGATGGCGGCGGAGTTCTGAGCCACGACACGATTACTTCTCTTCAAGTGGTAACGTATGCCATATCCCCTCCCTCATATATGGTGGGTTGAGTGTGCAGGGATCCACCATATTGTGGACGCTTACGCCCACGCAGACAGTTCAGTGCCAACCGTCGGAGGTCCACCACCCCCCGGTATGCACACGTACTTGACTGTGTTGTGCCCACGTTGGACACCATGGTTTGGCTCCTGGGTACGTTGGCTCAGGGACCTTTTTGTTTGGGGGTTTATTGTTTGCGAGACACTCTTCTATTTCAGCACAGCAGAATTTGTGGGGTCGCCCAGTTGTTGCACATTGACACACTGCACAGATGGGAATGGGTCCTCTTAACAATTACCACTTGTGCACCTGGAATGTTCGTGGCTTGGGATCAGTACATAAACGTCATAGAATCCTTGCACAACTCAACCGGAGAGGGACACAAATTGCCTGTTTACAGGAAACACATTTGAACGCTGCTGAAGCGGTGAAATTGCGAAAGAAGTGGAGAGGACAGCTCTATGCCACCTCATATTCCGCATTCTCAAGGGGGGCGGCAATTTGGATGCGTGGGTCTCTTCCTTTCCAGTTGTTGGAACAACGGGTGGATAAGGAGGGTCGATATGTGTTTGTGAGGGGTCTGTTGGATGGGGAGGAAATTGTTGTGGGGTGCATGTACTCGCCTAATACGAACCAGTTGGAATTTCTGTCCAGTGTCAACGGGGTGCTTGCAGACTGGGCTGACCTTCGCTGGGTGATAGGGGGAGATTTTAATGCTGTACTTGATGTTCTACTGGATAGGTCACACCCCCCATTAATGGCTACTGAGAGCAGGAAGCAGGCTGCTGCGCTTGCGAGTTGGGCTGAGGGCTGGGACTTGGCAGATGTGTGGCGTAGCATTCACCCCATGGACAGGGAATACACCTTTTTCTCCCCTCCCCACCAGCTTCACACCAGAATCGATCATGTTTTCTGCTCAAGGTCCCTTACTGCATTGATTGTCCAAACACAACACATGGGGAAAACGTTCTCGGACCATAGCCCCGTGGAAGTCACATGGCAGTGGGGTAGGAGGCTAGCCCCCATACCGACCTGGAGACTAAACCCTGAACTCCTTGAGGACTCGGTTTTCCGGTCCTCCCTCTCCGACACTATTGATACATACTTCTCCACGAATGCGGGCACGGCTAGCTCCCGGCAGGTAGAATGGGACACTTTCAAAATATGCCTGAGGGGGGCTGCTATGACTACTAGGGTGGGAAGGAAACGGGAGGTACTTAGCCAGCTTAAGGAGGTGGAGGGCTCACTTGCATCCTTAGAGAACGAGGCAGCGGGTACCAACGCTCCCTTTCCACCACTGCAGGAGGCACGTATTAGACATGCAGAGCTGCTGGAAGAGCTGCGAGTTATTGACTATAGGGAGTACACGAATAGGCAGCACACACAGGCCGACCGGGCCGGATCCCTACTTGCCCGCATCCTGCGGGACTCCCCGATCAGCCAACCCATTCTGCGAATCTTGGACCACTCTGGCCAGCTGGCTACCACCCAAGTAGGGATTAATACAGCATTTAAAGACTACTATACCGCGCTATATGGCCCCCCATTACCCCTGTCCGAACCCGCATTAGTGTCCTTCATGGCGGAACTGGTTCTCCCGCAGCTTACTGCAGATCAGAATAAAGACCTAAAGCGTGCCATCACATTGGCAGAAATCAGACAGGCAATAAAAACCCTCCCTAAGGGTAAGGCCCCTGGAACGGATGGCCTGCCAACCGACTTCTACGCCACTTACATGGACCTCCTGGCCCCGCGACTACACATAGTTTATCTGGAAGCTCTACGCACAGCCTCTCTACCACAATCAACCATGCAAGCCCTGATTACGTCCCTCTTGAAACCGGCCAAAGAAGGCCTACAGCTGGCCGATTACAGACCCCTGTCCCTTCTTAATACAGACTCAAAAATTTTGAGCAAGATACTGGCGTCAAGGCTCGTACAATACGTGCCACATTTGGTCCACCAGGATCAATGCGGCTTTGTCACAGGCCGTAATACGGCCATGAACCTTCGGCGATTGGCCCAGCTCATGCTTGGGAACGATACGGGCGTGGGCTCCGAAGGATGCATCTCCCTGGACTTAAAACAGGCTTTTGATTCCCTGAGATGGGACTATATGTTTGCCACATTATTAAAATATGGGATCCCGCCGGAATTCCTTGCTTGGGTCAGATTATTATACACAATCCCCACGGCGAGGGTACGCACTTCCAACCAAATCTCGGGCCCCATGGCCATTGCCAGAGGCACCAGGCAGGGCTGCCCGCTTTCCCCCCTCCTCTTCGTTCTTGCCCTCGAGCCATTGCTCTGCAGACTTAGGCTGCTAGCCCCCCATTACGGTATACGGCGGCATGGTACGGACCACATTGTTTCTGCATACGCGGATGATATCATCTTATATCTCCGAGATTTGAGGGGTGAGCTGGGCCCAATCTCCCAGGTTTTTGAGGATTTTCGAGAAATATCTGGCCTCACCATCAGCGAGTCTAAGTCCTACGGATTTGCCTTTGTAGATGCGGGTGATTCGACCCCCCTGTCTTTTGCCCCACATGAATTCCAGATGGCGGAGACCACCTTCCGTTACCTGGGAATACAGATATATAGAGAGGCGAACATGATGATAGATGGCAACCTGGGGAGGGCCATTAGAGCACTGAAGTCTCAAGTTCAATTTTGGCTTACGTTGCCGCTCTCCATACCCGGCAGAGTGGCAATTTCCAAGATGGTGATGTTGCCCCGTCTTATCTACTACTTCACCAACCTGCCGTTCCAGATCCCAGCGGTAACATTCAAGACCCTCGACTCCCTGCTCACAGAACTTGTGTGGGGCCGCAGGCGTATAGGGTTGGCTAAGTTGCAGCTTCCCTCCAACTCCGGAGGCATGGGCTTGCCGGACTTTAGGGCTTATCATTATGCATGTCAGCTACAATGGTTGGCTTACTGGGTGGCGGGCCGCAATCTACATGAGATTAATCTGACCCAAGAGGACCATGCTAAGGGGAAAATACACATCCTGCTCCTGCCTGGATCGGATCTACCTAGAAACACTACGCCACTACTCAAACTGGCGATCACACTTTGGCGAAGGGCATTGAAATACACATCCACAGGGACACCTTATGCCCCCACAATACCACTCCTGGGCATACCACTGGGCCCGGGCACACTTACAACGACTCTGCTGGAGCCCTGGCATGACGCGGGTGTGACACATGTGGGTGACCTGTTTGCGGGGGGGCACTTGTTGTCCTTCGCAGACTTCAAAACCACGCAGGGCATACCCGGCGGCTCCTTTCTCCTGCATGCCGGTCTCCGACACTATATCTTGCGCAACTGGTCACCCGACGGACAGGAACCCATTGCAAATCCTTTAGTCACAATGCTTTACCTCATGGGGACGGGCTGCCATCTAACTAAGTGGCTCACTGTTAGCATTAAATCGGGGAGGGCGCTTACACTGGCACCACTAAGAGCGACTTGGGAGGCGGATATTGGGAGGCCATTAAGGGATAAGGAGTGGGAGCGCATATTGCAATTCCCCAGAAAGGTGGCTAGAAATCCCAAGTACAAGTTCATCCAACTGATGATGCTGCATAGAGCTTACCTAACACCACACCGCTTACATATGATGTTCCCTGCATCCAAGAGCAACTGTCCCCGGTGTGATGCAGACGACGCATCTCTGGTACATATGTTGTGGCAATGCCCCAAGCTGGGGTATTTCTGGACCACTGTCCATGACTCACTTGAGAAGGCTGGTACATTGACCCGATCACCTACACTTGAACACATGCTCCTGGGGCTAGGTCCATCGACCCGCACCAGGACCGTGGCGGCGCGCTTCTCGGATCTGGCCCTGCTGTTGGCTAAGCGTGCCATCACGATACGGTGGAAGTCATCGAAACCGCCCAACCCTGACATGTGGAGGGCGGAAGTTGTACGTTGGGGTAAGGCTGAGGGCGAGGCACTACAAAGGGAAGAGAGTAGGGGCCTCCGCAAGACACCTATCTCACTGGAATGGTTTGACACTTTGGGGGTGTTTGAGGCTGGCAATGACAGTGATGAAGAGGATATTAGCGAATAGCCACCTGGGGTGCGGTTACGCCCATCATATGCATTACCACGAACAGTACCTGCGGTGCACTATGAGGCTACACGGGTAGATCGTACCCGTCTGTCGCATTCCACTACCTAACCAGACTGTGTATTGACCTTAACTGTGTGTAAATGACTAATGTGTGACCCGCATAACGATATTTAGATCATATGCCTAGTTAGAGAGTGCAGGGTGGGAACTCGCAGGGTGGGGGGTGGGATCGGGAATGAATGGGGTTTGTTAGTTGTAATGATTCATCGACAAAATGAAAAATCGAATTTATCAAGCCTGTATACTTGCTATGAGCAACCGCATACGTGTGCAACGGAGTTTAACATTAATATTGTATAAGCATGTCTATATTCTGTTGTTGCTCTGAAACTATGCTAATAAAAAGATTTTCAAAAAAAAAAAAAGAGTGAAACCTCGCTCGCTGGCTTGTGTGGCACCCCTTACATGTCGTTCGACTGTATGTATGAATTGAGTTTTGTATTGCGAGCGACTCCAATTAAATAATTGAACACTTGCGTTTTTCCGCATTGGGGACTAGGAGGGTGTTGGGTAAAGGTGTGAGTTTTGAACGAATCGCCCGGTTTGGCTGACCCGCTGTCAGGCGGTGGAGGGAGGGTGAAGAGGCTCTCACCAAATCTGCTCCACAAGAACAAGTAACAGTAGAAAAATCTCAATACCGAATCAAACATAGCACATTATGCAGTGACCAACAGTAATCTCAATACTGAATCAAACCTAGCACATTAGGCAGTGACCTAGTTGATCTGCTTAGGAGCGAAGAAATAAGAGAAGTCTACAGAGAGGTTTATAAGGACAGATATGGGTTTATGATTTTCCTTTGCTGTTTGTTAAAATTAGAAAAGTAGGGTGGGGGGGGGGGGCGTGGCCAAGCAGCATGGCCGACAGGACGTGAGCTCCGCCAGCTCCCGTCCTGAGGACCCAGATGTCCTGAATATATATCCTGCCTCGGCTGTTTTTTCCCGGATTCGAGGACCCGAAGCTTTCCTTGCATTGGGGGGACCCTCGATCCGGAGAGACCGCTAGAGGAAATACGCAAACTGCTCCGGAGGTGGTGCGGGCGCTCTGAGGGCTGCGACGCGGACTACGCGAGGCCGAGGCCTGGGCCTGCGCTCGAACGCCGTTGCAGAGGCGATCCGTCCCTACGGAGCTCCCGGGTAACCCAGAGTCAGATTGAAAATCGGCGGAGCCCGTTGTCATCTGGGGCTCCGCCTTGAAGGCGATGGTGTGCGGCTGACGGACCACCGGGCGGCCTCTGCGACCTGGCCTGCCTTGATCCCGAGGAGTAAAACCGCGGCGTCTGCCCCTCCCCCAGGCGCTGCCTCGTCGTGGAGCCTCCCGCCGGGTGAGCGCCCCTACGGAGTGATCATTTCTGACTACTGGGACCCCGGGGGGCTAGCTTGCAGCCTGAGACAGCTGGGGGGGTGCGGGACATTGGGAGATACACGCGATTAGATCGGCGCCCCTCCCCCACAGGGCCACCATCTTGCCCCTGCACCGAGGCACTTGTTCCCCTGCGCCGCATGGGCCTATCGCCTGGAGGCCCGCTGGCCCGTGCTGGACTGCCATCAGGCGCTCATTATTGGAGGGCGCCTCTGGAGCTCGTGGGGTCGTACCAGTGGATATGGGGGTGAGTGACAGCGATCTAGGCACCCCACTCGCAGCGAGGGACCTGCCTCATACGCCGGCCTGATTACCCGAGCCCCCACCGCCTGTTTCAGTGGGAAGCCTGTGTGCTACTGAACGTTACTTCCCGCCATTCTACAGGCCTTGGTCCTTCATTGGGCGCTTCCTGGGGAGACGGACTGCTGCATCTGCGGACACGGCTGAACTGGGGGAGTGAACGGCCCTCCGCCCTTGTTTGACCCACCTGAGACACTGGTCTGCCCGGGCACCTCCCGAATTGCTGCAGCCTGGGGCTTCCCAGAGTTGAGCTATAGTGTCTGACATTGCGATCTGCGGAGCGACCTAGCAGCGATTGCCTGACCGGTGGTGGCTGAGGGGAACCCTTTGCGAACCATTGAAGGGGTTTTTGCAACTTTTTCTTCCTGATGGCGGCCCGCAAGGATAGGACCTCGAGGTCTTCCCAGCCCAACACCATTGTACAGTATATCACCCCGCGGCTGCAGTCAGAGTATCACGCGCCAGACGGGTCAGGAAGAGGGTGTGGATGGGCCAGCGGAGCCTTCTCTAGCAGAGATATTAAAGGCTATACAGGGCTCCCACTCGGCGTTGGAGAGGCAGATAGAGACTGTATCAATAGATGTCAATCTGCTGCGAACGGATCTCCGGAAAGAGGCCGATAAGGTCTCGGATGCTGAGGGTAATATTACCCAACTACAGGGGGAGGTGGCCTCCTTGCAGAAGACGGTCACGCACCTCACGGCCACGACACTTGTATTGGAGAGGAGAGCTGACGACGCGGAAGGTAGGGCCCTTCTCAGCAACATCAGGCTCCTGGGGGTGCCGGAACGATTGGAGGCGGGAAATGCTGAGCGCTTCCTAGAGACCTGGATCCGCACCCAGTCTTGCCCACACGGCTTGTCCAGTGTCTTAGTCATCGAACGGGCGCATAGGGCCCTGGTCCCCCCTCCGCGCCCAGGTGAACCCCCTAGGGCGTTGATTGCAAAGATCCTGAACTATAAAGACCGAGACTGTATCTTGAAAGCAGCAAGGGAAGCGGAGTCTCTCACCATAGAGAACAGTCGAGTATCCATCTATCCTGATTATACTCAACAGGTACAGGAGCAGGGAAAGTCCTACCTGGGAGTTAAGCAAAAGCTCCAGGAGATGAAGCTCCAATATATGCTGTTATACCCGGCCAATCTCAAGGTACTCTCGCAAGGACGTGCGCACTTCTTCGAATCCCCGGCGGAGATCTCCATTGGCGGAGGTCACTCCGGAGTCCCCCGGAGCATCCGCCCCTGGGGAAATTTTGGGCCCGGATACCCTGCAAGACACTATGCCGGATACGGACTCTACGGCTCCGGTGATCCCGGAAACTGGCCTTTCCGAGCAACCGCTGGAGAAGGCTCCAGCTTGAGGTACTGTCTTGTTTATAGATTGATGTCCTCCGCTTTGAAGGGCCTTTTGTTAGACCACTGATTTCTGGAAGTTGCTCCTAACTTGTACTATATTTCCTTGGATGACTGGGTGGAACGGAGGACTTGCATCCTATAGGAAAGAGGTATGCAAGGTGGGGACCACATAACCTTAAATGGTGAACGGCCCAACCTGGGGCTGCTGATACCAGCAGACATGCCTAGGGACTGTCCTGGAAATCTGGGTCCCATGGGGAGCTGGAGGGGGGGGTGGTATTGGTTTGGGTGTGTGTTGAGTGGGTTGAATGGGGTGGCTGTGTACGTCCTGGCACCGGCAGGGGAAGGGCGGGGTAGCATTTTTTGTTGTTGCTGTCAACTTGCACGTGGGTGGGGGTGGAAGAGTGTTTCTGAGGGGGTTCTGAGTTTGAAGGTTTCCGGAGGGTGGGATGGGATGAGTGCGGGAAATGTTACTGGCCTTAAATGTACTATGATTCAGGTTTCTATGTGGCTGGTCAGGTGGGCTGGTTCTTCCGGTCTCGCTAGTGTCTGGGCCCTGAGGTGGCAGGTCGCAATGTATGTATCAAACGGCCCAGTTGGGCACAATCATCGACCATGGGTTTTAAATTCTTAACTTGGAACGTGCGCGGCTTGGGTACTTGCACCAAGGGACACAGGGTCCTTTCCTTCCTCAAGCGGCATGGGGTCTCCGTTGCTTGCCTCCAAGAGACTCCTCTAGATGAGGAGGGTGCTCAGCGGCTGTCCAAGAAATGGAGGGGCCAGATGTTCCTCTCCTCCTTCTCCACGTATGCCAGGGGGGTCCTCATTTGGGTGGCACCTGGGATCCCCTGTGCTGTTCAATATGTTGAAGCAGACATTGAAGGCAGGTACCTGCTCTTGCGGATCAGGCTGGATGATAGGGAATTCTTACTCTTGAACTCCTATGCACCAAATATCGATGACCCAAGTTTTTACTCCTGCCTTCAGGAACTCATTGTTTCGGACTTAGATGCTCCCTTCCTCTGGCTTGGGGATTTTAATTGCGTGTTGGACCCTGAGCTGGACCGACATCCCCCTCGCTCTGGCACAAAGCCGCGTTTGACGGCGCGCCTCAGGGAAGTAATGCATACTTCTGGGGACTGTGGATTTGTGGCGAATGAGCCACCCCTCTCAGAGGCTATATACTTGTTATACCCTGACGCACGAAACCCATAGTAGATTGGACCGCGTCCTTGCGGCCAATGTTGCTCCGTCTCTCACGTTGACGGTTACACACCAGGCCCGTTTTCTATCGGTTCATGCTCCGGTAACATGCATGGCACAGTGGGCTGACCAGGCTGCCCGTCCACGTACTTGGCGGATGCCGATGGACATTCTACAGGACCAGGTGGGAAGGGACCATGTAGCGACTGCCCTGTCGGACTACATAGAGCTGAACTGGGAGGGTGGTGACTTGCCCTACTCTAAAATGGGAGGCCCTGAAAGCGGTGATACGCGGTGCCTGTATGGGCCTCACATATAGGGTCCGGAAGCAACTGCTCTCTGACTTACGAGATGCAGAGGATGTGCTCCGGCACTGTCAGACCCTGCTGGATCCCGGCATCTCGGACCAGGAGGCGGAAAGGGCGGCCCAGGTGTCCGTTCATGACCTTCTCACCCGCCTCGATAAATATACTTTGGGTCAGTACAGACAGCTTCTCCACCGCGAGGGGGACAAATCTGGTCGACTGCTGGCCTGGATTCTTCGGCGTGAATTCGCACCTGAGAGGATAGTTGCCCTACGGGCTCCAGCTGGTAGTATGGTACACTCGGAGTCTGCTATTCTTGAGGTCCTCCGTTCCCACCTGCAGACCGTGTATGCAGCTGACCCCTCGATCACAGAGGCCTATCGCCCCTACCTCCAGGGATTGGCTCTCCAGACCCTTTCGAGGGAAGCGGCTGAGGAACTGGATGCTGGGTTGACGCTTCGGGAGATCAATGTAGCGTTAGCTGCCCTACCGCGGGCTAAGACGCCAGGCGGGGACTGTTTCCCACCTGAATTTTATCATTCGTTTGCAGACGTCCTGGCCCCCCTCTTATTACAGGTTTATAATGAAGCCCTGGAGTCTGGCGTTCTTCCGCCCACCATGAATCAGGGAGAGGTCTGTATGATCATGAAACCAGGTGGGGACAGTTGTGACCCCGCGGCGTTCCGGCCTATCACCCTGAGCAATACGGACGTAAAGATCCTCACTAGATTATTGGCCACTCGTCTAGCCCCGCACATGGCCCACTTGATCCACCCGGATCAGTGTGGGTTTATCCCTAGCTGCAACACGGCGATGAACTTGCGGCGCCTAAATCATATCCTTCACGAGGTACGTGGGAGGGAAGATCCCCATGTACTAGTGTCAATCGACCTGGCTAAGGCTTTTGACACGGTTAACTGGTGTATCTACTGGAGCTGCTCCAGATGACCGGGCTAGGGCCGGTGTTCTGTAATTGGATCCGAAAGCTCTATAGGGCACCCCGAGCTAGAGTTCGGCTTGGGTCGGCCCGCTCTGAGGAGTGGTCCTTGGGGAGGGGCACTCGTCAGGGGTGCCCCCTGTCCCCGCTCCTATTTACCCTAGCAATAGAACCCTTGGCGGTCTCCGTTCGAACTGAGTTGGAGCAATGGGGCATTAAGGGGGGCGATACCGTGAACGGGATCTCCCTCTATGCTGATGACGCTCTGTTCTATTTGACGTCCCTCAGCGACTCGCTTCCCGCTTTGATGCGGATACTGGACCGCTTCGCCGCAGCCTCCGGGCTGCGCATCAACCCTGGAAAGTATTTGATTTTCCTGCTGGCGGGTTGTGCTGCCGACCCGGGCGTGAACCTCCCGTGCCTGGAGCGGACGTGGGAGCAAGGGGCATTCTGCTATCTGGGCCTTCAGGTGGCCACGACGGACGAACACCTGCTGGCCCGCAACGCTGACCGGGTGCTCCAAACCCTACACCAGTCTGTGTCCTTTTGGAATAAGCTTCCTCTCTCCCATATGGGGCAGTTGGCGGTTGCTAAGATGGTGATGCTCCCTAGAATGTTATATATCCTGCAAAATACCCTATGCCCGCTTCCCCCGCGAATATTTCGCTCGCTCAACTCGCTGCTCACATCTCTGCTCTGGGCGGGCGAAGCAGAGTTGCTCTGCGCACGGTGGTCCGGAGTTGGGAGGAGGGATGCCTGGAGGCCCGGAGGTTTGACATCTATTACTATGCGGTACAGCTCCTGCCAGCCGCAAGGTGGTTCGCAGATGCGGATAACTGGGAGCTGCAACTACTGATGGGCAGAGCAAACGAGAAGGCTCTACGAGAGGCTTTGATGCAGGGAAGGGGAGCAGATGAGGCCTTGCCCTATGTGGTACGACGCACAGCGGGAGTCTGGCAGCGATTTGTGGAGAAGGTATTGAGGCGGGCCCCCTTCCATAGGGAGCTGCCGGTGTGGATCTTGGCCCCGGGGCTCCGAATGGAGGAGAACGTTTCCTTCCGGGAATGGCGGGACGGCGGATGTGAGACTCTAGCAGACCTCTATCCGGATGACTCCTTTGTGACTTTTGAGCGTGCCACGGAGTCCTTTGATTTGAGCACGGGACAATACCTGCACTACAGGGGACTCCAGGAGGTAGCTAAGACGACATGGCCTCAGTTCCCGGAGGCGTCTCCGCTGACTCACACCCTCGACATCCTCCTATTGTGTGGTAGAGGAAAGAGGCTGATCTCCCTATTGTACTCAGCCATGCGACGGGATTCGACCCCACTGACCGTGCCGTCCTGGGCAGCAGACTTGGGGATGGCTCTGGAGCCGGGACAACGCAAGCGTATTGGGCTCCCGACCCAGAAAGTCTTGTGTAATGCACGGTTCAAGTTGATCCACTTTAATTTCGTCCACCGCACCTATATGACCCCGGTTTCCCTAAATCGCATCTCTGCGGATTGGCGACACAACTGCCCTAGGTGTGGGGCGGAGAGAGCTGGATTCTTCCATTTGGCTTGGGAGTGCCCGCAGGTCGGTAGGTTTTGGAGGGAGGTGGTGGACCATATTGGCCGTGCTACAAACCTCCGGATTGCCCTAGATCCGCTCCATTGTCTCTTGGCCCTGGTACCCAAGCCCAAAAAGAGGAACTTGTCCTACAAGTTTCTGCAGTTATTAGTGTTGGCAAGGCGGCGCGTGGCTATAACTTGGATGGGGCAGAGAGCTCCCGAGATATCCCTCTGGCTAAAGGATGTTAGAGAGTGGTCCTTAGCTGAGGAGACTCCTATGCAGCGCACGCGCCATGATGAAAAACTTCAGGATAACCTACTTGCTTGGAGGATGATGTGTGCAGAGGGGTTGCTGGATGATGACTCAGATGCCACTAGTGCTGAATTGTTCACCCCTGGGGGGGTCTGGTTCCGAAGAGGATGGGGAAGGAGACGGGTTGGAGGGCCCTGGCCCAGAGTAATGGCCTGCTGAGCGCGCACTAATGTTTCCTGTCGTATATATCTGTGATTTGTTTTGATTCCCGAATGATTACTTCTGAATGTGATGTCTGCACCTTTTCGGGCCTCACATGGATAACCTGACTTTTACACGTACCTTATTATTGATGCCATGCACGGGGGGTTTGTATGTTGTTCTATATTAGACTGTGTTCTATTGAAAAGTATATCTATCCGGAAGGATAGGAGCAGGATTCCATGAAAGACGTAGGAGAGAGCATATATGAAAATCAGCGGTTACAATGATGTATGCGTACTGTTTACAAACGGCTATGATTAATTTGCGGCATGTATTGTATTGTATTGTAATTGCATTTATATAGCGCTTACTACCCCTGACGAGGCGTCGAAGCGCTTTTTCGGCGGGTAGCACGCTACTCCGGGACCCACAGAGAAATTAGTGTTGAATTAGTATAGTGAAACATGCAAGTACATTTTAAGTGGTGGATAGGTTAATCAGTTATTTGGATTTGGAATGATAGCAGAAGGATAGAGTAGGACAAAGGTTTGTATTTATTTATCGCTCGCTTGTTGACGCATGCTATTCAGGGAGCCTATAGAGGATTAGTGGTGAATTAATATGGTGAAATATGAGGTAATTTCAGTGGTGTATATTAGTCTGTTACTTGGAGTGAGAAGGATAGCGGATGGATAAAAGGGGAAGAAAGATTTGCATTCATATAGCACTTGTTACCCCTGATGGGCGTTGAAGCGCTTTTCTGGCGAGTAGCACGCCACTCCGGAACCCATAAAGGGTTAGTGTTGAAAATTAGTATAGTATAAATATGAAGTAATTTGAATAGTAGATATGTTATTCAGTTATTTGGGCAGTATATTAGTATAGTTGAAAATGGAATATGGAATTTGAGAAGTGAAACATGTTAGTCTGTTAATTTTTATTGAAAAAGAATAGTGGAGGGATAAAAGAGTGAAGGATTTTTTTTTTTAAAGTCTTAAAAGCAGTAGGAAGAAGTAGTGGTGTGGGGTTTGGGATAAATGAGAGAGTGGATGTAGAGGATATGTTGATAGATCTATAGGATGAGAGATAGGGTATTGCATTAGAAGGAGTAGTAGAAAGTAGTTTGAGAGGAGTCAGAAGGTTGGGGTAGAAGATATGAGTGAGGTATTGGCTGAGAAATAGGCTAGTGCATTGGAAATGCTAAATTAGAAGAAAGAGATAAGTATATAGATCCATAAGTACATTAAAAGTATATAGATACATAAAAAAGTAAGTATATTTAGATTAAATATATTGATAGAGGCACAGGATGAAAGATAGGGTAGTGCATTGGATATGCTTTTTCAGGAGAAAAGTAACAGACACACAGATCCAAGTACATGGAAAGGTACATAGATGTACAATGGAAGTATGTACATGTAGACCAAAAATGATTTTTATTTATTGATGATGATTTATTATTATTATTTTTTTTTCTTTCTCTTAACAACATAATTGTTTTACATGTTTTATAAAGTAATACACAAAGATAGGTACATATCTATAGTGAAAACAAATGCTTATATACAGAGGGATATGCTGTAAATTTCTATTTCCGTATGGTGCTTATGTGGGGAAGAGCCAGATCTTGAGTAGTTTTCTGAAGACAAGGTGGTTGTCGGTGGATCTTATGTTGGGGGGTAAAGAGTTCCATAATTTGGCTGCTTGAACAGAGAAGGATGTGCCACCCATTGTTTTTTTCTTGTATGGACGCAATAAATATATTTAAAAAAAAAAAAAGAAAAGTAGGGTGACCAACCGTCTGTAAATTTCACGGACAGTCCGTAAATTGGACCTCACGTCCGTTGTCCGTGAGAATCCCTTTTACGGACGTCTTTTGTCTGTAATTTTGGCCATCACAGGGAGCAGCACTGCTCCCCTGTGAGAAGCTTTTGCCCCTTGATTGGGCCGCCTTGCACTCCTCCTCGAGCACAAGAGCAGCCCCGCCCATTATCATTCTGTATGCAGACTAATTGCCACATACAGAATGACAATGGGGCAGTTTGGGCTTGGGATGGAAAGCAAG
Organism: Lissotriton vulgaris; assembly: GCF_964263255.1. Taxonomy (NCBI): domain Eukaryota; kingdom Metazoa; phylum Chordata; class Amphibia; order Caudata; family Salamandridae; genus Lissotriton; species Lissotriton vulgaris. The sequence goes on along the minus strand of NC_141696.1, from coordinate 814,116,517 downwards.
CAAATGTCTCTTTTCAACAAAGGGCTATAATGAAACCTGCTTTTAAGCAACAATATTACATTTGGTGTAAACCTCGGAGGTTTCCTTTCGTAGCCACACAGAAAGCAAACAAAGTCCTTTGCATTTAACAATGATGTCTCCAACAGGATAGTCATACTATTCAGACCGGCCCTCCTATTTTGTTTCCAGCTGCTACCAATACATGTAGTTGAAAATGTATTCAGTAAAAAGTGAAAAAAGGATACTGAGAGAGTAATGGCAGCCGTCCGGGATGTGGAGGTTCGATAATGTGGCAGTAGTTCTCCCAATCTAGAAGAGGTGCCCAGTTCCAGCCTCTCTTTTACATTACTTTGAAAAAAGCTGGCGAGCAGGAGACTACTGGAGTGCCCAGACGCTTTATTATTTATTTTGCAGTTATATACAGCGCAAACTTGATCCAAAGGCAGTGCAGCGCTTTACATGAGCATCTGCTATATAAGTTCCCGAGCAGGCCCGGACTGGCCATAGCGGGCACCAGGCAATCCCCCGGTACGCCGCTCGGGTGGGGGCCGGTTTTGGCCCCCCGACTGCCGTTGTTGTTAACGGGCCGTTTTTACAGCATAGCTCTAAAATCGGCCCTGTACCAAAATCGGTTGAAAACTGGCCCCAGGAAAAGTCCTCGCCCCCCCCCCCCCCCCCCTCTGAGTGTAGGGGGGGGGGGGGCAAGCACTTTGCCAGGGCCGGTTGTGGTTTCCGGTCCGGCCCTGTTCTCGAGAGGTTGGGTGATTTGCCCAGAATCACAGGCTGTTGAGACAAGGCTGGCACTCAAACCCGGTTCACCACTAGGCCTGGGCAGAACTCGTAGAATTTCACTTTGTGAAATTCCACAGAGTTAAATAAAAATTCAATGAAATTTGGCAGAGTTCTGTAAATGGCAAGAAAATGCTCATCGCACTGTCACTTTGCACCGGTGGCACGTTTTGTGCTTAAAAATCCGGGCGAACAGCAGCATGCGGTGCACACGTGCGTGTCAATTTTGTTTTGCATGCTCCTGCCTAGCATTTTCTCCCTGCTGCTTTTGTTTCCCAACTTTCCAACCCATCCAATCTGATCATCCACTTCCCAGTTACTGGAGTATTTTAATAACTGCATGAACATTAGATTTGGGTCTATATATGGAAAGGATGGGGTGGACTGGGTGTTTTTAGATAGTGTACTATGCAGCACAACCTGGCTGGATGCAAAAGACCTATTGTGGGCTCTCCAAGAACTTACAGGGATTTAAAACCCACCTGTAGCTCACCATTGGCTGGCTTTATTATTTCTCTCATTTACTTTTTCTTATTCAGTGTCTTTACTTGTCCCATCCTGTCCATCTTCTCTTTGTCCTCTGTGTAATCGGTGTCCTGTAGCCTTCCACTGCTCACTTTTAGTGAACTCCCTTTTTCTTTTTTAGGTGCTTTATGAGAATGCATTTTTTTTATCTCTCTCCCTTGTGTGCTTCTCCCCCTTCCAAATACTCACCCACTCTGCTACAGCACTCCCTATTGCTGCCTCCCTCGTGTTGCAAGCTCTCTTCATGCTTCTTTATCCGCCAAGCTCCCTAGCCCCACCATGATTGCTGCCTTTTTTTAATGCAACTAATAACCTTTGACAAAGCTAATAGTTCTGGCTTGTTGCAGGTGTAACGTTACGTGTTGTGTTATATATCTGGATACAATGACGAGGCAAAATACCAGTCAGCCGGTACACTATACTAAGCACAGATTTTTAGCTTAGGTGTTTTAAGCCACACCCTTAATTACATCACACAACCACTTTGGAGAGACCCCCCCCCCAGTTTTTACATCACACTTAAAGCCCTGGAAAACACACCATGTCAGTCACCTCATGGCCTGGCACTGTGCATCATGCATGACTCAGATTGCCTATGTGCAAGTGCATAGTGAACCCTTCCCTGCCCCACGCCTTGCTATAGGAACTAGAGCAGGGGTGACGTTCTTGATGGGCCTCTTCTGTCTGCAACTCTGCAGAAAAAGGCTTAGCTCATAATTAATATGAAACGGTGGGTGGGTGGGTGAGTGAGTGAGTGAAGGGAAGGGAAGGGTGGATGGCTGGATAGATTAGTGAATGGATGGATAATGAGAGAAAGGATGGATGGATGTGAGTGGAAGGATGGATGAGAGAAAAGGTAAAAAGATGGATGTTTGGGTGGAAGGGTAGATGGATGGGTGGATGATGGGCGAGTGAAAGGGTGGATGATGGGTGAGTGAATGGGTGGATGGATGAGTGAAATGATGGATGGATTGATTGATGAATTGATAAGTGAAAGGGTGAATGGATCGACGGATGAGTGAAAGGGTGGATGTAAGGATGGAGGAGTGAGTGAAAGGGAGGGTAGATTGACAAAAACGGATGGATAGATGAGTAAAGGAGTGGATGGATGGATGACTGATAGGGTCAATGGATGGATTCATGCGTAGATGAATAGCTGGATGGGTGGAAGGAAGGATGGCTAAATGAAAGGGTCGATGGAGAGAAAGGGAGGATGGATGGATGGATGGATGGATGGATGGATGACTGAATGGGTGGAGGGATGAGTGACTGGGTGGATGGATGAGTAAGTGAAAGGATGGCTTGATGGGTGAAAGGTTAAAAGGCTGGCTGGATGGATGGATGACTGGATCGGTGGATGGGTGGATGGGTGGATGACTGGATGGGTGGATGACTGGATGGGTGGATGACTGGATGACTGGATGGGTGGATGACTGGATGGGTGGATGACTGGATGGGTGGATGACTGGATGGGTGGATGACTGACTGACTGGGTGGATGGGTGGATGGGTGGGTGGATGGGTGGATGGGTGGAAGAGCGGATGGATGAATGAGTGAAAGAGTGATGGATGTGTGAAATCATGGATGGAAGAATACATGATGGATAGGTTTGCAAATGGTTGAATATGGATGTGCTTAATTATATACTATTGCGCGACCTCCTTTGATGTGTCTGTAAAACTTACCTTTTGTCCCGAAGTTTTGTCCCGAAGTTTTGTCCTCCTGTCCTGAATTTTTATCCTGAATTTTGGCCCTTTGTCCTGAATTTTTACACTCCCCGTCCTGAATTTGCACCCAAGCCAGTTGGTCACCCTATAGAAAAGTGCAAATGATAAATGCTGCTGAGTTATAAAGGGAGGAAAGATTATGCTTAGTCCTCGCTTTGAACCTTACATTCAATATTTTGTCACAGGATGCATGGCTGTTCATCAGCTACGCATCTAGCTCAGTGCTCGGTCCTGCCTGAGGCATCCTCAGTTTATACGTCGCCTCGAGTGCACTTTCATTTTTGAACATGTAAATATATCATGCTAAACCACTAGATGGCAGTGTAGGATAACCTATGTTTGGGAACGTTGGCTTTCAGTAATCGATACGTAACTGCTTCAGCCTGGGAAATGACTGATTTCTAAGTCCGTATAAATGAATGTGTGCTCCAGGAATTTTTATTTGGGTGGGCCAAGGGTGCATTTGGGTGGGCCACTGGGACTCAATTTGTTGCATATATTTCTGGGCAGGCCTGCTTCAGGGCCCTCATTTATCTCTTCTTACTCTTGCAAGGCCCAGTAAAACCCACTCTTTTCCAAATCTTTCTAAATGTTATTACTCTCAAAAAGTGCTTTTTCCTTGTAATGTTCCTTTGCTGGGAAGAGGAGGTTTCGGAGGTGGGGGTATCAGGCAAATGACACTTCTCGGGCTCCCTCTGTGCGAGCCTCAAGGGGAATCCATCTTCATTACTACCTCCACCTGACCCCGGACTCTGCAACACACTCCCTTACAGTCTTGAATATCCATTACTCATCTCCAGTGCACCTTATCACAGCTGACCTTGGGCCCCAGCCCCATATCAGGCACCATCGGGCTCCACTTTCATTTTGCCCGGTAAAAACATTAGAAAAATCACCTTCAAACTTAAAACACTGAATTTAGCAGTAAATGTAATTAGCACACACTTTAAACTATGTTCCACAGTAGCCCTTATGACCCGACTGCTAATTAAATAAACAAAAACAGAAAGGCCATGACAGGGCCGGATTTATCGCTGAGGCAAAAGACTTTTTTGGTGCCACACCAATAACCTCTTTCTCCGTAAATACATTTACTACCACCTTCCAACAGTGCCCCTCATCCCTCCATGACCCCCCTATTGACCTCCTCCTCAGATTTCCTCACTGCCTCACGCCACAAGTGCCCCTCATATCCCCATAGCCCCTCCCCCTCATGACCTCGTCCTTGGAGACCAGTACCCCTTATCTCTTGGTAGCCCCTCCCACCCAAGACCTCCTCGTCTAACTCCCTCACTACCACCCTCCACCAGTGCCCCTCATCTCTCTCTAGCTCCCCCTTCCTCCCCATGACCTCTTCCTCGGATTCCCTCACTGCCACCCTCCACCAGTGCCCCTAATCGCTCCTTAGCCCCTCCCACTACCTCCTCCTCGGATTCCCACACTGTCACCCTCCACCAGCACCCCTCACCTTTACGTAGCCCCTCTCTCATATGCATTTCATTTGTTGTATAGCGCTACTCATATCAGTGTAGTGTGTGTCAGTACTTTACATCACACACACACATTATACAGAGACAATGAATCATACAAGTATGTTAATCAGTCTACAGGGATTGTCAAATTAGCCAATGAGGATTACAAGGTGTAGAAATCACATGTCATCCATACTGGTGGACAGTATATTTTAAGAGGGTTTGGTCTGGGGTAACACAACCTTAGGATTTAAAGAGCATTCCATGGGGTCAGCTTTACTGATAAAAATGTATATCTGTCCAAACATACTCATTTTAGCAACATTAGAATAATGAAAGACTGGGGAAGTTCTAACTATATCACAAAACAAAAAAAGGGAAGTTCTAACTATACCATCCATGTTTGTAGACAGCTCTTAGATGACAGTTCATAGGTCACTGTCATATGATACGATTGTAACTTCTAAACTCCGACAAAGGCAGTAACCCACTGAGCTATCCAGATACAATACAGTTCAACTGCATTTAAAAACTACTAGCAAACAAATGATTGCTCTCCAGAAGGATCATTAATCACCAGCGTTATCTGGGCATTTTGTATTGTCTTATTGCTGTCCTGCATCGGCCATGATAAAGATAAAAACTGTTTTAATGAAGCTCACACGAAGTATGTGTCCTGCTGGGCCTGTGCAGATTTTAAAAAGAAAAACATGTAGTAACACATTCTCTTACCTGCTCCATTAGTCAAACCTTGTGTCACAGTCTGATGTGATAAGCCACTGCAGGGGTTAGGAAAGGTGACTAAGAATAAATAAACATCTTTTCGCCTGAGCTGCATAGAAAAAGAAATATCAACGCAGCAGGACAATAGGCAAAGGTTACCAAAGGTTACCAGTGTCAAAGAAAGAATTTGTCACCTTTCGCTGTGCCGAGATGAAGGGGTGAAAAAAGTAAACAAATCCTCGTTAACATGTTAATGGTGTTTAGAGACCTGTGAAGTACTGGGTGATGGGCTGCGATATTCTCTAAATCTGTCTGTGTGTGTGCGCCCGGGAAAGCTGTCTCGGCCGGGCTTACACACACGACCTGCGCGTTGCGGCCTGCCTTCCAGCCCTCACTGCTGAGGGCCAAGGCTCCTGTTTGGGTGGGCCAGGCTCATATTTGGGTGGGCCTGGCCCACCTGGCCCACCCGCTAGAACCGGGCCTGGTGTGCTCACGGCCTTTGCTAAAATAGCGCCATGGGCGGAGAGAAATTTGGAGCCCTGGCTGGTGGTAGTATATTAAATGACGCAGCAAGGAAGGTTCCTTTTGTGCTCACTGCTCAGTACCTGGATGGGCATGGACAGACCCATGAACACAGCCATCCCCGGACCTCCCCCAGCACACCTAAATCACCGATCGCGTAGCTGCCATACGCAAATGATGGTTTTGTTGATGCGTGCCAACAGGGGTCAGAGTGTGAAGGGAGGGCAAGGATGGGGTTTAAAGGGTTGTTAAAACACATTGCCCGCCGTGTGATAATGAAGGACTAAAACCACTTTAAACTGGCAAATCGTACAGAAACCAACAGGCAGGGACAAGGCTGTAGCAAGATGAGAGGGCACTGCTGTTGGCATAACCTCCGGGCACACAGTTCCATGCCCTGGGCCCAGCTCGCCCAGACGGACCATGGCTCAACTCCACACAATTAATTGGTTTAGCACTACAGTGATAATACATTTCATGTGTATTGCAGAAGTAATGAAAAGCTGGGTGTATTTGCTCCCCCAGTTTTAATTTGACCTCCTTCTGACGTGTTTGACAATGTCCTGGTTTTGTTTACATATTGATTCGTGTAGCTTACTGGTCCCTTTTTGTAAATGGATTTCATCAAGTACTAGTATGTTGCTAGTGTCCATGGACGACTCCTGACCTTCACAGGCAGCTTCTCGCATACCAGTTTTGCTGGGCTTGAGAATAGCTCTTAGGTGGCCCCTCGAGCCTCTGTAATCCACACTACAAAGTTAAGTTTCCTTGTGAAATCACACGTGCACTAAAGTTACAAAAGCTTTTGTTACAAAAGCAGTTGAACTTGAACACACTCGATTTGGGAGGAGAACGGGTGTCCCAATGGCTGTGTGGTACAGCGCTTTGGCTGCCAAAAACATTAGATACCCCTTGAAAATAAATATTGGCACTCTTATTGAGATCAGCGCTAGTTGTAGTCGTCCTCCCATGTACTCAACAGTGCTCTGTTGGTAGCATTTGAAGAGGCTCTTTATTTGTGAATGAATGACTACTGATGCCATTTCTGTGATGTTTTCATATTCTTGGAAAATGATAAGTGATTGACAATTACTGGTGGTAGGATATTGAATTTTATTTTATATATGGTACACAGCTTAGTGTTGATTGCAAATATGCCTTTTAAATGTTGTATTTCTGTGTTTGGACGGACACATGTCCATTTATGGGCGGCAACATTAGAAGCATGGCAGAATTATACATTTTATCTAGTTAGAAATAGAATTGTTGAGCATGTAACTTCCATCACCTATCTAAACGTGTGTGAAAGTCATAACTCCAATGGAGAAAAGGACAGTTACATTGCCTTAGGCCAGTTGGATAGATGTGGCTTCAAAGTCGGTTTCACAGCTTGTGGGGGGGAAGTGTGCGACAGTAAGGCATCAATTCAAAAAGGTGTGAAGTTAAGGCGCAAGTTTGACAGAGTGGAACCCAGGTCCTTGTACTCCACGGAGCCCTGACCTACCTTGGATAGAGTCCAAACAAAAAAACTACATACATAAGGTTTCATTTGACCCTTACCTGCACAACGAGAATGAATGCACTCCTATAAATGTGGTCCATCACTTTTGGTCGTAAATAGATTTCAGGTCCGATTATGTGTAGTTTAGCTATTTCTCTGTAGTGCTTAGTGCTGGGAAACCCGATGGGTAGCTGCACGTGTTACAAATGGCAAATAATAATTATGTAGATCAGGAATAATACATATTTTACAAAGGTCCTGATGAATGCCATTGGGCCTTAAGGGTAGCCAGGCAAGAACCATGTTGACCAAGATTAAATAACTATGTTTTTATATAATGATTGTTTCCAGCAAGTACCTGTTTCTTTTTTAACCTTACTGTGGTTAATGCAAAATAAACTACTACTGTGTCTTACCACAGATAGTTTTCATGTCTATTAATTTCATCTCATCTAAAACAAAGGATACCACAAAAGATCAAAGAGTACATCTAAAAAATGCCCTTAGATCTCTGTACATTTAAAAGATCTTAAAAAGTGCTCCTTATGGAGCCTGCTTGGTATTGCACACCGGTTGTATGATAGAAGCACAATTGGTTTTTCCACGCATGCTTCTGACCCAACTACGCATTTCCCTTCCACTGCCCTAAGGCCTAAAACCCTGCATCATAATAACTTAAACTACCCCGCCCCCCTTTCCCCTGAGCTGTCCCTTAAACTACCCCAGCCCTTTCCACTGGCCTAAAACCTACCCGTCCCCTCCCTTCCCTAAAAACTACCCCAACTACCTGAAGAACCAGGCCTTTAAGGGCCTAGCGGCGCAGGGCACGCCTAAATCACAGAGTTCACCTGCTTTGTTGTACAGAGACACGGGACAATCTGTTAAGCATAGACAACAGGATTTATTAGCTGCAGCTATGCAAAGTGATCCTAGAAGTACACCAATGGTATGCTCTCAGAAGACTGCCCCTTTACTCCGGGGCTCAGTCTTTTATATTCTTTTACATCGGCATAAGAACACTCCCAATGCGCAGAATTTAAACCAATGAAAAGATGTTTTTTTGGGAAAAACAAGACGTCACATGATTAAATTATCCACCCCCTAGGTCATGTTTTGACTAAACCCACAGGTGATTTCAATAATGGTGTCCCTGAGTTAATCAACAGTGATAGACATGTTTGTGTATTGCAGAAAAGGCTAATTTGCAAGGTAGGATAAGGCGGGAAGAAGGACAATGAAAACCAACAGATGGTTTGAAACAAGGATTAGTGAGTCGGGACAAGAATACTGAAGGCCAACAGACAGTTTGGATAATGATTAGTGAGTCGGACTGATTCTTTGAATTGACTTCACCTCAAGGATAGAGGTGTTAGTTGATACGTGGCAGTACGAAGGGCAAGGAGTTCTCTGTTTGCCTCGCTGCCGGAGTGAGGGCAACACAAAATGGCGGTTCAACACAAAATGGAGTCTGAACCAAATTTCCTCAGACACTCCTTTTGCCATTACGCAGGCAATATATAAACTCACGTTAATCTGAGTCTATTTCGATGGCCATAATGTCTTTAAGCTGTTGTTGCAACATCATTTGTATTTTTTCTGTTTTCTGCGGAATAGATCTTGGCGCACACATGGTGACAAAAAAGCCACAGATGGCGGGACCACATTGTAGGCAGAGGCAACATGAAAAGACAATGGCTAAAATCATTCCAATGAACATCCGTATCTTCCAACCCCATGTGGACAGTAATCCCCAAAACCATGCCATCAGAGACCAACTTCCTTCGTCCTGGTGGATGGACTCAGCAATGTGGTGTAATTTAGAGATGATAAAAAACAACGGTGGGGTAGGACCCTGGGAAAAATTTTAAAGGCCTAACTCTGAATACAGATCCCAAACTTTAAACAACTACAACGAGTATCAGAGGGTCTAAAAACTGAAAGAGTCCTTAAACTCTTTCAGTTTTTAGACCCTCTGATACTCGTTGTAGTAATTTAGAGATGGCCTGGTATACTGTAGGTGCGTTATCAGGTATGTAAACGCAACAACTAGATCCGATCAATTTACAGACTCCACCACGATCTGCAAGAATGATGTCTAACACCATTCTGTTTTGTAATGTCATAAGGCGATCCGCCTGAAGCTCGTTGGTGATATGACCCAGTGCTCCGACAGTTTCATTAATTGTTGCTTCAACTACTCGAATGAGATGCCTGATGTTTCTACTATTGGCCATAGGTCCCCAAAATGGGAGGAATCCTTTAAGGAAGTCTCCTCCTTGTCCTGCTGTGTCTTTTTGATTAAAGACATCTCTTGTACTTATTTCTATGATGTCCTGAAGGGGCGGTATATATGTTGGAGGGAGGAGAAAAGCTATATAACCAGTTCCTGAGAAATCGGCTGGTAGCCATGTATAGGCTTTGTCATAGCAAACAAAATATGTTCCTTGGGACGCTACCAGTGGTGGAGACGTTTGAGATGCATAGGTATATGTGATGTTACAAGTGCTCTTTCCCAATTGGCCGTAGGACTTTGACCATTTCCTTGGAGACATAGGTGACCTTGATGGGGTACAGTATATATAGGTGGGGATCTTTTCCTTTTGGCTCTGTCGGTTAGACTAGTAACTTAATGTGTCACATTCCAATCAATGTATGCTTGTCGTTCGTCAGTAGGGAATTCATTAAATTTGTTATAATGTTTTGACATAGCCACTATTCCTTTTATTAGTGCATCATGACTAACGTCAACTCCATCCCTATATGGACCAACAGGATGTCGATGTTGGTTCTCATAGGCATTGGCAAACATAGAGGTGTAAGCCCAAGCGGATCCTTTTAGGGAGAAGGGTAGAACTAAATATGGCATTCCTTTATCTGTATTGTGGGGTAAAAGTCCACATACCCAGCAATCGGTGGTATTGATCACCAATTGATGCTGGTGTAACAATTGAATAAAGGAATTGTTGAAATACTCCATTCTCCTAATTTGCCCATGCTCTGGAAGTGTACAAAATTGGTGTGGGGAAGCAGTAGTGCGAAAAGGTATGGGCTGGGAGGTAGATATGTTTGTGCTGTACAATGTGAACAATCCAACCCACACACGCCAATATAATACATAAAGAGATTAAAATACACAAGGTTATATTACATTTGGTATATAATAATTTGCAATATTTTTTCATTATATTATTTTCATCATTTTTCTCTAACATAGCAGAATCCATCTTCTAGGTGTTGCTAGTGGCAGTCTTCCTTTTTCACTTAGTCGTGATTATCAGCCGTCCTATGACACTGCAAGTCATGCAGACCTACTGCCACAACTCTGGTCACGAACTAAGACTCTTACCACAACCCTGCAACCTAGTTAGATGGTCAACGTTACAAAAAGCAGAAGTTTCTTAATTGTCCTTAGTTACTTTAGATCTCAAATTGTATCTAGTTTTGTTTGGCACAGTTTGTTTCTGAAAAAGTGTCCCTGAATTAGTTGTGTTTAACCTCAAATGTGGTGGGACAGCTTCTTGCAAAACATGCTAATCTTCTTTTTCAGACTGAGTCCAATACAGGTGTGCATCGCTAAAAGGTACAAATCGGGGGATTCTTTCACTTTCAGAATCACAAATACCTTCGCGGACCCACTGGTCTTAAGGTAACAGCAAGGGGACCTTTTTGTAATGCACACCATGTATCCAGTTCTTTTTGCCAACCAACTTTACAGCTGTACGTGTGGTGAGTAAGGCAAGGCCTTCTCCAGCGAGGTTCCAAATTCTTTGATCGCTGAAAATTTTTCACACACACCCAGTCCCCAGGATGTATGCCATGTCCAGGATCAGTTGAAGCCTGAGGCAAGGCGTCTTGTACCTGTTGGTGAAGGACACGTAATCTAGTGGTGAGGTCATGTAAATAATCAATTAACAATGGGTACTCTATCTCAGAATATTTCTTTATTCTTGGGACTCCCCAAACATTTGCTGGGCGTCCAAACACAACCTCGTAGGGACTGAGTCCCATACAGGAATGATCAGTTGTTAGAGTGGACAATAGTGCTAAGGTTAAAGCATCGGGCCAAGCAAGACCCGTGCTGGCCTGTATTTTTGCTAATTTGAGTTTATAAGAGTACCATTATAGCATTCCACTAAGCCTGCTGACTGAGGGTGATTTGCTGCATGAAATTTCTGTCTTATTCCAAGACCTGCACATACTTTCTGCATTATCTGTTCTACAAATTCACTTCCATTATCGCTTCAAAGGATTCGAGGCAGGCCGAACCTCTGGGAAAACTCCAAAAGGATTTTGGCTGTAGATAGAGCAGTATTATCCTTTAGGGGGTAGGCCTCTATCCATCTAGAAATGGCACACTACCACAAGGACATACTTGAGATTGTTGCATCGCTCCATGTGAATATAGTCTATTTGCAACACTTCAAAAGGATATGTTGGAGGAGCAAAATGACCTGCTGGGGTCGGTGTTCCTTTTCCTGGGTTATACATCAAACAAACAATACAGTGTCTAACTAGAATGTCTGCACATTTCGGAATACCCTCATTCTGCCATACAGGAGCCAGAAGTTTACATATTCCTTTAGCACTGATGTGGGCTGGACCATGTGCCATGGTAACAACCGGAAGCACTGCATCTGGTAATAGCCAGCGCTGATGTTCAGATAATTCTATCCAACATCCTGTTGCATCTAACATTCCTTTAGTCTCTCTCCACTCACTTAACTCTTTCTCTGTAGCTTCTTCCTGAATCATTTTCACACTATCTATTGTGTCCTCACACATCCCTCCTTGTCTGATCCATCTAGCAGGGCCTGCAACATACATGCGGCTTGTAACATCTGTAGCTGTTTCTTTCGCTGTCTGATCTGCCAACGCATTTCCTTGACCCGTATCATCAGTAATCTTCTTATGCGTACTACACTTGATAATTGCTATCTGAGTAGGCAAGGTAAGTGATTCGAGAAGGTAATTCCCCAAATCGCCATGCTGTATCTTAGAACCATGGGAGGTGAGAAATCCTCTCTCCCTCCATAAACGGCCAAAACTATGGGCCACTCCAAACGCATATTGACTATCAGTGAACACATTCACTCTTTTTCCTTTAGCCACTACACAAGCTCTAGTAAGAGCTAATAATTCAGTTGCCTGAGCTAAATTCTGTTTAATACGTGCAGCTTCTATAATTGTATGCAAAGTCGTAACTGCATAGGCTGAGGTCGTCTCACCATTTGGGAGCTTAAAACAAGAGCCATCAACCCATAAAGTTCCATCTGGATTCGAGAGTGGAGTATCTTTTAGATCAATTCTACCTTTTGTCTCCTCCTCTGTACGGAAGAAACAATCATGTTGTTCTTGAGTATTTGCTTCTACTGGAATTGGTAACAATGTGGCTGGGTTTAGAGTATTTGCATCGTTTTATATGCACATGATTAGCAAAAAGTGTCAGTTTGTACCCGGACAAACGGGCACTAGTAAGATGCTGGGGCTTTGTCCTATTTTTTTTTTTTAACACTTTATTAAAGCAACTGAGGCAATCCACATTTGTGTGAACCAATCACATATCAAGTACAAAATGACATCCTGTACCATACAGAACATTGCAAGGAAAACAGTGGTGTATTCAGTAGGATTGCGTATTTGGCCACAGATAATGATACAAGGCGTGGATTTTCTAATAAGGCAACAGAAATTTATCAAGAACATAATGGATAGCACAGCAAAGGAAAGCAAGATAAAAGAAACAAAAATCATATCTATAAGATTGCGAGACCAATATAGCAAGTCAGCTTGCGATGCGTCAACCATCCCGTCAAACAGCACCCTCAATCCAGACACAGCAGCCCACATCCAATACCACTCAATCCGGTCCCGGGCGGCATAGAGCAGCCCACACACCTGGGGGATAACAATCGGGGCCGGAGGACCGACCCAGCACAATACAGTTTCCATGCATATCAGGCATGACAACCTAGAGACCACGAAGGGAAACATGTCACCAGACTATTAGAACTGAACCTCGTGCATCGGAGGGCACATGGGAGTCACATTGGCGTCTATACTTGTCCGGGGTACAGCGAAGGGTTTCCCAGTGCCTAGCCCTCCCCTGTTGGCGTGTTAGGATGAAGTGACTGAGATGGTGTCTCCTGGGTCAGTCTCGCAATGTAGTCGCGGTATGGACCCCAGATGTCCCTTGGGCGGGAAGAAGTTAGGAGTTGTTCCGAATATTCCACACAATTCACATTGCAGTATGCCACACTCCAAAGCCAAGAGGCGACCGTCGGGGCGCTTCTTGAACACCAGAGCAGAGCAACCTCCCTCTTGGCCAGTAGGAAGCAAATGGACGCCAATTTACGAAGTTTGCGGGGGAAATTTGTCACATAGCCTAGGAGTGCGATTTCCGGTGTGACAGTGTGGAGTCTCGGGCAAGTCCAGGAGAGGTGTGCAAAGTCCGCCTGCGGGGCATTACACTTGGGGCATACATGGGGTCTATTGGCATCTATCCTGTGAGCAAGCGCTGGTGTGTGATACACCCTTCGCAGAAATTTAAAGTGTATGAGTTTGTGTCTACTGTTCATGGAGACCTCCCTGGTCATAGCACAACATGCTTCCCACTGGTCGTCTGAAATCTGCATGTCCAGATCATGTTCCTAGGCAGCGCGCACCACCCCACCCCGTCTGACGATGGAAGAGAGGACAAGCACAACTTGTAGAGTTTGGACACCACGTGAGCCCCTGAGTCGTTTTGTATAATGAATGTAAGCGCAGGATTGTCATCAGGCGGAAGGGGGAATGTGGGAAATGCAGCCCGTAACATCGCACACAGTCTCGTGAGGATGAAAGCATCCATAAATGTTCGGTCGGTGAAACGGGGGTCTTCTGTCATAGAGAAAGCGTGACCGTCAGGGAACAAGTCACAGATCGTGCGGAGCTGGAATTTGGATAGAGTGCGACAAACCATAGATTCGCCCGTTATGGGGAGCCAGTGTGGGTTGGGTAAAGGAAGGGCAGGGGAGTACATTGTGTCTATGTGGAGTAAGCGCCTGATCTTGTCCCACGCCCAGGCCGTCGTGGTGAGTGGGTGGGGTCTTTGTCCTATTTAGGAGTATATCTACTGCATGTGGTACCATGACAATAAGAGTATTATTTAACACCAACCCAGCAGACTGGTGAATGGAAACTGCTGTTGCTGCTGTAGCTCTCAATCAACTGGGTAACACCTTAGCCACTGGGTCTAGTGTGGCTGAAAAATAGGCACATGGGAGTTGTTTATCCCCAAATTGTTGTGTTAAACTGACAATGCACAACCTTTTCTCTCATGGACATAGTGTAAAAGGCTTACTGTAATCAAGAGTACCTAGTACAGGAGCAGAACATAGGGCAGTACGTAAATCATTAAAACTTCTCTGACATTCTGCAGTCCAAGGGAGAGGTTGAGGTGTATCTTTAAGAGTAAGTGCTAACAAAGGTTTTGCCAACCGAGAAAAATTCGGAATCCATTGTCTACAATAAGAGGTAATGCCCAGGAAGGCACGTACCTCCTTTTGGGTATTTGGTACAGACATTTGAGCAATTGCTTGGATACGTTCTGGTGTTAATTGTCTTCCCTCCTTTGACAAGAGATGACCCAGGTAAGTGACTTTTTGGCGGCAATATTGCATCTTAGAGAGTGAAACCTTGTGGTCAAAATTAGCCAAGTGTCATAACCATGTAATAGTAGCCTGTTTACAAATGTCCTCAGAATCAGCAGAAATCAATAGATTATCTACATATTGGATACGGGTGGCACCTGGAGGTAGAGTGAGAGTATCGAGCTGTGTTTTTAAAGCTTTACTATAAATGGAGGGACTCTCACAATAGCCTTGAGGAGCACGTGTGAATCGGAAACTTCAGCCTCCCAAAGAGAAGCCAAAAATATCTCTACTTTCCTCGGCAATGGGAACACTGAAGAATGCGTTTTTCAAATCAATGGAAAGCCAAGTAGCAGGAGCAGGTACTGTTGTCAATAGGGCAGTGATATCTGGGACAACAGGAAATTGGGGTACAACAATCCTGTTGACCTCCCGGAGATCGATCACAAAGCGATAAACGGGAGGTTGGGAAGGATCAGTACGTTTAAGAATAGGTATAACAGGACTATTGCATATACTTCCTCTAGTCTCTTCAATTACACCTTTCTGAACCAAATCATAAATAATAGCCAAAAGAGCTTTTTCACCATCGCTGGAGACTTTGTACTGGGGAATGCGTGGTAACTTAATATTGTGTTTGAGGGTAACAACTTAAGGCGGGATTTTCAAAAGGCCAACATCATTAGGACCTGTAGCCCAAAGAGTGGTAGGAAGAAAATGCAATTCAGGGGGAAGTTCGTCTTTAGACCGATACGCTGGGGAAATCTGAAAGAAACACGTTAGTATTAGATTCCTTACCTTAGAACAGGGGTACTCATAGTACGGCCCGCGGGCCTGTGGCGGCCCGGCAAGCCTTTCCTGGCGGCCCGCGGACCCCCGAGACATCATATCTGTGTTTTACGTTTTTTTTTTAAGTGTCAGCAGTGCGAGAGACTCTGCTGCTCTGTGGGAGCTGACGACCGGGCGATCCTAGCAATGGCCAGAGAAAAGCTGCAGGGGCCTAAGAAGAGGTGAAATACAAAGGCCACATTAACATGCACATGGTCTTTTAAAGACCTGTTAAGAGCTCGGGTGCGGCTGTGAGTGTGTGCGCGCCCCGGCGGGCACACAGGCAGGGTGAGATGACAGAGGGAGTGGGAGGGAAAGGGTGAGGGAGTGAGTGTGAGGGAGTGAGTGTGAGGGAGTGAGTGTGAGGGAGTGAGTGTGAGGGAGTGAGTGTGAGGGAGTGAGTGTGAGGGAGTGAGTGTGAGGGAGTGAGTGTGAGGGAGTGAGTGTGAGGGAGTGAGTGTGAGGGAGTGAGTGTGAGGGAGTGAGTGTGAGGGAGTGAGTGTGAGGGAGTGAGTGTGAGGGAGTGAGTGTGAGGGAGTGAGTGTGAGGGAGTGAGTGTGAGGGAGTGAGTGTGAGGGAGTGAGTGTGAGGGAGTGAGTGTGAGGGAGTGAGTGTGAGGGAGTGAGTGTGAGGGAGTGAGTGTGAGGGAGTGAGTGTGAGGGAGTGAGTGTGAGGGAGTGAGTGTGAGGGAGTGAGTGTGAGGGAGTGAGTGTGAGGGAGTGAGTGTGAGGGAGTGAGTGTGAGGGAGTGAGTGTGAGGGAGTGAGTGTGAGGGAGTGAGTGTGAGGGAGTGAGTGTGAGGGAGTGAGTGTGAGGGAGTGAGTGTGAGGGAGTGAGTGTGAGGGAGTGAGTGTGAGGGAGTGAGTGTGAGGGAGTGAGTGTGAGGGAGTGAGTGTGAGGGAGTGAGTGTGAGGGAGTGAGTGTGAGGGAGTGAGTGTGAGGGAGTGAGTGTGAGGGAGTGAGTGAGTGTGAGGGAGTGAGTGAGTGTGAGGGAGTGAGTGTGAGAGGGAGTGAGTGAGTGTGAGAGGGAGTGAGTGAGTGTGAGAGAGTGTGAGTGAGTGTGAGAGAGTGTGAGTGAGTGTGAGAGAGTGTGAGTGAGTGTGAGAGAGTGTGAGAGAGTGAGAGTGAGTGAGAGTGAGTGAGAGTGAGTGAGAGTGAGTGAGAGTGAGTGAGAGTGAGTGAGTGAGTGAGAGGGAGTGAGAGAGTGAGTGAGTGAGTGTGAGGGAGGAGTGAGTGAGTGAGTGTGAGGGAGGAGTGAGTGAGTGAGTGTGAGGGAGGAGTGAGTGAGTGAGTGTGAGGGAGGAGTGAGTGAGTGAGTGTGAGGGAGTGAGTGAGTGAGTGAGAGGGAGGAGTGAGTGAGTGAGAGGGAGGGAGAGAGGGAGAGTGAGTGAGAGGGAGTGGGAGAGTGAGTGAGAGTGAGTGAGAGAGTGAGAGAGTGAGAGTGAGTGAGAGTGAGTGAGAGAGTGAGTGAGAGTGAGAGAGTGAGTGAGTGTGAGGGAGGGAGGAGTGAGTGAGTGAGTGTGAGGGAGGAGTGAGTGAGTGAGTGTGAGGGAGGAGTGAGTGAGTGTGAGGGAGGAGTGAGTGAGTGTGAGGGAGGAGTGAGTGAGTGAGTGAGTGTGAGGGAGGAAGTGAGTGAGTGAGTGAGTGAGTGAGTGTGAGGGAGGAGTGAGTGAGTGAGTGTGAGGGAGGAGTGAGTGAGTGAGTGTGAGGGAGGGAGGAGTGAGTGAGTGAGTGTGAGGGAGGAGTGAGTGAGTGAGTGTGAGGGAGGGAGGAGTGAGTGAGTGAGTGTGAGGGAGGAGTGAGTGAGTGAGTGTGAGGGAGGGAGGAGTGAGTGAGTGAGTGTGAGGGAGGAGTGAGTGAGTGAGTGTGAGGGAGGAGTGAGTGAGTGAGTGTGAGGGAGGAGTGAGTGAGTGAGTGTGAGGGAGTGAGTGAGTGAGTGAGAGGGAGGAGTGAGTGAGTGAGAGGGAGGGAGAGAGGGAGAGTGAGTGAGAGGGAGTGGGAGAGTGAGTGAGAGTGAGTGAGAGAGTGAGAGAGTGAGAGTGAGTGAGAGTGAGTGAGAGTGAGGGAGGAGTGAGTGAGTGAGTGTGAGGGAGGAGTGAGTGAGTGAGTGTGAGGGAGGGAGGAGTGAGTGAGTGAGTGTGAGGGAGGAGTGAGTGAGTGAGTGTGAGGGAGGAGTGAGTGAGTGAGTGTGAGGGAGGAGTGAGTGAGTGAGTGAGTGAGTGTGAGGGAGGAGTGAGTGAGTGAGTGTGAGGGAGGAGTGAGTGAGTGAGTGTGAGGGAGGAGTGAGTGAGTGAGTGTGAGGGAGGGAGGAGTGAGTGAGTGAGTGTGAGGGAGGAGTGAGTGAGTGAGTGTGAGGGAGGGAGGAGTGAGTGAGTGAGTGTGAGGGAGGAGTGAGTGAGTGAGTGTGAGGGAGTGAGTGAGTGAGTGAGAGTGAGTGA
This sequence comes from Lissotriton vulgaris, assembly GCF_964263255.1. Lineage (NCBI taxonomy): Eukaryota > Metazoa > Chordata > Amphibia > Caudata > Salamandridae > Lissotriton > Lissotriton vulgaris. The sequence continues at coordinate 814,098,365 of NC_141696.1, read as the reverse complement.
GAGAGTGAGTGAGTGAGAGTGAGTGAGAGAGTGAGTGAGTGAGAGGGAGTGAGAGAGTGAGTGAGTGTGAGGGAGGGAGGAGTGAGTGAGTGAGTGTGAGGGAGGAGTGAGTGAGTGAGTGAGTGTGAGGGAGGAGTGAGTGAGTGAGTGTGAGGGAGGAGTGAGTGAGTGAGTGTGAGGGAGGAGTGAGTGAGTGAGTGAGTGTGAGGGAGGAGTGAGTGAGTGAGTGTGAGGGAGGAGTGAGTGAGTGAGTGTGAGGGAGGAGTGAGTGAGTGAGTGTGAGGGAGTGAGTGAGTGAGTGAGAGGGAGGAGTGAGTGAGTGAGAGGGAGGGAGAGAGGGAGAGTGAGTGAGAGGGAGAGAGAGGGAGGGAGGGAGTGGGAGAGGGAGGGAGTGGGAGTGGGAGGGAGAGGGAGGGAGTGGGAGGGAGTGAGTGAGAGACGGAGATAGGGAGAGGGAGGGAACGGGAGGGAGACTGATGGGGAGTGAGATGGAGGGAAAGGGAGGGAGACTGATGGGGAGTGAGATGGAGGGAAAGGGAGGGAGACTGATGGGGAGTGAGATGGAGGGAAAGGGAGGGAAATGGAGGGAGAGGGAGGGAAATGGAGGGAGAGGGAGGGAAATGGAGGGAGAGGGAGGGAGACGGAGAGGGAGTGAAAGGAAGGGAAAGGGAGGGAGACGAGATGGAGTGAAGGGGAGGGAGACTGAGAGGGAGACTGAGAGGGAGACTGAGAGGGAGACTGAGAGGGAGACTGAGAGGGAGACTGAGAGGGAGACTGAGAGGGAGACTGAGAGGGAGGGAGAGGGAGGGAGAGGGAGGGAGAGGGAGGGGGAGATGGAGAGGGAGGGAGAGGGAGGGGGAGATGGAGAGGGAGGGAAAGGAAGGGAAATGGAGGGAGAGGGAGGGAAAGGGAGTGAGACGGAGAGTGAGACGGAGAGTGAGACGGAGAGTGAGACGGAGAGTGAGACGGAGAGGGAGACGGAGAGGGAGACGGAGAGGGAGACGGAGAGGGAGACGGAGAGGGAGACGGAGAGGGAGACGGAGAGGGAGACGGAGAGGGAGACGGAGAGGGAGACGGAGAGGGAGACGGAGAGGGAGACGGAGAGGGAGACGGAGAGGGAGACGGAGAGGGAGACGGAGAGAGACAGTCAGAGTGAGACAGAGGAAGACAGGAGAGAGGGAGGGAGAGAGGGGGAGAGAGAGCTAGAGAAAGGGAGAGAGCTATAGAGAGGGAGGGAGACCGAGAGAGAAAGAGAGAGATGTGTGTATGCCGGGACGGCTCAGTGGACGAAGGCGTCCGCTGCAGGGACCTGTGATCAACCTCCTGGTCAGTTTTATGTTGTTGCTCTAGCCCCGCCCCTCCCCCACTGACCCCGCCCCCACCGATGCGGCCCTCGGACACAAACCAAACTGTAAATTTGGCCCCCGAGAGAAAGTTTGTGAGTACCCATGCCTTAGAATATCCCCAGGCGTCAGTTTGGATCCGGAAACTTTTGCGTAGCAGTACCCCTGCGCGTCGGTAGGCGTCGTCTGCAGGCGTCCCCTGCGGCTCCGCGTCCGTCGTCGGCGTCGTGCGCCATGATGACGTCGCTGGAGTATATAGACGCCGCCTCCGTGCGCTGACGTCAGTTCTTCTTTTTTCCGCGACAGTGCAGATCCGAAGAGCAGTACTCCGGTCTTTTGACCAAGTTTTGTTAAGCTTCTTATAACATTTTTGGTGCCGGTAGGATGCCTGGTTTCAAGAATTGTGACGGTTGTGACCGCACAATGTCGGTCACGGACCATCACCGACTGTGCCTCCGGTGCCTGGGCCCCCGACCACGACGTGGACGCCTGCGTCGATTGCCGGGCCTTGACAAATAAAGCTAGGCGGGAGCGGTCCCGCAAGCTACTCGAGCTCCGGGTGTCGGCCCCACGTCGAGAGCGGTCCCGGGAGCGGTCCCAGTCCGGCGGTCCAGGGAGCGTTCGAGAGAGCGTTCGAGGAGCCGTGCTGAGCGCTCCGGAAGTAGTCACCACTCGTCTGGTTCCTCAGGTAGGAAACACAAGAAGTCGGGGCGTCGTCATCGTACCTCCGGCTCCCCCCCCCGACGCTCGCGCGACGCGGCCGGGGGTTCGGGTGACCCCACCCCCGCGGCTCCGCTCCATACCCTCCGGTCCCTGGGCTAGGCGCGACGCCTGAGGAGATTGAGGCGTTCCTCATGGCCATGAGGACGCTCACTTCTCCGACTGGGCCTACGGCGCCTTCGGGCCCAGTGCTACCGTCCGGGGGCCCTAGCGGTCCGGGTGTCCCTGCCTCGACGCCATTGGGTGCTCCGGCCCCGGTGCCGCCGACGGCCCCGGCGCCGCAGGGGCCTTCGGGGTCGACGCCGGCTGGTCTTCCGGCCTCTCCGGCGCCGATTCCATCGGGGTTACCCCCGACGCCGTCCCCGCGCGGCGCCGGTTCTCCTGCGCCGGCTCCGGGCGGCGCCGTCCCCATACCCTCCCCGAATCCGGGCGCGGAGTCGGACCGGCGTCGCACGACGCCGGGCTCGACGCCGATGGGGCCTGTGAACCCCGAGGAGCCGGTCTACATTGTTGACTTCGAATATGGAGATGATGTGGAGTACGGTGAGGGTTGGGAGGGGTCTGAGGACCCTCTGTCACGTGAGTGCCAGTATGACGTGGACTGGACAGGTGATTTGGGTGATGCCAGTGGTCTGGACGACTCTCCTAACCCTGGCTTTGTCTCTCCTCCTTCCGTGGCGTCGGAGGAAGGGGCTGCCTATTCAGTGGTGTTGATGAGGGCTGCCAAGGCCTTACACCTTGAGCTCCCCGTCGCGGCCGTGAGGCCTAACATCCTCACTGAGGTCTTCAAACCGCAGTCATGCCCACAGGAGCCACTGCTGCTGTTTAACGAAGCCTTGTCAGACGTTCTGTTGGGCACGTGGTCCAGGCCCTCTTCAGGTTCGCCTGTTGATCGGAACGTGGCCAGACGCCACCGTCCTTGTCCGGACGACCCCAAGTTCCTGTCCACCCATCCCACCCCTGAGAGTCTGGTGATCCAGGCCTCGACTTCCCAGACCGCATTCCCGTCGGCCCCGCCCGACCGGGAATCTAAGAGGTATGACCAGTATGGCAAAAAGGTCTTCTCGTCCCTGAGTTTGGGACTGCGGTCTTGCAACACCGCTTGCCTCTTGGGCCGCTACACCCACTCTGTGTGGGATACGGTCGCGGAACTGCTGCCAGAATGCCCCATGGAGGTGCGGGCGAAGCTCGGCAAGGCTGTCGCTGAGGGCCGAGACGCAGCTAAATATTCCATACGGTGCGGTCTTGATACGACCGACTTGCTGGGCAGAGCGATGTCCACGACGGTGGCGATTCGTCGCCACACCTGGCTGAGATCCGCCAACTTTTCGGCAGATGTCCAAAATGCCTTGATGGACATGCCGTTTGATGGCTGTCGCCTGTTTGGTGACAAGGCGGACCACGCGCTGGAGCGCTTCAAGGACTCCAGGGTCACGGCCAAGTCCTTGGGTCTCTCGACCCAGCGCCAGCAAACGGGTTCGTTTCGCTCCTTTCGTGGCCAAGGAAGGGGCGTCCCCACACGTGCTGCCAGCCACGCGCCGCAACAATCCTTTCAACGCGGTGGCGGCCGTGGAAACCGCCGTGGAGGCGGTCGGGGTCAACGGGGGGGTCAGACCACACCTCCCCCCGCAGCATCAGCCTCCAAATCCTCCTAGTCCGTGCTTTCAGGCCCATGTGACGCCAGGGGGTGGCAGGGTTCGCCATCGCCTCGCCCGCTGGCGCGCAGTCACATCGGACAGGTGGGTGCTGCAAATCGTCCGAAGGGGCTACTCCCTCCCCTTCGAGACCACTCCTCCAGCCATGCCACCGCAGAACCACCGTGTGTCGGGGGACCACTTGACACTTCTGCAGGGGGAAGTTACGGCCCTCTTGGCCAAGGGGGCCATCGAGCGCGTTCCTGGGCCAGAAGTAGGACGTGGTTGCTATTCCCACTACTTTCTGGTGCCCAAGAAGGACAAAGGGGGCCTACGTCCTATCTTGGATCTACGGAACGTCAACGGCTTCCTCCGGAAGGAGAAGTTCAAGATGTTGACATTAGTTCAGGTCTTGGCTGCTCTAGACCCGCAAGACTGGATGGTGGCGTTGGACTTGCAGGACGCGTATTTCCACATCCCCGTGCTGCCGGCCCACCGGCGTTACCTGCGGTTCACGGTAGGCCAGGAGCACTTTCAGTTTATCGTGCTCCCCTTCGGCCTTACCAGCGCCCCACGGGTGTTCACAAAGGTGATGGCGGTGGTCGCAGCCCATCTGCGCAGGTTGGGGGTTTCAGTCTTTCCCTACCTAGACGACTGGTTGTTGAAGGCGGGCTCGCCCCAGACAGTCGTCCACCACCTTCAGATGACGGCAGGCCTCTTGCACGACCTGGGGTTCTCCATCAATGTGCCGAAATCACACCTGTGTCCCTCTCAAAGCTCCTTTTCATCGGAGCGGTTCTCGACTCGGCGCAGTTTCGGGTTTGTCCTCCGGAACGGCGGGTCCAGGATATACAGGCTTTGATTCCCATCTTTCAGCCGCTATCCCGGGTTTCGGTCAGGTTGACGCTGCGGCTGCTGGGGCTGATGGCTTCCTGCATCCTTCTGGTGCATCACGCCCGGTGGCGGATGCGGGCTCTGCAGTGGGACCTGAAGTTTCAGTGGGCCCAGCATCAGGGCAACTTGTCCGACCACGTCTTGATCTCAGAGGGCACTGCGAGACAACTGCAGTGGTGGCTTACGGACCGCGATTGGGTCAGAGGCAGATCCCTCTCCCTTCCCCCAACCGGAGCACGTTGTCGTGACGGACGCGTCCCTCCAGGGCTGGGGGGGCCACTTGGGAGAGGCGGAGATCAGAGGCATCTGGTCTCCGGCGGAGTCCCGGCTCCATATAAACCTGTTGGAGTTACGGGCGATTCGTCTAGCACTGAAGGCATTCCTCCCCTTTGTCAACGGGAGTGTAGTGCAGGTGTTCACGGACAACACCACCGCCATGTGGTACTGCAACAAACCGGGCGGGGTGGGGTCGTGGACCCTTTGCCAGGAGGCTCTGCGTCCCTGGCAATGGCTGGAACGTCAGGGCGTAACTCTGACGGTTCAACACCTGGCAGGTTCTCTGAACGCCAGGGCGGACGAACTCAGCCGTCGGTGCTCTATGGATCACGAATGGCGTCTGAACTCGGACGTGGCGCGAGGCCTCTTTCTGCAATGGGGAGAGCCTTGGTTAGATCTATTCGCCACAGAAGAGAACGCGCAATGTCATCAGTTCTGCGCGTTGGAGTTTCCAAGACGGCACTCGCACGGCGACGCCTTTCGGCGCGAGTGGAGTTGCAGTCTGTTATACGCCTTTCCGCCTATACCACTTCTGCCCAGAGTGCTGAAGAAGATCAGGCGCGACCGGGCCCAAGTTATCCTTGTGGCTCCGGACTGGGCTCGAAGGTACTGGTATCCCGAGCTACTCAGCATGTCAGTCGGTCCCCCGATCCGCCTGCCTCTTCAGGAGGACCTTCTGTCGCAGCAGCAGGGGACGGTCCTCCACCCGAACCTGTCCAGTCTCCACCTCCATGCTTGGAGATTGAGCGGCGGCAGTTGAGGCCATTTGACTTGCCTCCTGAAGTCTGTGATGTGATTCTGGCAGCCAGGCGTCCCTCCACAAAGTCGGTATACGCCTGTCGGTGGAACAGATTTGTGGCATGGTGCACAGCAAAGGCTGTGGACCCTCTTTCTGCCCCTCTTTCCGAGGTTCTTCTTTTTCTTCTCTCTCTTGCCCAGCAGGGCTCTGATCTGGTCACTATCAAGGGCTACCTTTCAGCTCTTTCGGCCTTTCTGAGGCTGCCTGATCAACCTTCTTTGTTCAAGTCCCCTGTTGTAACGAGATTCTTGAAGGGCATCACACACATGTTTCCTCCTGTTCCGTTTGTGATGCCTCAGTGGGACTTGAACCTTGTTCTAACGTTCTTGATGTGTGCTCCCTTTGAGCCACTTCATTCCTGTCCTCTCCGTCTCCTGACTTTAAAGACGGCTTTCCTGGTTGCCATCACCTCTGCCAGGAGAGTGAGTGAGCTCCAGGCTCTTTCTGTCAAACCTTCTTTCTTGTCCATTCATCCAGACAAGGTGGTTCTAAGGACTAGACCTTCTTTCCTGCCCAAAGTAGTTTCTGCTTTTCACATCGGGCAGTCCATCACCCTCCCCTCCTTCTTCCCGCCTCTGCATCCTTCAAAGGATGAAGAGCGGCTCCATCGTCTGGACCCAAAACGTGCGCTTTCATTTTACATGGAACGCACACGCCAGTTCCGGGTGGATGACCAACTGTTTGTTGGCTACGTGGGTGCGAAGAAGGGACGGGCGGTACATAAACGGACCATCTCTCGGTGGGTCGTTCTGTGCATCAAAGCGTGCTACTCTTTGGCTCGGAAGGAGCCTCCTGTTGGGCTGAGGGCCCATTCCACTTGGGCCACGGCGGCTACTACTGCCCTGGGCCGGGGAGTCCCCTTGCAGGACATTTGCCAGGCGGCTACGTGGGCCTCGCTGCACACCTTTGCGAGGCACTACTGCCTGGACAGTCCAGTCCGGAGGGATGGCTTATTTGGCCGTTCTGTCCTCCAGGACTTTCTGGTGTAGGAATGTATTGGTTCGCAGACCCACCACCGGGGTTGGTATTGCTGGGGTATCTATTCTAAGGTAAGGAATCTAATACTAACGTGTTTCTTTCAGATGAACAAGTTACTTACCTTCGGTAACGATATATCTGTAAGAAACATTAGTTAGTATTAGATTCCTTACCGACCCACCCATCCTCCCCGTTCTGCGAACTGATACCTAGGGTTAAGGACATCCCTTTCAGGGCCCTAGTTTTCAAATGGCACCAGTGTTGGTTCTCACATGGCTCTGCGTGTTTTGGCGCGGAAAAGCTGTGTGCAAAGAACTGACGTCAGCGCGCGGAGGCGGCGTCTATATACTCCAGCGACGTCATCACGGCGCACAACGCCGACGACTGACGCAGAGCCGCAGGGGACGCCTGCAGACGACGCCTACCGACGCGCAGGGGTACTGCTACGCAAAAGTTTCCGGATCCAGACTGACGCCTGGGGATATTCTAAGGTAAGGAATCTAATACTAACTAATGTTTCTTACAGATATATCGTTACCGAAGGTAAGTAACTTGTTCATCGATTCTCTACCTAAAGTTAGGTGTACACCAGAAGGAGAACAATGTAGGGTTGCATACAATCTTTTTAATAAATCCAGACCCAACAGATTTTCACCACAACCAGTAGTTAAAATAAGTGGAGCCTCTAGATCATAAGAACCTATCGAGATGGGCAAAGGTTGAGAAATTGGGTTTTTGACTGGGGCGCCAGAAAATCCTACGGAAATATTGGTTAAGCCAGACAAAGGTGCCCCAGGGAGTTTAGACTGGATGATGGAACTCTTTGTTGCACCAGTGTCCAATAGAAATGGCTCTGAAACACCTAATGTAACTACCTCAACATAAGGCCCATTCTGATCCACTGGAACTGATATGACTCCCTCACTTTGTCTATGGCTGTCCTAGCTGGTATGAAAATCTTAACTCTCATTCTCATTACTATAATTATCATTCTAGTATTAAGCAGATTGAGTTTTTTGTTGGTCAAAATAATTCATGGAAGTTTGAGTGGAAAAAGAACGCTGATGCTGATCATAAGATGACCTACCTCCGTCCCCTACCCCTAGGTGTTGACTGATAGCCACCTCGGCTACGTGACCCAGACATATCACTAGTACGATGTAGCAAAACCTGACAACTATTCTTGAAGTGACCTTCCTCCTTACAATAAGCACACTGATTAGGACCCAATGGAGACCTTGGAACAAAGGGTTCAGGTTTCGGTAATAACCTCTGAAATTGGGGATGTGACTAATACGTACGCTGAGCAGAACGAGGAGGATAAGCTTGTTGTAAAAGAACCTTCGTTTTGAGGTCTTTATTTTTCTTTTCCGTCTTCTCTTTTTCCTCTAAATCCCTATTCTCGTGGTATTGAACCATCGGCAAAATTCCCGAAGGCGTTGCCACAGGCCACGCACTTTCGGACATTTTGAGTCTTGTAGATAATTCTGGCAATAAATTGGAGACAAACTTATCTACAAACAATCTTTGGCCACCAGGCGTAGCCATATCTTGCCCGCTGTGATCAACAAATGATTCCTCGAAATGCCTAAAGAGGTCAGATACTGACTCATCCTTCTTTTGCTTACAGGCAGACAATTTGTCCCAATTAACTGCTTGTGCTGGCATCAGAGTCTTCATTAGTGTGATTTTGTCGGGTAATTCTGTAATCATTTGTTCTGGTTTAGCTCCACCCACTTGTCTTTGGTCTGCTTGTGAAATGGCAGCCCAATTACCACCTAGCTCTACAGCATGATCCTCCTTACGAATCTTATTCCATATTTCAGATGGGACTACTTGACCCATCAACATGTCTATATCAGATAATGTTAGAGTGCAAGAGGACAACGTTTGCGTTAATTCTTTATAATATCCTGCCGGATTTTTACGTGGATCAGGTACTGCTTGCTTTAATGCAATAACCTCTGATCTTTTCCACGGAACATGTACCCAAACTTGTTGAAAATGAGCAGCCACAGGGTGAGCTCCTCCTACAGCATCACGCCATACTGGTTGTACCTCTCGCATAGGGTATAATTTGTCTGTTGTAACAATTCCTTCTGCCCCTGAGTTTTTACAAGATAGAAGAAATTCAATATTGCATCTTTATAATCTTGTCCTATCACTGCTCCAGAAGCTACTTTCCTTCTTAATTCTATTAATCCGCGGTGGGCCATTTTGAATTTGACCATCCCACATTTAAATCAATACCTCACACATGAGATCAAACACATAACGCTTGAGTGGGTGTAGGCCATTGCATAGCTCAATCTTGAATATCAGATGACCCATACATATTACCATTTGTCATCCATTTTCGAGCCTGAGATTGAAGTATTGCTTCCTCATGGAGGTCAAGATGACTATGACCTCGAAGAGTTCTTTTCGTAATAGGGGAATTACGAACTCGGTCTATTATATGGGAAAAGACTGAAAAGAATCCACTCTCCTTTCTCCGAACCGTTTGTGAGGTAGAAGCTTGTGACAAAGGAGTAGATGTGGAGACATGTGTTGATGTGGGAGGCATCACCGGGACTACAGGACCCACAGGAGTAGCTGGGATCATATGTTGAGGCACAGGCAGAGGTGGAGGTATAACAGGTAATATAGCAGGTACTGGTGGAGGAACCAAGGCCTGGTACATAAGGCGGTGGAGCAGACAACATAAGGGACATCAAGGGATCTTTTTCATTCTCCTCATCTAATGATGTAGAAGTGGGCAAAGCTGGATAACCTTTATCTACTGTCATACGATGTTGTCTTTCTGAAACCTCAATTGCACGATCAGTTTCATTTTCTTTAAATTTCTGAGCAGCCTGTATAACAGACATTTCTTTTTCCTTCCTGTCTTTTTGCTTGTTTAATTTCTTTCTGTTTTGATTCCTTTCGCCAAATGCGAAATGAGTCCAACATTGCCGGCCGGGCTTTTCTCTTAAATAATCTTTCATCTAAATTATCCAACACACATGGCTCAAAACTACCATCCTTCGGCCATTGTAAAATACCATCATTCTTAGTGTATTTTCCCCAAAGGTCGACAAAGATAATAGGACCAGTTCCATGTTTGGAATAAACTTCATATTTTGGAGTCCCTACTGAAGGCACACTGGACAAGTGTCTTCTAATCGGGAATCTCTTAAGCAACAACACCAAAACCATCTCTTGAACTTACAGAAACCAGGCATCGTTATCTCACTGGCCTCTTACTAACATCAAGGGGTTAATCAACTAACACAGTACAAATGTACTCACCCCTCAGCTTCGATTATTGCAACAATCGAATCAAAGCACAATCAAAAACAAGGTTGTGGGAGCTACCCACAATTACTTAACCAAATTGTTCTCTCACACCAACAGAGGCCCGTCTATCGTCTCGAAATGCCAGTCATCACCAAATACGAACAAAAGCAGGGAGGTGGTCAGGTTAGCAGTCCTCAGCAGCTGTCTGAAAGGAGAAGCCGCGCTGTAAAGACCTTCGGTCCACTTTTAACATGCAGGGGTCACTTATGTGGTGCGCTTCCACCAGAATTTTCTCACGTAGCTCCTCACGACCCTCGGACTTGACAAGACCTTTGACACCGCCCCACCAATTGAAGAACCAGGCCTTTAAGGGCCTAGCGGCGCAGGGCACGTTTAAATCTCCGAGTTCACCTGCTTTGTTGTACAGAGACACGGGACACTCGGTTAAGATAAGACAACAGGATTTATTAGCTGCAGCTATGCACAGTGATCCTAGAAGTACACCAATGGTATGTTCTCAGGAGACTGCCCCTTTATTCCGGGGCTCACAATCTTTTATATTCTTTTACATCTGCATAAGAACACTCCCAATGCGCAAAATTTAAACCAATGAAAAGATATGTTTTTTTGGGAAAAACAAGACGTCACATGATTAAATTATCCACACTTAGGTCATGTTTTGACTAACCTCACAGGTGATTCAGTAATGGTGTCTGAGTTAATCAACAGTGGTAGACATGTTTGTGTATTGCAGAAAAGGCTAATTTGCAAGGTAGGATAAGGCGGGAAGGACGACAATGAAAACCAACAGATGGTTTGAAACAAGGATTAGTGAGTCGGGACAAGAATACTGAAGGCCAACAGTGTGGATAATGATTAGTGAGTCAGACTGATTCCTGGAATTGACTTCACTTCAAGGATAGAGGTGTTAGTAGATACGTGGCAGTACGAAGGGCAAGAGTTTTCTGTTCGCCGCGCTGCCGGAGTGAGGGCAACACAAAATGGCAGTGCAACACAAAATGGAGTCTGAACCAAATTTCCTCATACCCATCCCCCACCCACTCGCTTAAGGCCTAAAACCCTACACTACCTCCCCCCCCTGAGCTGTCCCATTAACTTCCTCTTCCACTGCCCTAAAAACTACCCTGACCCACCGCCCTAAAACGAACCCAACTTTCCATTCCCCTCCCACTGTCCTAAGGCCTAAAACCCTGACCCCTAACACTACCATGACAACCCTGCCCTGTCCCTTAAACTACCCCAACCCCTTCCACTATCCTAGCCCGACCCCCTCCCAGCCCTTAAAAAAACACCAGCCCCACTAACCTCACTGCAGCGTCTTCCTACAGCTAGACCGCACACTGCCTCAACCCCGCATATACATGGTTACGGCATGCATGGTATAGCTTGCATAGTCTAAACACTTGTGGTTCAAACCATGGTGTTGCGACTGTTTCCCTTGCACACCCCACCCTGTGCGGAGCACTCCCAGATGATGAGGAAAGCCACTTGGGTGGGTGTGTGTGCATCCTCTAGCGGACCTGCTATTTGGTGTCTCAAGGCTAAAATGACTCACTCAGCACCTTTTTGCAGAACCTCACGCAGTTTTGAAATTTTGTAAATTGACCTGGGAGTAAGAGAGAACGTTCTCCCTCTCCCTCTCTCCCTCTCCCCCTCTCTCTCTCTCTTTCTCTCTCTTTCTCTGTCTTTCTCTGTCTTTCTCTCTTTCTCTGTCTTTCTCTCTTTCTCTCTTTCTCTCTCTCTCTCTCTCTCTTTCTCTATCTCTTCCTCTCTCTTTCTCTCTCTTTCCCTCCTCCCCCTCCTCCCCCTCCTCCCCCTCCTCTCTCTCCTTCCTCTCTCTCCTTCCTCTCTCTCCTTCCTCTCTCTCCTTCCTCTCTCTCCTTCCTCTCTCTCTCCTCCCTCGCTCTCTCTATCGCTCCCTCCTCTCTCCCCTCGTATCAGAGTGGTGACTGGAGTGAAGATCGACATAAACAATGTACTGTAAGTGACTACATTTAGGAAATATTTCCCTCCATGTTTAGTCGAAGTTGGGGAAACTCCCGCTTTGTATTTTGGTCTAAAAATGTGCTCCAACCCTGTAGTTCAGGCATCTTTTACATGTGCCCATTATTATAAATCTCTTGCTGTCTCTACTCCTTTTCCCAATCTGATCTTGGCAGCACCGTTGTAAGGGCTAGAAGGTTCTACAAAATTACCTAGTCTCCGGTCTTGATTGACTAGGCAATATCAGCTTAGGAGCTGCATCATCAGAAGATTGCGCTCATTTGACTTTTGATTTTTCAAGAGGTGCACCTGTCTTTATCTAGAGCATTTATACAGTACTCCGAATCCCACAGAGCAACAGGGTAATCCCTTGTTGAACATGTCATGTTGAACATGTCACAGGAGGAAGGGCTAGGTATTATTGCAGCTTAGTAGGAAAATCAGTCCGACCAGATTTAGTTGCTGAAGTTGGACAAGACCAGAATATTTTTAGCATTTTTGACTGATGAGGAACGTTTGAGCCAAGGATTCATTTAGAAGAGCAAATAAGTCTTTGGCACTTTGTTTCCGCTGTTCTGATATATTTTTCCATGAGGTTGAATTTTCTATTCGAGTAGCATGGTGGTTAGCAATTCATTTTGGAGTCATACTAAATTGGAGAGAAAACCTTATGGACCAGCTTCCTGTGCTGCGAGGATGACCAGGCGATGCTAGTCCAAGTTTGGTTCCTGAATTGTAAAAGTCAGTCTTCGCAAACATTTGACTTTGATACACAAGTGTGTTTTTCCACGCTGAAGCAAAGAAGCTTCACACACACCTTACGACTTAAACAATTGTTACTTTGCATCTCTATCAGATGCCTCTTCACCTGTGTACCCATTCAGCTAAATCTGATGGTTTCAACCTACGCTCTAAAGAATTTGCACATTGTCATACTCCAGTTCTAGATCAGACAAATTTGTTTCCCTCAAAACTAGGAAGTCCGAAGGGTATGGGTCTAGTAGAGCAAACCTTTACTGTGCGAGCCTCTTACAGCCACTTCTGTGTATATCTTTTACATGCTAAAAACATCTTTAGATATTTACTAAGTTTGAATGTTTTACAGTGTGAATCCTTTTCTGGATTCACATGCTTTGCATCATTCCGCCATCTAGTGGTTAGGTCCGGAATTGTCTTTATTTTTTTCTCTGGTTTTGGTCGCTGTCGATCACCATTTGGTGCCAGGTGCATGCCCTGTGTGATGTCCGACAGTATCCTGGAGGTCGACGTACGTGGTGGCCATCAACAGATTCTTTTTTCCGTCGTTGGGTCTGGAAGCAAGATGGGAAGCTCTGAAGATTTGTCATTTTCCCAAAAAGTTTTGAAAAAGAAGCCGATCGAAGAAGAACATCGATAATCGACTTCACGGATAAGTTGTCAATGATCATCAACGCCGTGAGAGAGGAAGAACCAGAGAACCACGCTGGTCCACAAATGGGGAAGAAGGGGCGATGGAGAATACCCCCTTCAAGTTATGTCCCAAGTGCCACCACAAGTACGCACAAAGAGACCCACAAGACATCTGCAACCTCTGCATGCTCTAAGACCACCAGGACAAGGACTGAGGACTGCGCAGCGTTCCTACCGAAAACTCTTAAGAACACGTCTAAGTCAAAGGCAGGCCCACTACGCCACTATGTCGCAGACAGCAAAGAAAACCTCTCTAAGGGACCTGGGTTTCTCCGGCGACACCGAGGAACAAGGAGCACCAGTGGAGTCAACGCACGAGGGATTGGATGTCGAGGTCCTAGAGGGGGACTCCGAAAAAATCCACGCTGAGAAAAAGGCTAAGGATCTGAAAAAGAAAGCAGAAAATGTAAGACAACTTAAAAATCCATGGGAACAGACGGGCCACAAGCACAAGGCTCTGTTGCTTTATTTTGCAGTGTAGAACATTTAGTAAAAGCACATTCCTATAATTGTTTTATAGTTTCCTCAGTTTAGGCATAAGCTTGGCAATGCATTCCTTGAGGGTGGTGTAACAGGTGAATCCGAATGACCTCTTATTGGGTGGCATATAAATCCTTCCAGGTTTGTTGATAGACTAGTAGCTTCTTGTTAATTTTGCTGAATAGTTTGAATTCTGTTTTACTGGGATTGAGCTTCTGAAGTGAGGACATTATTTTAGCACTTGTTGTCCAAGTAGTCATTTAATGGTTTTATGTTTTTAAGTTCACCCCTGTTTTGGGTTTACATGTGAAACCCTTTTTCATTAGCATCCCAATCCTTTTTAGTTCTCAGCTAGACAGCACACGCATGTTCTATTTTCGAGGCATGTTGTATCTACAGTATGGGCTTTGGGCACTGCCCATTTTTTTCATTGGTTTCTCTTACTGTCCTTTGTAAACGCTGGCTTTTGTTTGGTGAATACACTTGGTAGTCCCTCCTTTTGGACTTTTGTAACCTCCCATGAGCACTGCCCCTGTTGCATGTGCTCTTTCTGTTATTTGTGATACTCTGTAAGCACTTTTTTTGCCTACCCAGCTCGTGTTTTTTTTTATTGTAGTTCGTTTTTTTACTCAGTGCACCGGCTTGATGAAAGGTTTACGGTGCTTTGCCGTGCTTGTTTTGTTTAAGACTACAACACTTGAGCAATTTCTATAGTAAGCTTTGTTGATAATTCCATCACAGAGGAAATCCGGCAGCAGCAGGTTTTATTTGCCAAATGGGGTATAGAATTAAAAAAACCTGCTCCCACCTGCTACCCTAGCCCCACTTCAACAACTAAAGTCATCAGAGGGCTTGTTGAGAGGCGCAAAAGGCCCACAACACCAAAGCCCAAGAATTGGCAAAAATCAAGAGGGGAGGAAAATTACCATAACCTTCGTCCATCCGGAAGCAGGAAAACACACAGGGCAAAGGAAACTGAACCCAGCCGGATTCCGCCAATGAACGGCATGAACAAACTCATACAAAGCTAAAACAATAGACCACAGGTGTAATATCTGCTCTTGGAATGTAATGGCCTAAGCTCAAAACTAGAAGATCCGGACTTCATGGAATTTTTCAACCAGCACGATTTAGCCCTCTTTCAAGAGACATGGCAGACAAATTCTTCACCAATAGTAGGATACAAAGAATATCTTAACCTGGCCGAGAGACTCGAAATATGGTAGAGCTAAAGGAGGCCTTTCAATCTATGTCTCGACTCACATCTCTTGGCAAGCCTCGGAATTAGATTTAGACACAACATGGATGCTATGTATCAAATTAACAGCCCCTAAATCCTTCAGCTTACTAATACTGAACATATACATCCACCCATCATCCAAAAAAAGAGATTCAATATCGATACCCCAGCAGCAACACTGGATACACTTAAACTTGCTCACCCACACTCCCAATATTATTTTATCAAGAGATTTTAATATGAAATTACTAAATCTCAGGAAAGAAAGTCCAACAGGCCACGTTCCACCTAGCAAACAACGTGATACACATGGTAATAGATGCGCTTCCCTGTTGGAAGAACGATCATTAGGCGTGTTAAACGGACAAGTGACATCAGAGAGCCATCCAGCATACACCCGGGTAACGCAGAAAACCTGCTCAATCATTCATTATACATTAACAGACCTAGACCTTCTTCCACATATCACTAACTTTGAAATCAAAGATAGGTCAGAAAGCGACCACCATCCTCAAACCTTCACTTTACTCCTAGATACAGCCGACTCAGTAAAAGAAAAAGTGATGTCCCAACACACAAAATGTTACAACCTAAGACGTTTAATTTGGAAAAAGGAAAATATTGGTGAAATCATGGCCACATGTATAGCCCTATCGGAGAGTTTTAAAGTCAATCCATCATGTATAAAGGCTTGGGAAATATTTGCTCAAGACCTAAACAAAGAATTCTCAAAATATGGCCATAAAGCAGGCAGACCAGCAGGGGTAGGGTGGTTCACCAATAGTTTAAGGAAACAAAAAAAATCAATTGAAAAAACAGCGAAGGCGTTTGCGAACTCTAGCCCAGAATCTATTCAGGACATTTGCTCACTAATATCAAAATTAAGAAAAGACCTCAAAAGAGACTCCAAGGTGGCCAAGAAAGACTTCAGAGAAAATCTCTGGGCAAACCTCCTCCATGCCAGTAATCAAAAAGACTCCAAGCTCTTTTGGAACATGATTAACCAGCTATCGAACGGTAAGAACCGGCATTAAGAACTGGCATTTCAACTCTGACGTAATGGAGGACACCTGGAAAGCACACATTGAGCAAACCTATAATGACATCCTACCCTCCGGAGTCACAAATCAAGAAATCCCGATTGCAGCAATAGCTTATGATACATCAAAGATTGAACTGCCAGAACCACTTCTGCAGATTTCCCAAGACCGTGTCCTTAAAACCATAAAAAACTTAAGGCCTGAGGGTGCTCCAGGACCTAACGGATTGCCTAATGCATTATTCCGGCACAACCCCTCATTCTGGTCCAAAATCCCCACTCCATTATTCATACACGCACTATTGTCAGGTACGGTTCCAGACTCCTGGAGAGGAAGCATCCTAAATCCCATATATAAATCGGGCCCACGTTCAGACCCTGCCAACTACAGATTGATCGCACTCATCGATGTTGAATCTAAGATTTACGCCTCAAACTTGCTGGCAGATCTAGAAGACTGGGTGAGCTATACAAATTTGATTCCAAATACACAAACAGGATTCCTGGCTGGAATGGGCACCCTTACCAATATCTCTGTGGTCACACTCCTAGCCAATCAAGCTATGGCTAAATCCCGCTCCCGCTACGCCTGCTTTATTGACCTCAAAGCAGCATTCGATGAAGTACAGAGGGCAAAGCTCTGGGTCAAAATGCAAAGCTTGGGGGCACCAACAAAACTTTTGGAGGCAATTATCAATCTTTACTCGGATACATGGGTCCAAATAAAAAAAGGAGACAGGCGCAGCATAACAAGTAAGATCCAAACTAAAAACGGTTTGAAATAAGGGTGCGTGCTGGCCCCTGGCCTCTTCAACATTTATACCGCCGACCTCGAGAAACACCTTCAATAAGTTCAAACCGACCCCCCCAAAACTGGGCAAAACACTAATCACCAGCCTTCAATATGCAGATGATATCGCCCTTCTATCACAAACACCGATAGGCCTGCAACGATCAATGACCCAACTGGGAGCCTATACCATCGCATCTCAATTAACAATTAATCTCAAGAAAACTAAGGTGCTGTGCTTCTCAAAACAACATAAAACAGGGTCAAAAGGTAAATTCATCTGGAACCTAGGTGACAAACCAATAACCCAGGTGACAGGTAACAAATACCTAGGGTTTCAACTGGATCAAAACCTCGAATTCAAACATCAGCTGAATCAAGTGAGAACAAAAGCAAAACAACTTCTTTACGCCTTCAAAATTTTACACAGGAAATTAAAAGGCTGCTCAACAGGGCATCTGCTGAAGGTAATCACAGCAAAATTCATACCAACCATATTATACGGGTCGGAAATAATGCTTTCAAAAGACTCAGCCGCCCTTAACCAAGCCCAATCAAGCTTCTTCAAAAGGTTGTTCTCAATTCCTCAGCACATTTCTCAAGCCCAGATTCGACTGGAATACGTGCTAAAAAAACAGAACCCAGCCAGACAAGGGGCGGTTGTAAAATACTATTGGCGGATGAGGCAAGCGGAAGATAACACATTAGCCCACTCCTGCTGGGAAGAAATCGAAAAGCAAGCGAGGCTAAATAATTCCATCGCCACAGTCCTAAAAGGATCACTCAAGGACTTACACCTCGAGGGGGCATGGCATACAAACACCTCTTTCTCTGGTTTCAAAAAGGCAGTAAACAGCGCAACCAAACAAATTTCCCAGCTAATGGATAAAACTGCATTCTCAAAGAAAAACACGCTTGGGCAGTGATTCGTTCTTATCAGTTGCTTAAACCACAACCATACTTGTTAGACCACTTTTCACAACACAAAAAGCATTATCTGACTATGTTACGGTTGGGGTCATTCCCCACGAAGGACCTAACCCCAAAATGGAAACAAGTATGGTTAACAAAAGAATGCCGGCTGTGTGGACAAGGAGAAGAGATCCTCTTACATCTCCTATGCATCTGCCCCACACTCCTAGAAATTCGGAAAAGGGACCTCCGCAAGTTGTTGATAAAAAACCAGCTACGGACATGCAGAGCTGCAGTCATACAATGTCTTGGAGGCCACTCCATTGAACTATCTTGTAAAGCCATTATGCTTTGGAAAATGGCAGCCAAAGAATTAGACAACAAACACGAATGAACTGGAGCGGTTCCGTTAAGACTGCTTGGACACTTCCTTTTCTCCTGCACCAACATTATTTCTGGTCTCCTTGTTCAGAGTACCGCCTCTCACTGTTCAAAATGTCACTTTAATATAAAAGTTTACTTTATGTATTATCTATGGATGATTATCTAGGTTCTAACAGTATTGTTTTAATCTTTTAGCACCTTTTTAACCCTCCTCTATTTATCTATTTATGCATTTTCTTCAACATGTTTTCTATTATTGAACTTTTTCCACTCTTTTATGATTTTTAACGAGATCAAATAAAAGTATTTCTGACTGACTGACACTACACATCAGTATGTAATTCCAAACCTAATGCATGCACATTCTAGCGTTTTGTGTTCTTTAACACAAACTGAAAAGTTGTACGACCAACAAAGCTATTAAAGTGTATTTGTTGATTGTTTTATACTGGAATTAAATATCGCTTACTACCCCGGCAAGGCGTCTACACGCTTTGTCTTTCTTGCCCCTTAGGAACAGTGAACCCAAGCTCTCATTATTTGAAATCGTCACTTTGTGTGGTTGCCACTAATGTGAGCAGGCACCCAGGATAATGTGCTGCATGGTTAAACACTTATAAGGCACCAAAGGCAAGACCTGTTGGCTATGCCAATGCTGGTTGTTGTGCAGCTGGCACGTATCAGCAGTTTTGTTGACACACCATGAGCTCACACTTTCTAAACAGAAGGGATGTTTGACCAGAGGATTCTGAGGAGAAATACAGTTATACTGTTTGTCACTGAAATCTGTAATGGGAAAGGAACTGAAGGAAGGGTTTTATTTTTGGATAAAAGATTAGCTCTAACCAGGATAGTGAAAGTTCGACCTAGCTACACATGACTGTTTTATTTTGCTCCAGGTGCCAAGGAATTTGCTTCTGATAAAATTTCCTTTTAAGCAAGTATTGGAAATCTGTAAAAACTCAAATAGTTTTCCTTCATGTAAAAGCGAATGGAGACTGATTGTGCAGCAAATTTCTTGTGAACAGGCAGTCTTTTAAATTTCTTCATTGTTTTAACACATGATGGACTGAAAAGGAGTGGGGTTAGAAGGCAGAGGAGGAGACGGGAGGGTACGAAGGGGAGGGCATAGGGGGAGGAATTTGTTTACAGGCTGCTAGAGGTTATTTAGGCACGTTCAGCTATGCTGGATTGTGGGGATAAATCTTCTTGTGTAAGATGATTGATGCGTCCTAATAATGTTGTAGTCTTCTTTAACGAGGGCATCCCCCCTCACAGTCCAGTGGGATGTGCACTGAAGGTGCAGCGATTATGTAAAATTCTGCAGTACCGCTGCATAATAACATTTACAGCTGGCTTGCATCTTTCAAGCATGGTATCTTCAGTAAGTCATTCCTCGCTCACACTGCTGCTGGCCCACTTCACAAGAAATACTGTTTTCAATGAAACACTGGCAGAAATTTGTAATAGTAAACATAGGTGGCTACTTTTAGGGAAGTCTAAGGGAAACGTATATTGAGTCCATACAACTCCATTGCAGTACATGGATGCTTCTAAGTTTGTAGTAGATGCCATTGCAGTCTTTGATCTACTTTGGCGCTGACACTGGGACAAGACGGCAAGAGAATTAGCAGCGTCATATACAGGGTATTTTAATGCTATGTTATTTGCCTGATGTTAATTGAAAACTAATAAAAATATATAATAAAAAAATGGATGCTTCTCAGTCAGTGCACTACAGTATGACTATTTAAGAAGCATTATACAACAAATGCTGCACAATAAAATGTGAAATGGCAGAGATTATTATTATTATTAAGGGGCATTTCTAGAGCGCCTGGTTACGCAGAATGCGTGTCCCCGCGCTGAACTGAAGCACTCCGAGGGAGAAGTAGGGGAGGAGCCCACTTATTTTGAAAAGAGGTAAGTTTTTAATTTCCTCCGGAAACTAGGTTCGGAGGGGTCCAGACGGAGATTGAGAGGTAAATTATTCCAGCTTTTTGCCGCCAGGTATCGGAAGGATCTTCCTCCCATACGGGCCTTATTCACCCTAGGGACCTTAAGTAAGCCTCCATGCGAGGAGCGCAGTGCACGAGTTGGTGCATACCTTGTAATAAGGTTCTGGAGTGGTGCTGGCGCTTTTTTAGCGAGGATACGGTGGCAGGTACAGAGGGACTTAAATTCAACTCTGCTCCTCACTGGCAGCCAATGGAGTGACTGGAGGGCGGCCTTGGAGTTCGATCTTTTTGGGAGGTTTAAGATGAGGCGAGCTGCAGCATTCTGTAGCACCTGAAGTCGATTTATCGCTTTACAGGTAGATCCCAAATAGAGTAGATTGCCAAAGTCCAAGCGTGAGGTGACTAGGGCATGCACCAGCGTTCTGCGGGCGGACGTAGGAAGGAGAATTAGGACTTTCCGCAGAGTTTTTAGAATGCTGAAGCAAATGCCCGTCACCCTGTTAATCTGTGGTCCGAAGGACAGGTCAGTATCTAGCCAGACCCCGAGATTTCTGACTTCTTTCCGAGGTGTGGGGGCCTCGCCTAGGCATGGTGGCCACCATGCCGACGTCCAGACAGATGGGCTGCCTCCCACTACGAGCACCTCGGTCTTGTTGCCATTTAATTTCAGGCAATTAGTGGACATCCAGGTAGCAAGATCTTGCATGCAAGCCCTGAAACTGTCCATGGCAAGACCGGGTGCACGCGAGAGGGAGACAACCAGCTGTGTGTCGTCGGCATAGGTAACAATTTGTAGTCCGTGTCCCACCACAATTGGAGCCACTGGAGATGAAGATGAAGCTTAATGTCCAAAAACACTCGAACAAACAATATGAAATTGAAGTATTTTTTTAAGAACAGCAGACAGAGCTTCCATAGTACATCAGGGCCCAGGAGATCCCAATACTGACGTAGAATTCAAAGGAAAATACCTACAGATTCTAAAATAGAATAAATACACAACTAATAATATGACAGTAGAATGATGCATCATAGCCGTGCATCATACACCCATAGAAAGGGACGACGTGGTGTGGCCTTCAAGAAGGCCTTCGCAGTATTTCTCATTACTACTCTTTTTGGTGATTAAATGAGATTTGGCAATCACAAAACCTGCCTCTGACCAACATAAAAAATAATGCTTTTGTATTTCCTGCTAAAGGGTTGGTCATGGAAGCAGTTAAAACTAGGTGAGGTAATTGTAATGAAAATATAAACTGTGGCAATTAACTCTTGAACTGTCTTGGTAAAGGAGATCATAATTTTTTAGAGTCATAAAAATGTGGCATTTGATGCAGGCGTTTTACTGTTGAAAAGCTTATGTAATTATTTTTAAAATTCTTTATTTTAGGGATATCGTTAGTAACTGTTCATTCGTCTACGGCAAATGCAATTGGAAAGCAGCTCCTTCCTAAAACGTTTGGACAGTCTAATGTTAATATTGCACCACAAGTTGTAAGTACACACTTGGAAAATTTACTGAACTTTTAATGTTTTTAAGTTTGTCCTAAATATTTTCACTATTGGCAACGTTTTTTATGTTAATTTTTTAAAGTAAACATTAAAGATGATAAAGAAAGTGAAGACTGAAGGTGGGTGAATACCGAAGTTGGAGTACGTCCAACATTTTGTCTTTCATAAATACCTATGCTCCAGTACCCACTACCATAGCAGTAACAGCATTAAATGTGATAAAAGAGTGGGAAGTGGTAATTAGACTCGTCTTAATTACAACGGTTACACAATACTGCTCGACCCACTGCTAGCTCATACACGTGAACTGTAGTTGAAGGTATGTAGCTTTTTCTTTTCCCCCCAATTTGCTTGGTAGATGTCCAATGAAGCTATAAATGTTTGCGCGTTGAGGATTGACGCTCTGGAGACTTTGCTGCCTTTTGGCTAGGTTCATCATACATAAAATATCACATCTATACAATGGTGCTCTTTTTTTCATTTTGTATTCAAAAATAATTTTATCATGTGGGATTTACTCTGAATGGGCATGGTACTGCTGGGGTGTCAGTGCCACCATAATATTTATCTCTACAGTGGAAAGCAAAGGGAGTGCACTTCCTTTAGGCACTTAGTGATGATGGCAATCACTCTGGGATTACTCCAGGAAGGAAGGGGGTTCTCAAAATAAATAATCTGTATTATGTAGAAGATGATGCTCTATAACTTGAATGTCCAATGAGCCTCTTACTAAAAAAAAAAAAAAGCCATGTTTACTGGGCAGATTAAAAAAATACACTTAAATAATGCACCTAAAAACACAAGGTTTTAGCACCATCTATGCCAAAGGTACTTCCTCACCATCTTTATAAGTCCATTGCGCTCCACACAAGGTTTCTAAATAAAATTTACTTCCATTCTACATGAAGTACTGAGGTTTGACAGGACTCTCCTATCAGAAGTGTTTTCCTTCTTCAGGAAAGAAATGGGCATATTGACTGCCTGCATATGGCCAACCATCCCATCCCAGTAGCCGACTGTCCCATAGAATGCTCTTTAACAAAAAATAGCTGCCCCTAAAAAAACATCCCAAATCCTTTGTGTTAAAAAGATTAACAACTAAAATGTCCAGAAATGCTCCAACGCAAAAAAAATATCACCCAAGCAGCACTGGAGTCCGCTCTGGTGCATAGTCAAGTTAATGGTCCATGAGTGGCGAGGAAACAGTGGTAGGATAAGGTATTGCAAACTAATAAAATATCAAGCCCCTTGCAGAGTACGTGTGTATGTGTTTTTTTAAATATATGAGGTCTTGCCTGTAGAGAGCTGTTGTCCATAGGTACCAATAAATACAGTGGGCTTTTGGTCAGCCCATGGCTTAACATTGGTTGACTTCCTCATCAATCTAGTCCGCCTGCTTCATTATTTGATTACTTTTCTTATATTTATCTCCCCTCTGGAGAACAGCTTCAACATCCTTTTTAATAGGATGACTAGTATCCTAACATGACTGGCATCAGGTAACCATTTCATTTTTGTTCTAGTATTCCATGAGAAAAGTTTAGATAATAACACCTTTCAGAGTTGAGACCTGTTTGCTGTACTTGTTGTAAATTGTATTTCCTTTTATGTCGTCAACTTCCCTGGCTGCCTTTTGTAGAAAAGTGCCAGGTTCTTAGGGCCCATGTTCTTTCCCTAAAACTGTACTCTTGCACTCCCAATTGGCAACCCTCTGGCCCCATGTAAGTCCCTTGTAAAAGGTACCACGGGTACAAAGGGCCCTGTAACCAGGGTAGGGCTGCAGCACATATTGTGCTTCCCTTAGAGGCCCTGTACCCTGACACACACACACACACACACACTGTCATTGCAGGCGGCATGTTTTGGTGCAGCCAATCGGAGCGAGGCCCATGCCCTCTGGAGGGTGGCATAGAAAGGGATTGTTCCCAACCTGAAACGCCCCAAAATGTCGGTTTTAGGGCCAACTCTGAACCTTGCCTCAGACAAGATGAAAAAAGGACTTAAGAGCCATGCTGAAGGAAGAGGAGGACACCAGTTGATTTTGCCCCAGACCGACGGCCTGCTCCAGCAGAATCCCAGTGTGTCTTGCAGTCAGCAGCCCCAGAACCCGGAGGACCTGCCCTTCCTTCCGTAACAAGACTTTGTCTCCCGTGAGCACAGGATTTTCTCACCAACAGATTCTGGCTCCAGCCAAATCCACCAGTTTGCACTACAATGCACCCAACACCCACGGCCCGAATTTGAGTGGCCCAACACCACGAGGAGGTCTCCCCAGCGATCCTGACCCGGGATCTAGTGATCTTTGACCTACCTCAAGTCTCCTAAAAACCTGCAGCCCATTTCTGGAGATTGACCGCGACTGGAGGTGGTCAGGAAAACCAGACGCAAAAAGTCACCCCTGCACCTGAAGCCCCACGGCCTTGGGTGGCCCAACAGACCGTGTCCTGGCATCCCACGACATCCCAACTTACCTCGCCAATCGGTGGTCGCCTCCAGAAGATCTTTGTTCTCGAGCCTGCAGTGTTTTTTCTGGCCGAAGCTTCCCCATTGAAACCACCAGGGCTCCCGACGTCGATCCAGCACCCTGAACCTGGCCGCCCCAGTTCCTCTGTGGGTGCTCTTTGTGTGCTATCTTGGATCCCCTTTTGCCCTGAGCTAAACTCTAGGATTTTTGTTCCCACATCCAAGTGGCATGCCCCTGAGAAGCCACCAACCGGAGGCCCCCTATCCCCATTTGATAACCTTGGGCCTCCGCATTCTGCATAGTGCCGCTGAGAGTGTTCTTTGATTGCATCCTTGACCCAACTCCCACAACCAATTACTTGCGTTAAAACCAATAACTTCATTTCCTCCCATAGGATTGCTTTGACTCTGTCTCTTTGAAAAAAGTTCGAATTGTGAAGTATGAATTGAATGAAAATGCAAGAAACTGTGTTTACAATAATTGACTGACTTAACTTTTATCTAGGAAATGTCCCAGTGTGATATCTAGGCTTATCACACTTAGTAGAAAAAGTAATCTAAAAAGAAATCACAAAGTAATTACAAAGTAACTGAAAAGTAATTTCAGCAGTTTCTGAACATTTGAACTACCTGTAACTGAATTAAACTGCATTCCACCAGAAAAGTACTATTTTACTAACCTGTACAAAGTCTTGCTTGGTTCTAAAAAATAAAATGCAATAATAAAATATTTTTATACAAAACAATTGGCCGAAGTTCAGTCTTTGAGTGTGTGGCATCCTTTCTTGCCTGAGTGTGTACAACAAATGCTTAACAGTACTCTCTGATACTGCTCTCGACACTACCATAAATAGTGAGTAAGGTATTATCTACTTTAACCTTTTTAAGCCTTTGGGGATCCACTGGACTCTGTGCACACTATACCTTACTTTGATATAGTATATACAGAGCCAACTTCCTACACCTTTCATCTGCTGAAGTTGGCAGGAGAACAAGGTCCTGGAGCTGGCAGGCATTTAGCGAGGTAGCAGTTGTACATAAGTTATGCTTCAGTTTGACTTTTCTATAAAAGGGCTAAACAAAATTCACAATACCTGGAAACGGCTCTGAGCGAAGCGAGGCTGATCCTTCACTTACCATGCTCATTTGTTAGAATTGTGTTCACCTTATTTATTGAGAAAATTCATTAATTGGTTGGTGAACTTTACTTTATTACAATCTGAAGGTGCTTATCAGTAGATATACATGAACACTTTCCAGTTCCTCGTTTATTTTTCAGTCACCACAGTATGCTTAGCTGTCTCTCAAACATCCTAATGCATTCCCTGTCAAATAAGTTATTGTTTGCTCATTATCAATAATTGACGTTTTATAAATATGTAAAATAATTTCCAGTCATTTTAGCAGCATTTGATAATGTATTCCAACTGTAGTAAAGCATAAAAAACATATCCTCTTTTCAAAGGACCAATGTTCAGTTTGGGCACTCTTGAGCTTTGTGTTTCACAGAAAGTCGTGTAACATGTTTTATCTGAGCGAAGAGCAAAACCATGTATATGTGCTGTGCTTTTTAGGTTTCGCTGGGGAACGGAGCGTAAGCTCCGCCTCCAGAGAAATCTGTAGTTTCTAGTATGGGTGCCTTGAATACGCCCCTCTGCTTCATTGGCTAGCTCCATAAATGGAGGCTAGCCATTGGAACAGAGAGGCGTCCGTCATGGCCGGACCAGATTCGGGGGCGTTCCCGAGAATTTTTGGCTTTTGGCTACGTCATGCTACGTCAGCCAAAAGCCAAAAATTCATTGCCCATGAAATCGTCCCTGCCGCCGCCCGGCGCCCGACCAGGAAGTCAGGCAGGCCGGGGGCGGGCCTCCGGGACACCCAGAACCGGAAGTAGGAGGGCGGGAGCCTACCCCGCCTCCCCCGGAAGAATCGCGGCTGCATTGGGCACCGGGGCAGGCAGGAGCCTACTCTGCGCCCCAGTGCACTCACCCGGAAGAAGAGAGGCGGCGGATGGTGCAGGCGGGGCTCCGTTGCGAGGAGGAGAACCCCGCCGCCCAGGAGAAAGGAGCCGTCCGCCTGTCCAGCCACGGGACCTCCATGCGCTGAGGAGGGGCCCGCATCCTGCCGGAACCGCAACAGCAGGAGAAGCCGGTGTGCGCAGATCTATAGCAACCCAGCTTGGCGTGCATCTCCCGCTGCCATCTCAGTGGGCGATGTACTGGATTTCTAGGCCTTGCTCTAGTTTCTGGAGTCTGGCCTTCTCCTGACCTAAGACGGTTTATTTAAAAAGAATATCAATATATGAGAAACTGTATTAATTGTATGTCAACTTTCGTGACTCGAAATGGTGTTGGTATCACCTCTGCGGCTCTGCCAACATGTATTTTGGTTCGTGCCGTCCACTCCTCCAGCCACCTACAAATGCACCGTGAATAATGGTATGTTTGTGTGTACACTTTTGTGCGTACGAATATATGTGTGTACATACTTATGTGTGAACGTACTATGTATATGCGCCTGTGTTTGTGCACGTGGGTCTGTGCGGGTTTCTTCATGTGTGTATGTCTGTCTGCGCATTGTGTATGTCTGAGTGAGTGTGCCTGTGCGTGTCAGCTCGTCCGTCTGCATGTCTCTGCATATGTGTCTACGTGTTGTTGAGTATCAGTGTGAGAGTGTGTATTGTTTGTGTGTGTCCGCCTGGGTGTGCATATATGTGCGTGTAGGGGAGGGGGCACCCATTGCACGAGGGCTGTCGTGACACCGTCGTGCCCCGAGACGAGTGCACTCTCCCGGGATACATTCAAGTAATTTTAAGGATTTTTAAAGTCCTCCGTGTAGAAGTGCACCTGGCCGTCGGTGCTGGGGCAGCGGGGCTTGAACAATAACTGCCACTCGTCACCGAGAGGCTTGTGGGGGAGGAGGTGGCGGAGGACAGGCACCGAGGGCGCAGGAGCAGGATTCACACAAACTCACCAGAAGGCGCTTCCTTCCTTCACTCGGACTTTTCCAGGCGCTGTAAGGAGCTGTGTTGTAACTGCATTAATCTCAGGGAGATTTGGGGGTGGTTTGGGGAACCAGAGGGCCGACTTAACCGTTCATCCTTAAAGTGTTGACAAAGAGTTGAGAAAGAAACACACAGTTCAAGGCCGAAAACAATTGGAGAGCTGTTGTGCATTGTACAAATATTGGATTAGGGATAGAAATGCGGATTGCGATTACTTATTGCCCATTATAGCCCCCCACCTCGTTTAGGGGGTTGGGATATAATACGGGTTGAAAAGCAAATGATGACATCCTACTGTTTTCATACTATTTTAGAGCAAGGGAACATTTTCCCGTGGCTGGAAAAACAGCAGGAAATCAAAACCCCCACTACGTAAACGAAATATTGGGTGTGTTTTTTTTAAGTTTTATCACGCCTCTGATCTCCTTAAATAAACTCGCATTTCTCTGGGAATTCTGAAATTCGAATCTTCGATCACATCACCTTTGGAACGCAACTGAATTATCCACTTACTTAAAAACCCTTTGTCCCAGCCTGGGAGCTTGTGTGTGTGTGTTGTGGCAGCAGGGAGAGGGGGTGCAGCAGATCGGCCAAGCTTCGGCCCCAACGCTAATCCTGCCCTTTGGTTTGTTTGCTAGTGTAATCTGCCTCAGCACAGTGTGTGCACTTTTCATTTTGTCTCTCCTGTTTTTTTCCTAAAATGTAGCATTGCTGCTCCGTGAGGAGTTACACAGCCGGGTTCTTGCATGCGCCCGGGAGGGGTGTGTGATCTGGCCCTTAGAGCAGTTAAGTTCCACGATTTAATTCGTTATATGAGTCCTAAATAACGATTAATAGGTTTAAGCGTGCTCTAAAGCCTTTAAAAGCATATTAAGTTGGTAATGTATGGTAATTCATGCGCCCGGCCCAGCAGAGCCATAAAGTGCGTGTAAATGATCTCCGAGGCCGGGGCCGAGCCGTGCCGGGGCATAAAGCAGCGGGTTACTGAGTGCTAGACATGGAAGAGAGACTACCGCTCCGGGGACAGGGTGTTGCATAAGAGAAGGGCACATTCCCAGTAGGGGGTAGGGGGTGGGGGGCCCTCGACCAGGAAAGGGAGACCTGCGGGGTAGGGGCTGCTGCATTAGAGAGAGGGGCCCGTTCATGGGGAGAACCACCTTGAGAGGGAGAGCTGCACAAGTGAAGGGAGGCCTGCACGAAAGGGAAAGAGAGACTGCCGCGTGCAGATGAGGGACAGCTGCATTCAGAGACTGACACACGTTCACTGGCGAGATGGACTACACCAGCATGGACCAAGGGCACAGGGAGAGTTGGCACATTCTCCAGGGGCAGGGCTAACTGCGCTGGAGAGAGGGAGGCCTGGAGTGAGATTTCTGCACTAGGGCTCAGGGGATGCAGAGGGGAAGCAGGATGAGGGCGAGGCACCTGGGAGTGGGGCTGGTGCACCCGGAAGAGGGGCGCAGGACACATGCGTCAGGCAGCGAGGCTCCTTCGCCAGGGCGAGGGGTGTACCACCGTGGGGAGCAGGGGTGGGGGTGTTCAGTTGCACAAGGGAGATAGACACTGGCACCTGCAGCAGGGAAAGGGGCTCCTGCAAGGGGGGGCTTTGAAGGGCAGCTGCACGAGGAGACAGAAATGGGGCACCCGCAGAAGGAGTGAAGGGCAGCTGCCCCGGGTGAGGGGCACCTGCAGCGGGGTAGGAACACGTGCAGCACGGAGCAGGGCTTCGGATGAGGGAAAGTGACTGACTGGTCGATAAGAGAGCGGGCGCAGCAGGAAGACACCCGCTGGACCAGGGAGACCAGGGCGGCGACACCGCGGCGGAACCAGGGCTGCTGCCTTCAGGACAGGGTGGCTTGCTTTAGCATGAGGGTGGGCACACGTTGCTGCACTTAGTTCATTGGGCATGCAGTTGGCAGCGCTAGGTTGGGTATGGCAGCACCAATGTGGCCCTGCTGACTGGACCAGGGCGAGGACTGACAACGCAATTTCTCTTTTCAACCTGGGCCTCACAACAACCAAGTGCGTCCTTGTAAAAGAAAGCAGTAGAGACCGGGGCCTTTCTTTTAGAGGGGCAAAGTTTTCTCAGTCCCGTGTACAATTATGCTGTTTGTTATGAGGTGATGCACAACAGATACTTGAAACTTCACGGGTCTGCAACAGGGCCTCTCCTCTTGATACTCTTCTGCAGGAGTAAATGCACAAGCCAGTTTTCATTGTAGTGCAAAATAAGTGAAATAGTTGCAATACAAATCGCATTTGCGAGAGTAAGCTATTGCCATTGTAAATGACAATGCCATTTATTTATCTGTTTTCAAAACTAACACATAAATAAAAAGTTTGTCATTCACAATGCCAATAGCTCAAACTTTTCCAAAGGCGAAACTGTTGCATTGTAAATGCTTGTTCTCAGTTGTGTCCTGTCCAGGTAGATAAGGATCAATTTCAAGAATGTGCAGTCCTCTATTCAATTACACATATTTAAGTTGGAGGCATGCTTGCTTTATTTTGTGTGTGTGTATATATATATATATATATATATATATATATATATATATATATATATATATATATATATATATATATATATATACTTGTTGTGAAACGAAACTGTTAGGACCTACCTTCATCGTTTAGACTCCTCATTTTAGGTAAAAATAATTGCTAGTGGCTTAATTGATCATACTTGACCCTGAAAGGAGTACCTCAAAGAGCTTTTCCTGTGAAATTCGGGATGTTCTAATTCTTTATATCACAGTATTGATTCCAAGGTAGATGGTTGCTTATTACTGCTAGTGATTAGTACTGTTGCAAGTATTGTTATTTATAGCCTTTGAAAAGTGCTGTTCTAAATGTCAAGGGCCTATCAGTTAAACTTAAAAGGATGATATTTAATGAGAAGGTATTTATTTCAGTGTGGGAGAAACCATTTACCAGAATGTAAATCTTAATAAGTTAGCGCGTCCTATGTGTAACTTATTGGAATCCATTTTGGCCATCGGGTATAGGTCAGTATAATTTCCCATAATGTTGCCAATCACAGCCCGAGTGATTGTGTATTAGCAGTTCATATGGGCACTTCCATGATTGGGTTTAAGGCTCAAGGCATTCGCCCCTCTCCTACCTTCCTGTACTCTTGGCTGCTTAGCATTATTTGTACATTCCTACTCGCAATGCATGAGAATTCAGATCCTCTGCACCTTTATTAAATTCAGTGTTATCTACCTGTACTGTTGATTCATACAATGAATTTCATGTTTTGCTTGTTGAAATATCACGTTTATTTTTATAGTTGAAAGGTTTTTTGCATTTTGTTCCCTTGTTGGTGTTATGGAGTGTGGCCTCGGCACTAGGCATCACATCTTCCTTCAATATGGAAAAAGAACAAGGGACCTACAGAGGTAGGACATGTGAAGAAAGAAGAAAAAACACAGAAAATAAGAAAAAGATGCAGAAAGAAGCAACAGAAGTCCTCAAAGAGGAAGTAAAGTGCAGGAAGAAGAAAGACGTGCAGAAAGAACATACAGAGGAGCAGAAAGAGGCTTTGTTTCAAAATCATCCTGGACCCTCAACTTTTTCAGATGGGTTCTGGTGGTAACTGACTCTGACTAACCAATCCTAGAGCCAGTGCTAAGCTAAAAGACACTTAGAATACACTTAAAACACCCGCATACACTAGGGAACACTATACGATTGGGTACCCCTGTTATCAGCATGACCTCCTCTGTAAGCCCCTAGTATATAACAGGGCAGGGGGATTAAAACTAC
This sequence comes from Lissotriton vulgaris, assembly GCF_964263255.1. Lineage (NCBI taxonomy): Eukaryota > Metazoa > Chordata > Amphibia > Caudata > Salamandridae > Lissotriton > Lissotriton vulgaris. Next base: position 814,067,439 of record NC_141696.1, on the reverse strand, counting down.
CTCTTAAAACGCGCCACAGGACGCGTTTGCACACTGTTAAAGGTAGGGGGGGCTGAGCTGAAGTGTGCAAACACGCCCTGTGGCCGTTTTAATTTGGGGGGATAAAGTCCCCCTGAATCCTGAGTGTCCCTTCGGTACAACTAGCCAATCCGGTATTTCTAATCTGAAAGAGACACGTTAGTGATAGATTCCTTACCTTAGAATATCCCCAGGCGTCAGACTGGTTCCGGAAACTTTTGCGTAGCAGTACCCTTGCGCGTCGGTAGGCTCCGCGTCAGTCGTGAACGCCGTGATGTCGTCTGAGTACTTAGACGCCGCCTCCGCGTGCTGACGTCAGTTCTTCTTTTTTCCGCGCCAGCCAGCGCAGATCTGGAAAGAGCAGTTCCCTAGTCACTTTTTGACTAAGTTTTGGTGATCTTTTTGATCCATTCCGAAGTCTGTACGACTCCGACGGTGCCTGTAGGGATGCCCGGCTTCAAGCATTGCGACGAGTGCGACCGTACCATGTCGGTCACGGATCACCACCGCCTGTGCCTGACGTGTTTGGGCGTCGACCATGACGACGAGGCCTGCCCCGACTGTCGGGCCCTTTCGAGGAAGGCCAGGAGGGAGCGGTCCCGCTGGCGGCTCGAACTCCGGCAGTCGGTCCGCGCCGTGGGAGGTCGAGGGACAGGTCGCGGGGACGGAGCAGTCACAGCTCCGGGAGTCGGCACCACTCCTCCGGGTAAGAAGCATAAGAAGTCGAAGAGACATCATCGCTCTTCTGACTCCCCCCGACGCTCGCGCGATGCGGCCGGGGGTTCGGGTGACACCGCCCACGCGGCTCCCCGGGAGTCGCGGGCGCCGTGTCCGGCCCCATATCCTCCCGTCCCTGGGCTGAACACGACGCCGGAGGAGATTGAGCGTTTCCTCATGGCCATGAGGTCCCTTTCTCCTCCGACGGGTTCCGCGGCACCTTCGGGCCCAGCAAACCCGTCTGGGGGCCCTAGTGGGTCAGGGGCTTCGGCCCCGACGCCGCCGGCGCCTTCAGGCCCGGCGCCGCAGGGCCCCACGATCCTGACACCGCCGGTGCCCTCGGGCCCGGCGCTGCAGAGTCCAGCGGCCCTGATGCCGTCTGCGCCTTCGGGCCCGGCGCCGCATGGTGCCGCTGGACCTCCATCGGGCTCTGGATCGTCTCCGGTGGACCTTACGACCCCTCGGCGTCGGTCAGTGTGGTGTCCCCTCCGGCGCCGTCCTCAGGCGGCGCCGTCCCCGATGCCTCCTTTCATTCGGTTGCGACGTCGGGACGGCGCCTATCGGCGCCGATCTCGACGCCGTTTGGAGATTTTAGCTTCTAAGAGCCGACCTCATACAATTACGACCCTGAATCTCAGGAGATGAGGGATGAGGAGGATTGGGAGGGGTCTGAGGACCCTCTGGCCAGGGAGTGCCAGTCTAACATGGACTGGGCAGGAGACCTTGGGGAGGCCAGCGGCCTGGACACCTCTCCAGACACTGGAATTGTCTCTCCTCCTACCGTGGCTTCGGAGGAGGGAGCTACCTATGGTGTGGTGTTGATGAGGGTTGCCAAGGCCTTGGGCCGTGAGCTCCCCGTCGCGGCCGTCAGGACTAACCTCCTCACTGAGGTCCTTAAGCCGCAGTCATGCTCCATGGAGCTTCTGCTGCCGTTTAATGAGGTCTTGACGGACGTTCTTTTGGGCACTTGGTCCAGGCCCGCTACGGGTTTGCCTGTAGATAGGAACGTGGCCAGACGCCACCACCCGGCTCCGTGACCCATGTTTCCTGTCCTCCCACCCCACTCCCGAGAGTCTGGTCATCCAGGCCTCTAATTCCCAGACCGCATTCCCGCCGGCCCCGCCGGACAGGGAATCCAAGAGGTACGAGAACTATGGCAAGAAGATCTTCTCGTCCCTTAGTTTGGGACTGCGGTCTTCCGACATCGCATGCCTCTTGGGCCGCTACACCCACTCTCTGTGGGAGATTGTGGCGGAAGTGCTGCCAGAGTGTCCGTTGGAGGTACGGGCCAAACTCCGCCAAGCCCTTGTGGAGGGCCGGGACGCAGCCAAGTATTCCAAAAGGTGTGGGCTGGATACTACTGACTCGCTGGGCAGAGCGATGGCTACGACGGTGGCGGTACGACGCCACGCCTGGCTGAGATCCGCCAATTTTTCGGCAGACGTCCAAAACACCCTTATGGAAATGCCGTTCGATGGCCGTCGCCTCTTTGGCGACAAGGCAGACCACGCGCTTGAGCGCTTTAAAGACTCCAGGGCTACGGCCAAGTCCTTGGGCCTCTCGGCCCCGCGCCAGCAAACAGGTGCCTTTCGCTCCTTTCGTGGCCAGGGAAGGGGCGCCCCCACACGTGCCGCCAGCCACTCGCCGCAAACTGTCGTCCAGCGCGGCGGCGGCTGTGGAAACCGCCGTGGAGGCGGTCGGGGAAACCGGTGGAGTCAGTCCACACCTGCCCCCGCGGCATCCACCTCTAAACCCTCCTAGTCCGTGCTTTTCGGCCCATGTGACGCCAGTGGGAGGCAGGGTTCGTCATCACCACTCTCACTGGCTCACTGTCACTTCGGACAGGTGGGTGCTGCAAATCGTCTGAAGGGGCTACTCCCTCCCCTTCGAGACGACCCCTCAAGCCATGCCACCGCAACACCACCGCGTATCGGGGGATCACTTGCGGCTCCTGCAGGAGGAAGTTTCGGCCCTCTTGGCCAAGGGGGCCATCGAGCGCGTTCCTGGGCCAGAAGTAGGACGTGGTTGCTACTCCCACTACTTCCTGGTACCCAAGAAGGGCAAAGGGGGCCTACGCCCTATCTTGGATCTGAGGAACGTCAACGGCTTCCTCCGAAAGGAGAAGTTCAAAATGCTGACACTGGCTCAGGTCTTAGCTGCCATAGACCCAGGAGACTGGATAGTGGCGTTGGACTTGCAGGACCCGTATTTCCACATCCCCGTCCTGCCGGCCCACCGGCGTTACCTGCGGTTCACGGTAGGCCACGAGCACTTTCAGTTTACCGTGCTCCCCTTCGGCCTTACCGGCGCCCCACGGGTGTTCACGAAGGTGATGGTGGTGGTCGCAGCTCATCTGCGCAGGTTAGGGGTGTCAGTCTTCCCCTACCTAGACGACTGGTTGTTGAAGGCGGGCTTGCCCCAGTCAGTCGTCAGCCACCTCCAGACTATGGCGGATCTCCTGCACCAGCTGGGATTTTCCATCAATGTGCCGAAGTCACACCTGTGCCCCTCTCAGAAGCTCCTTTTCATCGGAGCGGTTTCGACTCGGCGCAGTTTCGACTCGGCGCAGTTTCGGGTTTACCCGCCCGAACAGCGGGTTCGGGATATACAGGCTCTGATTCCGATCTTCGGGCCTTTATCCCGAGTTTCAGTCAGGTTGACGCTGCGGCTTCTGGGGCTGATGGCCTCCTGCATCCTTCTGGTGCATCACGCACGGTGGCGGATGCGGGCTCTGCAGTGGGACCTGAAGTTTCAGTGGGCCCAGCATCAGGGCAACCTGTCCGACCATGTCCTGATCTCGGAGGGCACTGCGAGACAGCTGCAGTGGTGGCTCTCGGACCGCGATTGGGTCAACGGCAGATCCCTCTCCCTTCCCCAATCGGAGCATGTAGTTGTGACGGACGCGTCCCTACAGGGCTGGGGAGGCCACTTGAAAGAGGCGGAGATCAGAGGACTCTGGTCTCCGGCAGAGTCTCGGCTCCATATCAATCTGTTGGAGCTGTGGGCGATTCGTCTGGCACTGAAGGCATTCCTCCCGTCTGTCTGAGGGAGTGCAGTGCAAGTGTACACGGACAACACCACCGCCATGTGGTACTGCAACAAACAGGGCGGAGTGGGGTCGTGGACCCTTTGCCAGGAGGCTCTGCGTCTCTGGCAATGGCTGGAACATCAGGGCGTGACTCTGATGGTCCAACACCTGGCAGGTTCTCTGAACGCCAGGGCGGACGAACTCAGCCGTCGGTGCTCGATGGATCACGAATGGCGTCTGAACTCGGACGTGGCGCAAGGCCTCTTTCTGCGATGGGGAGAGCCTTGGTTAGATCTATTCGCCACCGAAGAGAACGCGCAATGTCATCAGTGCTGCGCGTTGGAATTTCCAAGGCGGCACTCGCTCGGAGACGATTTTCGTCGCGAGTGGAGCTGCGGTCTGTTGTACGCCTTTCCGCCTATACCACTTCTGCCCAGAGTGTTGGAAGAAGATCAAGCGCGACCGGGCACAAGTCATCCTTGTGGCTCCGGACTGGGCACGAAGGTACTGGTATCCCGAGCTACTCAGTATGTCAGTCGATCCCCCCCCGTTCGTCTCCCTCTTCAGGAGGACCTTCTGTCGCAGCAGCAGGGGACGGTCCTCCACCCGAACCTGTCCAGTGTCCACCTCCATGCTTGGAGATTGAGCGGCGACAGTTGAGGCCATTCAACTTGCCTCCTGAAGTTTGCAACATCATTCTGGCAGCCAGGCGTCCCTCCACAAAGTCGGTATACGCCTGCAGGTGGAACAGATTTGTGGCATGGTGCACAGCAAAGGCTGTGGATCCCCTCAATGCCCCTCTTTCTGAGGTTCTCCTCTTTCTTCTCTCTCTTGCCCAGCAGGGCTCTGCTCTGGGCACTGTCAAGGGCTATCTTTCAGCTCTTTCAGCCTTTCTGAGGCTGCCTGACCAACCATCTTTGTTCAAGTCCCCTATCGTTAATCGATTCCTGAAGGGCATCACTCATACGTTCCCTCCTGTTCCCTTCGTGATGCCTCAGTGGGACTTGAACCTGGTTCTTACATTTCTGATGTGCGCTCCCTTTGAGCCACTTCACAACTGCCCTCTTCGCCTTCTCACTTTGAAGACTGCTTTCCTGGTAGCCATCACCTCTGCCAGGAGAGTGAGTGAGCTCCAGGCACTATCTTGTAAACCTCCTTTCCTTTCAGTCCATCCGGACAAGGTTGTGTTACAGACAAGTCCCTCCTTCCTACCCAAGGTAGTCACGGCCTTCCACATTGGGCAATCTATCACCTTGCCCACCTTCTTTCCGCCTCCGCATCCCTCAAGAGTGGAAGAGAGGCTCCACCGTCTGGACCCAAAACGTGCGCTCTCATTTTATTTGGATCGCACACGCCAATTCAGGGTGGATGACCAACTCTTTGTTGGTTACGTGGGTGCTAAGAAAGGGAAAGCGGTGCACAAGCGGACCATCTCGCGGTGGATCATCTTGTGTATCCAGGTGTGTTACTCCTTGGCTAAGAAGGAACCCCCTGTGGGGCTGAGGGCTCATTCCACTCGAGCCACAGCGACTACTACTGCTTTGGGCCGAGGTGTGCCCTTGCAGGACATTTGCCTGGCGGCTACGTGGACCTCGTTGCACACGTTTGCAAGACATTATTGCCTGGACAGTCAAGTCCGGAGGGATGGCTTCTTTGGCCGTTCCGTCCTCCAGGACTTTCTGGTGTGATATTGGTTCGCAGACCCTCCACCGGGGTTGGTATTGCTGGGGTATCTATTCTAAGGTAAGGAATCTATCACTAACGTGTCTCTTTCAGATGCACAAGTTACTACTTGTGTAACGATATATCTGTAAGAGACATTAGTTAGTGATAGATTCCTTACCGACCCACCCATCCTCCCCGTTCTGCGAACCGATATCTAGGGTTAAGGTCATCCCCTTTCAGGGCCCTAGTTTCATGGCACCAGTGTTGGTTTTTGTCATGGCTCTGCGCTTCTAGCGCGGAAAAGCTATGGCTAAGAACTGACGTCAGCACGCGGAGGCGGCGTCTAAGTACTCCGACGTCATCACGGCGCCCACGACGCCGACGACGGATGCGGAGCCGCAGACGACGCCTACCGACGCGCAAGGGTACTGCTACACAAAAGTTTCCGGATCCAGTCTGACGCCTGGGGATATTCTAAGGTAAGGAATCTATCACTAACTAATGTCTCTTACAGATATATCGTTACACAAGTAGTAACTTGTGCGTTAGCACCACAGAGCTGCGTTGCAGAAAAAATAGACATGGCCTGGACCACCTCTCTGCAGCCCAGTAGCGCTTACTGGAAGCACCTTTTGGACTAGTTGCCCCCATGAGCCCTCAGGATTGAATGGGAATTATTTCGCCAACTGAAAAAGCGCCATAGGGCGTGTTTGCACACGTCACCTCAGGTCCAGTCCCCTCCCTTCCCCACTGTGTAAACACGCCTTGTGGGTGTTTTAAGTTGGGAGATTAACTCCCCTTGAATCCTCAGGGTCCCTCGGGGCAAAGTAGCCCACTAGGTACATCCAGTAAGCTCCATTGCAGAGAGGTGTAAAAAGGGGCACACCCTGCACCACCTCTCTGCAACGCGGCGCAGTGGTGCTTACTGGAAGCACCTGGTGGGTTAGTTGGCCCCAGGGTCCCCAAGGATTGAAGGGGAATTATTTCCATAACCTAAAACGCGCCACAGGGCGTGTTTGCACACGTCACCTCAGGCCCCGTTCCCTCCCTTCACCACTGTGTAAATGCGCCCTGTGGCCGTTCTAAGTTGTGAGATTAAGTCCCCTTCAATCCTAAGGGTCCCTAGGGTCAAAGTAGCCCACTAGGTACCTCCAGTAAGCGCCATAGAGCTGCGTTCCAGAGAGGTGTAAAAAGGGGCGTGGACTCTGAAGACCTGTCTGCAACGCAGATCCCTGACACATACTGGAGATACCTGTTGGGCTAGTTGGCCCTCAGGAACCTTCTTATTGAGAGAGTTAAACACGCCACGGGGCACCTTTGCACAGTGGTGAAGGAAGGGGGTGTGGCCTGAGATGTCTGCAAACACACCCTGTGGCGGGGCTTAGGTTGGGGAATGCATTCCTCCTCCATCCTGAGGCTCCCTGGGGGCCAACTAGCCCACCAGGTCCTTCCAGTATGCACCAGAGAGCTGCGTTGCAGAGAGGTGTTCAGAGGCCACACAATTTTTTACAACGCAGCTCCGTGGCGCTTACTGGAGGTAACTGGTGGGCTAGTTGGCTCCCAGTGACCCTCAGGATTGAGGAGGAATTAATTCCCCAACTTAAACCGTGCCACAGGGTTTGTTTGCACACATGAGAACTCAGGCCCTGGCCCCTCCCTTCACCACTGTGCAAACGCACCCGTGGCGCATTTTAAGTTGGGGGATTAACTCCCCTTGAATACTGAGGATCCCTGGGGTGCAACTAGCCCACCAGCTACCTCCATTACGCACCACAGAGCTCCGTTGCACAGGTGTAAAAAGGGGCGTGGCCTCAGAACACTTCTCTGCAACGCAGCCCCCTGGGGCGTGTGCAGAGTGATGTTGGTAGGGGGTGGGCCTCCGGCGCGATGCCAGTCTTTTTTTTTTTTTCCTTTTTTTTTTTTTAAGAGGGGCTGTGTGGCCCCCCTTCTTTTCCAATTTTACCGGCCTTGGGGACCCCATCCCCCAGGGCTTCAACCCTATTTTTTTTTTTTTTTTTTTTATAATACAAATTTGGAAGGGGGCTGGATGGCCCCCCTCCCAAAGCCATAATTGGCCCCGGAGACCCTATCCCCCGGGGCATGGCCATTTTCTTTTTTTAAATTTAAATGGAGGGGGGCTGCGTGGCCCCCCTCCTGAGGCCATTTATGGCCCCAGAGACCTGTCCCCCGGGGCCTGGCCTCTTGTTGGGGACTGTGGGGAGTATCCAATCCCCCCCCATGGTGCCGCCGGGTCTCCGCCTCCTGCGGGAGTCGGCATTGCTTTTCCACATGGGGAGCTGCTAAGCTGCAGCTCCCCGTGTGGAAAAGCAATTTGGTTTGAATTTTGAAAGAGCTCTCTTTCAAAATTCAAACCAAGTTTGCTATGGCAGGGTGGGAGCCGCGAGGCTCCCACCCTGCCATACCAAACTAGTGTCCCGGGGGTTGGCACCCCAGAACACTTTAGGAGCCGGCTCTGGGGGGTGGCGGTCCCCAGGCCCCACAACGGCTCCAGGAGTGGGGCCACGTGGCCCCCCCTCCCACAATACACAAATCCCCAGAGGTGGTGGTCCCCGGGGGCAGGTGGGGCCGTTGAGCTCGCCCACCCATGTATTTTGCTGGGGGGGGGGGGCTTTGAGCCCCCTCAAACCATTTATTTTGTAGCTCAGGGTTGTGGCGGTCCCCGAGGCTGGGGGGCCCCTTGGCCCCCATAAATGTAATATTTTTCCCCCGGGATTTGGTTACAAGCCCGCGCTTCGTTTTTTTTTTTACAGCAGGATTTGCGCACCCTTTGCCCCTTTTGCCGTTTAAAGAAAAACTTTTTTTGGCCTTGGGGGACCCCCTAAACAGGTCTAGAGGGTCAGAGTATTTCTACCCTGCCCCTTTGATACGTTTTGCACACTTGTTCCACTGACTTCTACAGCCTCCCTTCTAGGAGGCACAAAATGGCTGTGTGGCCAGGGGGCGGAGGGGGGTCCCCCTTCTCCGACACCCCCTCGATGTCTATTCCCCTCTTTGTCTCCAATGCAGCAGCCTGAGGTCTGGAGAAGAGCGACTCCATGCACTTCGACTGGCCCACGCGACGATGAAGGGCACTGTTTCTTTAACTGGGCTGAGTTCGGGCCCGGACACGCCCCCTGGTCAGCTGGGGCTGCGGAAGTAAATACCGGCTCTCCCGAGGCTCCAGTGTGTTCATCACTTGGAGGAGAAGAGGACGTGTGGAGCGGAGGCGGAGGTGTTCAGAGCGGAGAAGGCACAGACTGCGAACAGCGAGAGACGGAAGGGGAATCGGCAGAGGAGACAAGGCAACCGACTGGAGAGCCAGGAGGCCAACGACAAGGCGTTTTGCCCAGCTGCACTTCAAGGGAAGTGTGGCTCAGCCAGGTACGTGATCGTATCGTGGGCTGGGCGGGTAGAAGAGGTTTTAGACCTCCTTAGATCACCTGACGGCGATATCCCTGCACTGTTCCTCATCCACTCAATTCTCACTGGCACGGCGTTGTTTTCTGATGCACGCGTGATTGTCCTCACTCCCTTTCCCTTACACTCACAGAACCAGAGCACTTGACTAAAGCGGGCCTATTCTTTTGTTGTTTGTTTCCAGAGACCCGGCGACCAAGACAGACGCGAGAGCGACTACATCTCCCAGAAATCCACGGGAGGGAGGAAAACCAGGCGTGGAACACAGGAAGGAGAGGAGTTCTCCAGCGTGTCAAGGCACCGAACCACCCCAACCTTACTATAGAAGCGTGACGCGGCGAAGGCGATTGTTAAAATCAATAAAACCGGTGTTAAAAAAAACCCAAGCATTCGTGTTTTCGTCCATCCCGCCACAGGCTGCCAACGCTTCTGGTTTCGAATGTTGACAACCACTTGACAGCCAATTAGCATTCAGCGCATGATCCGGAAGGTGCACTTAGGGTGCGCTCAGGATGTGCGGATCCTGCGCGGCCATAGATATGTGATTTTACTTTTGATTTTCTTAGCAACTACTGAACAGATTTACACCACTTAAGCAAAAGGCACGAGTGAACCAAGGGCTAACTCTTTGCCCAATTTGGTGTAATTCCATTCAGCAGTTCGGGCTGTAGCTGCGATGAACTGTTCCTATGGAAAATTGCATGGGGAAAACATGTTTTGGGACCCCCCTTTTTTTTCTCAGCCCCCACTTTACGAAACACCCCAAGTCTTTCAGGATAAGAGCGAACCGGAGCGCCCCACCAGTTTTGAAAATTTCGCAAAGATTCATCAACCATCGCCAAAGTTATTCCAAATAGAATGTTGCGGATTTCCTATGGATAATAGGTCCTAACTAGAAGTAGGTAATATATATATATATTTATATCTATCTATCTCCTACTGGCAGTCGCCAATAGGTAGGTATAGTTAGGACCAAGTTTCCATAGGAAGACAATTTTTTGTTTTGCCTATTACTTTGGCGATGTTCGAGGAATCTCCATAAAATTTTCCAAACTAATTCTTTGGTTTATATCGGCTCCTATGTTGACAGTTTGGAGGTGATTCGTCAAGGGGGGGGGGGGCGAGAAAAAAGGGAGGTCCCAAAACATGTTCTCTCCACGCAATTTCCATAGGAAATTTGGACAAGGCTACAGGTCAAACGG